>NW_005356870.1:5349114-5389002 GCF_000412655.1 Myotis brandtii | reverse complement strand
CTCATGCTCTCATCCCCCTGTTGTCCATGTCCATTGGTTTGGCTTATATGCATGCATACAAGTCCTTTGGTTGATCTCTTCCCCTTACCCCCACCCTCCCCCACTTTCCCTCTTGGGATTAATAGTCTGATTGCTGTTTCTCTGTCTTTGGATCTGTCCCTGTTCATCAGTCTATGTTGTTCTCTATATTCCACAAATGAGTGAGATCATGTGGTATTTATATTTCTATGACTGGCTTATTTCACTTATCTGCAGCTTTGTCTGGAAGGAAGGACGTCTGGAAGGATGTCCAGTCTAATTAGCATATTACGCTTTTATTATTATAGATATATGTATATATATGCATATATATGTATATGTATATATATATTCCCCCAAAATATATACACATCTTAATAGCTGATAGCTTAATTTTGAAAATAAAATGTATTTTAATAAATACTATCTTTATAATTATTCAAAGTGTGTACACATTTTTGGGGGACATCCTATATATATCACTTTGCAAACTTTCTTGTACATTCTAAGTGCTAAAAACATGGCATTTGTTGTTACATGACTATTTCATTTTCTAAGTTTATTCTAGAAGCTCTACCTTCTTATCTCAGTCCACTTTCAGAGCATTTCACCACTCACTGATACCTTCCCAGCGGGTAGGCCAAATCGGCCAGTTTTTTGGTTTATTAATACATCTGGAAAGTTGTCACTAAAATGGGTCAGGATTAGAGAAGAAATGGAGAAGCCGAGATTCTAGTCGCAGGTTTCGGACTTGCTGGCTGGTGTTTGGTACATCCCTTCACATCTCTGGGCCACTTTATTTCTTCCTTATGAAATGCGGATAATAGTATCTGTCCTGTTGTTCTCCTGTTGTGGGGATCAAAGAGATATGGTGCAAAAGTGACCCACAGCTGCACACTCAGGTGGAAATAAACTTTGTCAGGGTGTACTTCTTTAAGTGAGCTCAGTTCACCTGGTTCTGATACTGGACTCCAATAAGCCTTGGAAGTCAATCCTTTATTTGGGACTTTAAAACGATAGCAGAAGGGATGACCTGAGAGGAACAAAACTTGGACTATGGAATGAACTACATATTATTTGCTAAATTCTTAATTTAAGTAGAGAGAATAACATGACTTCTGGTAGTAACTACACTACTTTCCCACAGGGCATTGGGGTTACTTCTAAGACCGACTGCCTCTTCATCCTGTCTGCAGCTGCTTCTTTCGTTGTCCTGAGTTTGTATATTTTGATCTTCTTGAGTATCCCAGGTAATTACGCATTCTCCACAGGGATGTGTTTGAATAATCACGTCTTTTTCACACACGGCTTCATGAGAATGTTGAGTCTTTTCTACTGTAATTGCTTACAATTCAAGCTTGAAATGCAGTCGTTTTCCAGCCATCATTAGGGAGTGAGCACGGTGTAACGATCGAGAGCATGGCTCTGAGGCCATGTGGTGCTGCCAAGTAAGTGGCCTTCTGTTAAATGGGGCGCAATAGCCCTGATCTCAGAGGGTGGTAGTGAGAAATGGAAGAATTAATGTTTATAAAGTTACTTAATATAGTGCCTAGCAAGTAGTAACCACTCAATAAATGCAAACTATTATTGTATTGCTCCTATTTAAGTTCACTACTGCACCAACCTGTGCAATTCCGACATAGAGGTTTGTTCTATGGGGTAATTTCTGTGAATACCAACTACTGCTCCCTATTAAATTTCCTGGCAATGTCTTTATCTCTCTATTTCTTGCTTTTTTCCTCTCGTCACAGAGGCAATGGGAATGGTTGCATAGACCAGTTGTAGGAAGTCATTCCATCTTGGTTCATAATATTAAACATACGCCCACTGGTTGTAGCTACTGACGATTCTATCACGTGGTAGTCCTCTGTCATTATGGATGGTCTATAATAGCACTTTGTAAATTATGAAGGGTAAAGTTCTAGTAAAATAGTCGACATTTGATTGGTATCATTAACAATCAGTTATTTGTGTAGTTTATGGAAGCTAACTCATTTTTGTAGAAGTGCAATTAGTATCCAATTCTAAAAAACAGTTCTCAGTTGCCCTGGCTGGGTAGCTCAGTTGGTTATAGTATTGTTCCCATACACCAAGGTTATGGGTTTAATCCTCGGTCAGGGTACATAAAAATAAGAATCAATGAATGAATGCATAAATAAGTGAAACAACAAATCTCTCTCTCTCTCTCTCTCTCTCTCTCTTTCTTTCTAAAATCAATACATAAAAAATTAAAAATAAAACAGTTCTAAGTGGTAGAGAGATGGAGGCTGTAAAATCCTGCTACCAGGACAGGAACATTTTGGGCTAGCTGATGACAGGATGGTCAAGTTAGAAGTGTGACATCATAATTGATATGATTTGCACAAGTACATATTTGAAGATTATGATTATTCATTGAAACAGAACATTAAAACAAAAATCTAATAAAGAAAGGGTTGTGATATAAAATAGTTCATTAATATTCCTGTGCTAATTTATTTTAAAATGATTTTTTTAAATTTAAAAGGAATATATGGTAATACAAATTTGAGATAGATAAATATATATGTATGTATTTTAAAAAGTCACTTATTATACCATTACCCAAAGATGGTTAGCATCCAATTTTTGTTTTGAGTTGGAAACAAGCATATGCCATTTGAGAAACGACATACCGTTTTATCATATGCTCTCTGGTCATCATAGCAGCTCTGAGGTGGGAAGTCTATGTTCTCAATGGAAACAGCCTCTGAAAGCCTGGCACTTTGTCAAGTTCACAGAGTTGGTAAGTGGAAGAACCAGAATTTGCACTGGAGTCTTTAACTTCAAAGTGAGCATTCTCATCAAACACAGGAAAGTAGATATTGTGTGTTTCTTTTATTTGAAGTTCTAGAAGAGAGAAAACTAATCTATGGGAATAGAAATTAGATCAGTGGCTGCCTGGGTGGTGGAGGCAAGGAGGGGTTGGGGAATGACTAGGAAGGGACATGAGGAATTTCTGGAGGAGTGGAAATATTCTATATCTTGAGTTGGGTGTTGTTTACACAGATGTCGGCATCTGTCAGAACTCTTCGAACTATACACTTAAGATCTGTACATATCACTGTACATAAATTATACCTCAGTTTTAGAAATCATTTTTTACTTTAAATGATGGGATATTAAATTTGGAAAATGGACAATGCTGTAATGTGTTAATAATGCAAATATATCTTTACATTTTAAAAATATAAGCTATTTTAAGTATCTAAGCAGCCTTCTTCCCTTTCCTTGTGTATTAATGTCCTGTTGCTACTCTAACAAATTACCACACACTTAGTAGCTTAAAACAGCATAAATTTATTATCTTTAAAATTGGTCTCACTGGCTAACGTCAAAGTGTTGGCAGGGCTGTGTTCCGTCTGGAGGCTCTAGGGGAGAATCCACTTCCTTGGTTCAGGAAGATGAATTAAAAACGATGGTTCAACGAGAAGACTCCAAATGACCCATAAACATGGGCGTACTCAGTGACCTTAGTAATTCAAGAAAATGAAATAAACAGATAATGTCTATCAGTAGCAAGAGTTGTGATTTAGCCATGTAATGGCATACTATACAGATATGAAAAAAATGAACAGAAAAGATAAACAATAAGGGATTGTATATATACTCAAATGTAATATTGTGTGGAATTAGCCAGTCACAAAAGAATACACATTGAGTGATTATAGTTATGTGAAGTTAAAAGAAAAAAACTAAACTTATAGTGTTAAGAAATAGGAATATACAGAGAAGCAAAGCAGTCAGAAAATTAAGGAAGGAATGGTGGAGAAAGGGGATGCATGGTTTTTGGGAAGAAGACAGAAAGGACTTTGGGATGCTGGAAATTCTTGTTTATTGACCTGGGTAGTGGTTATATGGGTATTTATCTTGAGGTCATCATTGTGCTGTGTGTCTTTGTATGTGTACTCTACTTCCCAATTAAAAAGTTAGAAAAAATGCCACCAAGGTGGGTCAAGACAGAAAGGAAAATCAGAACTTATTAGAAGGCATCCAAGAACCTAGGGTGATATTGGAAGAATGAAGCACCAAATTTAACTTATGGTTTGCAGGGGCCAGTGCAAAAAGGGAAACACGCTGTATAGTTCATATTGTCTGATAAAAATCAGCAGCACATATGCCTGGAGAGACAGATATTTCTCTGGCTCTAAATTGTGGGCAGAATATTATGCTCATTACATAAGAGGTAAGAACAATGTATTCTGTTGTGGATTTTCTGAAGACCACAAAATGTTTCTTAAATGCCATTTCTTGTCTGAATTCTTGATAAAAGCTGAGAGCACTGCATTAAATCATAGCTCAGTGAAGGCATTTCTGAGGGAATCTTAAGTTGACACCATCCTGTGGCTTTCACAGGAGGAGCTCTGAAGGAATTCCAGCTGTTCCTTGAATGCAACCTCTGTATGTACCCTCAACTATGCTCCCAGCAGTGTCCCAGGCTGACTCACTCTATGGAGGGTTTCCTTGGTTTTCTCCCATGGCACTATTGGCTCTCTTTCTTGACCTCTACTTGGCCTTGACCACAACTCATCTCTTACTGCTGAGCATGCCTGATTCCCCAGTTTGGGGTTGGGGCTACTAAGTATTCCTAAGAGTGGCTGGCTCTACATTATGTAATGAATGTAAATTGGTGCAATATTTTCTTTTGCCTCTCCTGCTTCTCAAAGAGTATGAACATAAGCCCAAATCTTGAATATTTCTAACTGAAGTCTTAGGTGGGAAGACTCTTTTCCTTGTAGTCCCAAAGCTATTGCTACAGTTTCATGGAAGAAGCTGATTGGCTAAGAGAGAAGAAAGGTAACATACAAAGAAGAAACAATATTTGCGAGAATAGGAGCTGAGAGAGATGAGGACAGACACTGAGAGACTAAGTGACAAAGACCTAATGGTATTGAGTCACGGTTTCTATGTCTGGAGTCCCAGAGTTTCTTGTTTCCCGCCTTTCTGATCATGGATGAACAAAGACCTCTTTTATTCCGTGAGCTACACTTATGTTATATATATACCAGAGGCCTGGTGCATGAAATTCATGCATGGGTAGGGTCCCTAGGCCTGGCCAGCAATCAGGGCTGATTGGGGCCTTCCAGCTGCTGGCTGGGGCCTTCCTATGTTCCATGCTGCCCCCTGGTGGCCAGTGCATGTCATAGTGAGCGATCGAGCTGCCGGTCTCCTGGCCAAACTCCTGAGGGGACAATTTGCAGACTAGGCTTTTATATATACACTAGAGGCCCGATGCACGAAAATCGTGCAAGAGTAGGCCTTCCTACCCCCGGTTGCCAGCACCAGCTTCCCTCTGGCACCTGGGACCCAGGCTTCCCTCTCAGCCCTGGCTTCATCCAGAAGTACGTTCAGTCTAATTAGCATATTACGCTTTTATTTTATACTAGTGGCCCGGTGCACAAAATTCGTGCACAGGGCAGAGGGGTGCTCCTCAGCTCGGCCTGCACCCTCTCCAATCTGGGACCCCTCGGGAGATATCCGACTGCCGGTTTAGGCCTCATCCTATCCCTTTTGCAATCTGGGACTGCTGGCTCCCTACTGCTCTCCCCTGCCAGCCTGATCCCCCTAACTGCTCTCCCCTGCCAGCCTGATCCTCCTAATTTCTCTCCCCTGCCTGCCTGATTGCCTCTAACCCCCTCTGCCTCAGTCCTGCCACCATGGCTTTGTCCGGAAGGACGTCTGGAAGGTCGTCTGGAAGATGTTCAGTCTAATTAGCATATTACGTTTTTATTAGTATAGATGCCACCTTGCCTAAAAATGCAGGTTGTTAACAGGTTTGCCCACCCTGCCCACCATGGCTTTGTCCGGAAGGTCTCCCAGTCTAATTAGCATATTACCCTTTTATTAGTATAAATTTTTTTAAAAAAATAAATCTCCTTTAAACAAATCTGAGTCAGGTTTCTATCTCTTGATACCGGAAGAATCTGAATGAACACAACTAGTTTGAGAAGAGTCAACTCCTGCACTTAATCTAATTGATCTAACTCTCCCAGAGCCCTCAGTCTCCTGGGGTCCTGGCCATGCTCTCCCACTAACACCAGCTGTGTTCTGGCCCAAGTAGCACATACCAGCATTATTGATTATTAATTGAGAAGTACACTAAGTGCACACATATTGAGGTGCATGCTTTGCACAAAGAACTGTGTCAAACATGTATTAGCTTCAGAATCGTAAAAACCTGGGTGATGGTTGTCAAAGAAGTTAAACTCAGTACTTCAGGCTACATTTCAGAAAACTGAAGTAAAGGGATTTTACCCAGAAAACATTTCAGAATTGTGATATAATAAAAAATATATTTGGTCTTTGTCCCAGGTTCCTGGCACAGAACTTCAAAAACCCTTGGAATTTTCTGAGTGATACGAGTATCTTTTGTTCTTCATAACGAGCTCCTTTCTGGCTCAATCTGAGTGTAGAGTAATGAGGTGACTCGTGGTGAACCCTTAGATAATTTCAAGGGAGGGATTGGTCACAGCAGAAATACCAGGCAGGAGGTTGGAGGGTGAGAGCTTTCAGCCTCAACGCCAACCTCCAGGGAGAGCAGAGGGGCTGGAGATTGAGTTCAATCCATCTTCTGTGCCTAAGTAATGAGCCCTCGATAAAGACTTGAACAATGAGGTTCTGAGGAGCTTCCGGCTGATGAACTCATCGGGGTTCTGGAAGGGTGGAGCATCTGAGGGCTTAGAAGTTCTGGGCCCTGCCCCCACCCCGCCTGCCCCCTTACCTTGCCTTGTGCATCTCTTTCATTTGTCTTGTGTCCTTTAAGTGAACACTGTAGTTATAAATACAGTAGTCCCCCTTATCCAAGAAGGGTATGTTCCAATGTCCACAGTGGATGCCTGAAACTGAATAGTACCGAACCCTATATACTAGTATACTATGTTTTTTTCCTGTACATAGGTACATTTTCACTTAAAAGAAACACTTTATGGCTTCTCCATGGCATATCTGAATCATCAGCATCACTAGTCTTGCACTTTGGGCCCTTATTAAGTAAAATAAGTGTGAGTTGGACATAAGCACTTTGATATTATGACAGTTGATCTGATAATCCGGTTGGCTATTAGGTAACCAGCAGGTAGGGAGTGTCTACATTGTAGAGAACCTAAACAAAGGGATGAGTCATGTCCCAGGTGGGACAGAGCTGAGTGGCTTTCGATTTAAAACTTAGGAATTATTTCTGGAATTTTCCATTTAATATTTTCAGATGAAAATTGACCAGGGGTAAATGAAATAGCAGAAAGCAAAACCGGGGATAAGGAGGATCTATTGTACAGCTCTTTGCTGGGTTCTGTGAGTTGTTCTAACAAATTATTAAACTTGAGGGAGGGTCTTAGAAACTCCCAAATTTTTGGACTTTAAAAAAATTTGAGATATAATTGACATAAAACATTATATTAGCTTCAGATGTGCAGCAGAATGATTTGATGTTTGTATAGAAACCAGAATTTGTAGTCAGCCGGCAGAAGTGCGGGTGGCTCGGGGCCCCACCTACATGTAATGTTTCTGGCATCTGAAGTGGGGACAATCTTGTGAGACTATTTGTTCCTTCACTTACAGATCTAATGCTTACTCCTGGTGGTTCGTGTCAGAATTGGACTGAACTGTGGGACACCCAGTTGGTGTTAGAGAATTGCTGGGGGACCAGGTAAGAACTTTGGAGGTACTGACCCTAAAAACTCTCTTCTGAAAAGCGGCCAAGCACCCAGTCTCAGCTGTCTCCACAAGGCACTTCAAAAACAGTTGAAGACCGAGCATAATATTCAACAGATCCTTCTGAAGTGAAAGGAGATATATCCATAGAGGTGAGTAAACAACAACAGACAAGGTTCTAAGGCCCATTATGCTACCTGGTGTGATAATGAGCTCCCATTCCCACGTTCACATATGAAGTTTATCTGATTCGTGATCTATTCTGCTCAAACTCCTCAGAGTGGGTCCAATTATTTTACTGCCATGGAATTGGATGTATCAAAGGTAGTATAAATTTGTAGTGGTAGTGGCACTTTGGAGCGTATTTAAAATAACCTGTGACTGAACTCATTTTTGGCAGATTCCTATTATAAAACAATCCAGAGGACCAAATTATACCCATCAAAATATACCATTATGTGCCCACGTAGGCCTGATTTTGATTCAATTTTTTATAGGATTCAGGTTTACTTTTCTACAAATACATTTGTTGTCTAACACTTCCATTCTTTCATTTCTGTTTGTATTTACTTTTTAATTATTTGGAGGGAGGTCACTCTGGGGCCTCATTCATACATGTCCCTCATTCATACATGTCCCTCGGCAACAGCAGGGTCTCAGGGCAGGTCACTGGGTGCCTACATGTGTAGGGCTCCTCAGCTCTGAGGAGAAATAGTGAATAAGAGTTGGGAAACATAATGTTTCTGGGCATTGGAACTATTGTTCTCAGACGCAGGAGAGAGAAGATATGTGGTCAGTCTGATGATCTGGGATAAGGTGGATGGCATCAAACAACCTGGAATCCAGGAGCACGGCTCTGTCCTGGGCCCACCCCTGTTTGTATTCAACTAACCTCTTCCCCCATCTTTCTTCCCTGCTCTGGTGGGATGCGGGGGTTACACAGCATCACATTCAGTCTTTTCCACATTGTTAAGTTATTAATGAGTCATTAAAAATGGAATCGAGTTGATGAGCCATGTATAGTTTGCTTAATCATCTTCTTATAATGGATCATTTACGTTGCTTCCAAATTTTGCTTTTATAAATGCAGTTGTAACAAAATCTTTGCCCATAAAGCTTTTTCCACATTTAGGGTAAAATTGCACAAATTAATTCCTGACTATTTTAAAGCTTTTGACACACTCACCAAATAAGTTTCTAAAAGGGCTCCAATTTCTAAAGGGCAGTGTCTAAAAGTAGTTTTTCTTTGTCCTTTTGCCAGCCCTGAATATTATAATTTTTAAAAAAACCTTTGCTAACTTAATAGTTTAAAAAATGGTCTTAGTGCTTTGCTATATATTTCTTCAATTATTCTTGAAGTTAAACTTCCTTTCCTAGTTAGCTCCTTATTTCTTCTTTTTCATACATTTGCCCAGCTCTGGTCTGTTCTTCTCCTCATAACTTCTAATTGCAGAAGGAGGCCAATGAGCGTTGTCTCAGGGATTGGCTAACACTTCAGTAGTCACATAGAAAACCCAGCATGCAGATCAGAAATTCAACAATTTGGAGATCCATGCTTAGCAATCACACTAGTTTTTGGTTTGCAAAACAAGGATTAGCCACCTACATTTATTCACATTTTCAACAAATAATTATTATGGGCCTTCTATGTGCCAAACACTGTTTTAGACACAGTGAAAAATAACAGACAAAAGTCCCTCCCTTTGTAGAGTGTACTTTCTAGTGAGGAGAGGAAGAGAGTGAACATAGTAAGTCGAATATTTTGAGGGTTAGAAGGTGTAAGTACTAGGGGGAGGGACTGCTGGGTAAGGGGGGAATGAGAGCATTGGGGGAGGGGGGTACTTGCAGCATTTTTAAATAGGGTGAGAAGGTGACATTGGAGCAAAGACTTGAAAGAGGTGAGACAATGTGCGGAGGACTCTGGGATTAGATTGCTTGGGGCAGAGGCACCAGCCAAGGTGACAGGTCTGCCTGCTGCGTGTCAAAAGCAGCAAGGAAGCCAGGGAGGCTAAAATGTAGTGGCGGGCAGGTAGAGGAAAGAAGTTGAGGTCTGGAAAGGCATGGGGTGAATCTTGCAGCATTTGGGGGCGGTTGTAAGGATTTGGGCCTTCCTCAGAGTCAGATGCGAGACCCTGGAAGCTTTGGACTAGAAGAAATACACAACCTGTCCCATGCTGCCTTAGAAACAGCTTGCAGGGGTCAAGGGCAGAAGCAAGGAGACCAGTTAGGAGACTGCTGCAAGTATCCAGAGGCCTCACTGGGCCACGGAGGTGCTGAGAAGGCCTGGGAATGTGGTAGAGCCCAGGATTTCCTGATGAAGTGAATGTGAAGTGTGAAAAAGGTGGAATCAAGGACTATTTCTTTTTTAAAACCTCTTAGGTGGCTTGGTGGAAAATGGAGCTTTAATTAATGATTCTGTTAAAATTAGAAGTACATTTGCTCATGGAAAGAGCTCCAGGTATTGAGGCCATGAGAATGAATCCCTGAGAACTCAGAAGGGGCAGTGGTTTTTATCCATTTTAATGACTGACAAAAATGATAACAAGATTGTGGCATTTGGTTTACCCTTTTATGATTTTCATATATTCCTGTTTAACTTAGTTGGATTAAAATAAATATTTGCTATCTAGGCAACCAGTGTGGCTCTTTTTTTTTAAATCCTCACTTGAGGATATGTTTTAGAGAGAGAGAGGAAGGGAGAGAGAGAAAGATGAATGTTGATTGGCTGCCTCCTCTATGTACCCAATCTGTGATCAAACCCACAACCTTTTGGTGTAGGGGACGATGCTCTAATCAACAGAGCCACCCTGCCAGGGCCAATTGTGGTCCTTATATAGCACTTATGCCTGGTGTCATTTGAACTCACCAGTGCTTACAGTGATTTGATTTAGAGTTCACATTGTTCTGGGTTGTTAGGCATACTGAAAGTGGGCGACAAACCAAGGACAGAAAGAAATCAAATGAACTGTTTTGTGCAGATGTAGGCCGTTTTGTCATTCAAGATGAGTTCCATTATGAATGATGGATATATAATGCTAGCCATTATTTTTAAACGAAGGGGTGTAACCTATCTTATGCATTCTATTTTCCTATCTGAAATTAAAGAAAAAAAAGACACTGAGATGTGACTGCTCTGCAAGTCGACAGTGGAGCAGCTGGTTGAGTGTCTCTGTGATAGCTTCTATCTTAGGGAAGCTTGGGTATCCTGTTGCTTCACTGCTCTGGTGTCCTCAGTGATTTCAGCTGAGCTGTGAGAATGGGTGGAACAGAACGGTGAAGTGAGGGGCGAGGGAATACGCCTGGGCCACAGTCATTCCAGTGGCCCTGCATTGTGGCAGGAGGGAATAAATGCCGGAGAACCGGACAAGGTCCCAGTTGCTATGTAAACTTGGGCAAGTCATTTAACACTTTGAAGTCTCCATCTATTTATTTGTGAAGAAATAATTCTTATTGCCTTACCGATTTCCTAAAGTTGTCGGAGGCTCAAAAGTGAAAGCGATATGACATAAAATTGCTTTGGAAACACTAAAGCATTCTACAAATATAAGCCTTGATTATTGATTTAGCTACAAGGTACATTATTCATACATATAAAATATTTTACATGTAAAGATTATAGACACATTCTTTTATCATCCTAAAATCTGTATTAAGTTTTCTGGGCATATATATTCATTATTCTACGATTGTAATTTTTCCTCTCTTTGGACCGGTTCATTCTAAAGTCCTAGTGGGATTTAATCTTCAGCCTATATATTTATGTGTGTGTGTGTGTGTGTGTGTGTGTGTGTGTGTGTGTGTGTAATGTTAATAGTAAAGGGAGGGAAAAGAGAAGAAATGGGCTTACAGAGGTGGTTGAGGCCTTAGAGACGAGCTCGTCCAATTTCCTCACTTGAAGTGGGAGAGGATCGGATCCGTGGTTAAGTGACTGGTTGCCAAGATTGCACAGCCTTTTAGAGCTGAACTAGGGCTGGAAGCCAGGTTGATGAACTCCCACTCCAATATTCTTTCTACCCCACTTGGCTGCTATCCTGTGTTATACAATTTTTCAATACATATTAGCACAGAGAATTATAGCATCTATATATTCCATAGTATTCTCTCCCAACTCCTCCAAGCAAGAAGTATCTACCAAACCTTGAACAATTTCACTTAAAACTTCATAACTAAAAAGGTACATGAAGCAGAAGATGTATATTTTCAGAGCCATAGCTAAGCCAGAATTGCTCTTTTCCTTACCATTAATGTATCTCTTTTGAAATTCAAGTTGTTGTTTTTTACAGTTACCTTTTTTTTTCAGTTACATGTGGTTGATCTGACACTGTCTCTCCTTCGAATAACTGTTTCTGGAAGCTCCAACAACTGCCTTTACATTCCCCACATTATCCTGGTCTTCGGGAAGGCCAGGAAAGGTGGGCTTGGTTTTGTGTTTTCTCTTCTCTAGGGGCTCTCTTAAAAGGGTGAGTGGGAAGCTGACTGTTTGAGGTCCTCTTGGCCACAGGGGTCTATCATGACACCAAGAGAAGCAACCTCCTCTCTCATCTACAGGCTCCATCGTAGCTATGGTTGACTTTTCTTCCTAGGATTTATTACTGTCTGAATTTATCTTCTCTATTTACCCGTGTGATTTTTCATTGTCTTTCTCTCTCTTCATGAAAATGTAAGCTTCTTGAGGGCAGGGAGCTGGCCTGTGTTGTTCTTCATTGTACTTTGAGTTTTTAGCACTTGGCAGGCATTCAAATAATATTAAAAGCATGAAAGAATTGTGGGGTCAAGGAGTTGAACATGTATAAGGCTTTGGATCCATATTATCAAATCACTTCTCCCAAATGTCAAAATTCACAATCTCTTCGGCATTGTCCGTGGGAATCCTTTCCCTTGCTGCTCTCTGAACCTGGGTATTATAATGGGTATTATCTATAATAATAAAAGCGTAATATGCTAATTAGACCGGACAGCCAAACGACCTTCTGGACGAAGCCGCCATGGCAGGGGCCAAGGCAGAGGTGGTTAGGGGCGATCAGGCAGGCAGGTGAGTGGTTAAGGGTGATCTGGCAGGCAGGCGAATGGTTAGGGGCGATCAGGCAGGCAGGCAGAGGGGTTAGGGGTAATCAGGCAGGCAGGCAGAATGGTTAGGGACGATGAGGCAAGCAGGCGAGTGGTTAGGAGCCAGTAGTCCTGGATTGCAAGAGGGATGTCCAACTCCCAGTTTAGGCCCGATTCCACAGGGATCCCTGCGGGATCAAGCATAAACCAGCAGTCGGACATCCCCTGAGGGGTCCGGATTGCGAGAGGGTGCAGGCCGGGCTGAGGGACCCCTCTCCCCCTGTGCACGAATTTCGTGCACTGGGCCTCTAGTAACTTAATAAAAAGTCCTTAATATAATAGGCAAACATTTTTTGAAAATTCTTACTATTCTTATTTTAATTTATATTTCTTTGTTGCAATGTATTTTAGAAAGATTTTTTTTGAGAATTAAATTTTGTTTATTGTGGTAACATAAAGAAACATACTTTAGTGGTCAAGAAAACTCAGTTACTTTTCCCTGAGAATGCCTCTCTCAGGTATGAAGATCAAACATGCCTGCAAACATTTTAAGAAGTATAAACTAGTTATGCCCTCAAAATGATGTGTTATCCTCAAGATGAGTATGCAGAGGACAAGGATGACTTAACTCAAAGAGCGTATGTAAAGCAGTGTAAGGAGACCCCGTTATGTTTGGTGAGGCATCGGTGGTGTTCAAAACTGGCAAAACTGCCAGTGTGGACAGAAAGGAAGAAGTTGCTTGGCTTTTTCCCAACCACTTATTCACCCACAGAGCATTCACAATGAATACCCATGAGAACTCCTTCCTCATAAGGGACCAATTAACCCACTTGCCCAGTGCATTTGGTCCTTGCAGAGGCACACGGAAAGAACACTTGGTATCTGAAAGGGTCTGGCTCCAGTCTCATGTGTAGAGGTCAAATAGGTCAAAGTTCATTTTTTTCTTTTGAACTGTGGCTCTGTGAAATATGTCTCTAACTTGGGCCTGACGTCATGTTGAATCTCTTTTCCTCAGCATTTTGACAGACCATGTGCGAAGGGCCTGGCAGAGATGTGGTGGTGGTGGTCGGGGGGTGGGCAGAGAACTGTTTAAGGACATTGCGGTTGGCTTTGTCACTCTGCAGCTCTTCAGAGACTACAGGGTGACTGGGCTCAGTCCTCTCTCTACTCAGTTCCTCTGGGTGTTTTGGTCTGTTGATTTTCCAGTGTCTGTAACCCAAAGCAACACATCTTTCCTGGCATGTTTGAAAAGGGAGCCGTTGCTAAAGCTATTGGACTCCCAGGGAAAGTCCTTCCATTTACACAGTATAACACAGGACATTATTCCACACTGAAGATTGTATGGTTACAGACATCTGCCAGGTCAGCCTTTTCCTAGCCATTTTAATAAAACTAATGATAACCAGTAAACTTGACTCAGTCATTCCTCAAAGGAGCTTTGGTGTTTAATAAATACCTTTCCTTTCCTACGGTTTATATTCTAGTTATTACATTTGGAAGTAGAAGGCACACCCGTCATAAAATGCCTAACCTTTAAGCTCCCTTTTTGGAATTCAATATAATTAAAAGCAGAAAGTATTTGTTAAATTTCTACTAATGCCAACCCTATGTGAGGAGTTTTTGGGGACACCCAGAAAGTACAAGTCTTGTAAGTGATGTCCTAATTATGTAAAGGAATAAGAAACCTTTTCCAGCCTCCAGTTCCCATCTGAGAAATGCTTGCTACAGATAGAACAGGATAATTGACCCCTTTAATTGGTCCCCTATTCTGCAGGGAAACATGGAAAATGTTCCCTTGTGATTTATCCTACAGCTTCTACCTTCCGTTCACATTCATCGCACCCATAGTTGGTGAGCTCCAGGAGGGCAAGGCCATTGGACTTGGGAATCAGTGGTATCTAGACCACGAGAGAGGCACGACTCCCCAAGGAGGCGTGAAATATGTAATAGCACAAGTTCAAGTTTCCCTGTGGTTCTATGCTTAGCATTTGGTAATACTTTTCTTTGCCAGAATCAGTGGTACCCAGTCTTTACCTCCCAGCCCTGCGAGGTTGCTGTGTTAAAGCTTATTCTCACACCACGTGACTCTTGTCTCTAATTTCTTATAGGCTTAGAAAAAAAGCTTTATTGATATGTAGTTCACATCCCACACAAGTCACTCATTTAACGTGTAAATTCACAGATATGTGCAGCCATCACTACAGTGGATCTGAGAACAGCAGAAACCTAATTTCCTTTGGTTATCCCTCTCCACCCTCCTACCCCCTCCAGCCCTAAATAACCACCAATCTACTTTCTGTTTCTTCTTTTACTCTCTGAAGCCCTCAGGAATCAGCACTTTGGTATCAATGTCTCCAGTTTTGTGATCAGCTCTCCAGCAGGTGTACTCCCTCCTTCAGCTGGAGCCATGAAGGAACAGAACCACCTGCCTGTGAAAGTGGTTCCCCAGACGGAGGCTGAGCATGGGGTTCGCACAGAGTGCTCTCGCTCGGGCTGAAAATCTTGCCCCAGGGCTGGGAGACCTGCCTCAACCTGAAGTCCTTTCGTGGAGATCAGACTACAGCATTCATCTTTTTGCCTCTTTGCCTCTTTGTTGTTCAGCTCTTCCCTGCACCTTCAGTCTGTGGTTTTCTTTCATTCACACCCACCTTCCACCCTGCTCACCTTCAGGATTTTTCATCTGTATCTACCACATTCATCAGGGAACAAACGTATAATCCTTCTTCTGGCTGTCAGTCAATTTGAATACTGGTTATCTTCCCAGCCATGAACTGTAACACAGCTCTGTCCTTGGTTTTGGAAGAACAGTGAGTCAACATTATTTATCTTCGCTGAAGGCTGGATCTTAACCACCTTATAGTACCATTAATCTGTCAAATCATCCCCAAACTGCAAGGCATTATGTATTATCTAAACTGAGACTTCTTTTATATTAAAGGGCATTGTCCCCGCCTCTTATGGTTCTGCATACTTCCCGGGAGGGATAGCATGAGAGAGGGCATGTGTGGGATGCTTAGGAGGGGAGAGCCCCTTTCATCCCTGGCGGGCACATTAGAAAACAGGTCATGGTGGAGACCAGAGCATGGTAGAAACTAGTCAATAGCAAGTAGAAGAGTGTTCATGATTTTTTTCCCAGTTAATTTTTCATTTTAAAAATTATAAGTTATATTTTTGCCCTGCCAGTGTGGCTCAGCAGTTTAGCGTTGACTCATGCACCAAGAGGTCACCAGTTCAATTCCCGGTCAGGGCATATGCCCAGGTTGCTGGCTCGATCCCCGATGGGGGACATGCAGGAGGCAGCTGATCAATGTTTCTCTCTCTCTCCCTTCCTCTCTTTCTAAAAATTAATAAAAACATATTTTTTTTAAAAATTAAAAAATAAAATTACAAGGTTTTTCATAATTTTATATTCAATTTTTGCTATGAAGACATGGGCTGTCAGATTTTTAAAAATGTCACTGAATAATCTTTTTCTGGTGTGAGATATTTGTGGTATTAGAAAGCCTCTTATTTTTTAAATAAGCTTAGACATACATTATCTGTTCTCACCCTGGACTGTGAAGTCTAGGACAAAAGTAGTCCAGTAAAACTTCTGTTTTAGGGTCTTTCACTTATTAATAATTCACCTCATGAAAAATATCAAAATTTAGAGACTTTCATAAAAAACCATGATTCAGTAAACATGTAGTTTATTTTTATGGTGCCCACATAGATATGGGTACTTTCTGTATGTTCCTCCCCCCTTTATAATTCCTGAAACTTTAATAATAAAGGGCATAGCCTGCAGGCGTGGCTCAGTGGTTGAGCGTCGACCTATGAATCAGGAGGTCACGGTTTGATTCCCCACGTCAGGGCACATGCCCAGGTTGTGGGCTTGATCCCCAATCGTGTGTGTGTGTGTGTGTGTGTGTGTGTGTGCAGAAGGCAGCTGATTAATGATTCTCTCTCATCATTGATGTTTCTATCGCTCTCTTCCTCTCTGAAATCAATAAAAACATAGTTAAAAAATAATAACAAAGGGCATAGTCCTCTTGGTTTATGTTAGTCCTTCTAAGTAAAAACCTGCATTTTCTTGTCTTTCTAATCTTCAGAGCCACACAGCCACGTTTTCTCCTCCAATACCACGGGAAGTAACCCACGGCAGTGGCAGAGGGTGTCGCACATGTACTTGCATTCATTGGGTCCTGGCTGAGTTAACCGATTTCCCACAGAAGTCCATTTTCCCTTTCCTGAGTCACACCTGAGCCCGCGGCCCTATAAGGGAATGCTTCCCTGCTCGGTGATGAAATGCCAGGACGCGACATCCTTTCTAATGAGTCACAGTCAATACAAATTGTTTTCAAATGACTCTGCCTCTGCCTCCACACCGCGCTACGTGAAAGAAGAACCTCTTCAAATCAAAACATCTTGTTTCATCAGCCGAGCTCCGGCAGACCTCTCACTTTTGTAAGCAAAATGAAATGTGTTTCCACACAAAGGGAAAATCCAATCTGTTCTTATTTTTCCTCGGGTGCCCGTGTTCCACAGTAAGAGGAAATGACGAGGCACACACTGGAAAGTGTTTGCAGGGTTTGGGGACAGAGAAGCTACTGAGGAGTTTTGTAGACAATAATAATGAGACATCTAGAAGGATTGTGAACTCCTGAGAGCTCCCATATAAACTGTAGGTGGTGGGACTTGTGTGTACAGCGTGGTTGATCATGGTTTTCATTTGGAATAGCACCGGCCCTTTATTAGGAGAAGTGGGACTTTATTAGTGTCTTTCTGTTGTGTTGCTGCTAAAGATACTTACAATCTGGGCTTAGTGAATCCACAAATGATCCCCCAGGTGTGCACACATCAGCCACGGACAGCTTAACCTTTCCAGCTTGGGAAAATGGAAAGGAAGGAACAGCAATGTAATGGTCCTTGAGGGCTTAACTATCATTACCGTGAAAGGAAAAAAAGAAACTTTTAAGAAAATGCAAACAATCATGTGACACATTTTAGGGTGCAGCAGAGAGGGTGTGAATTTCAGGCTGGCATCCATAAAATTCCCTAAGGGGGAAAACACACAATGGATCAGGTTCAACTATAAATCAGAGCAATCCCAAGTCAGAACGAGATGAAGGATTTAAATGTGACCAGGGCTCCAAGCTGTGACATCATAGACAAGTGAGAACCCACTTGGACCTTGAACTTGACCTTCTTTCAAGCACTCCCAATAAAGTTACCCAGTAAGATAAAGAGGCCGGGGGTGGGGAATTAAATTTATCCATCCATTAAGAGTTTGTTTGTTTAAATGATTCAAGTGCCTTTGGTAATGCCAGATGCTTCTCTTTTGATGAGAGAAGGAAAATCATATCCAGAGAAGGTAGATAGAAGAGCCTGATAAATGAGACATGGCTGAAACATCCAGGCGTGTTTAGCAAGAAGGGAAGGAGAGGGAAAGTGTGTTCTGTAATTCCTCATTCCCCGATCCACAGCCCAGTGTTTGTGATCTGAGCATATGGAGTTGCTGATTTGAACTACTTGGCTACCCACTGAATCACGTTCCCTTCCTTTCCCTGCTATTCAAAGCTTTCTGTAATGTGGCTTTAAACTCCTTCTCCACCTGTGTCATGAGAGTAATCACCTTTCTGTACCCTCCAACTCCTCATGCATTTTCCTATGTATCCTTCATCTCCTAATACCTTCTTTATCCACTCAATTCCTTGTCTTTTGAAAACTTTTAGGGCCTAGAGGAAATTCCACCTTTCTTCATGAATGCCTCAAGCAGACACATAGCATGCCTCCCCTTGGGCAAGAGTGCTCGGGCCCCATGTCAAGATGCCTCGCCTTCACTGCCTGCTCCACAAATTGTGAAACAGCCCCAAGTAGACGGTGACAGTTCACAGGGGAAAGAGGGAAGGAGGAATGCCAGGATGCTGACCTGTACCCTCTAGTGAAAAGAGAACTATGTCCTTGTGATGCATTTGCATCTCAACCTTATGGACATAGGTCAGACTGCATTCTTCCTGAGAGCAGACGGGAGCCTCAACGAGGATTGCAGGTACAAGGAGACAGCAAGGAATGTGGAAAGGGCATGTGCCTTGGAGCAGTAGCTGCTCCCATAAAAGTGGGAGATCTGGTGGCCCCTCCCCCTGCAGCAGCCCGGGTAAGAAGATGGGTGAGGAGTAGCAGATGAGAACATTGACACACAGCCCAGAAGGTTTGTTCATGGTCTATAATTAGTAGCTTTGCTATTTAATAATTGTTTCAGTTCTCCTTTGTCAATAACACAGTGCCTCTCATAAAATAGGGACATATAAAATGCCAAAAAAATCCAAACTCAAACAAACAAACAGACAAACAAAAAAAAAAAACCTTCTTCAACTGCTTCTTCTCTGCTCCCACAATGCTCTGGTAGCCAATCTGACACCGACCACAGGCTGTCTGTTCTCTGATATTATGTATTCATAGAATACTTTGCAGCTTGGAAAGCATTTTCACAAACAGGGGCATTATCTACCTGGGAGGTTTTGATTCTTCTTGCAGATAACTTGGGTTTTGAGAGTTTAAGTAACTTGTCCAGTATCACAGAGCTAATATTTGGTAGAGCTGGAATACAAATGCAGGTTTTTCCGACCCTAAATCTGGATCCTACTTCCCTCCAAGGGTTGTGGTGTGGTTTAGTTTTTTAAAAAAATCTAGTGGGTATGAGAGCAATTTTCAAATTCTAAAGTACTACCTGGACGAAAGGAAGGATTTACCCATCGCACTGCAATGTCGGAGACAAGGCCATTTTTATCTTTGCATATAAATGCGCATTCTCAGGCCCACCCAGAGCAGCTAAATCCGGGTGCCAGCAGTCTGTGCTGACAAGCCCTGCAGGTATTCGGATACGTGCTCCGAGTCTGAGAACCAGGACGGCAGGAGAGGATTATCTTTTCTCTGTGGGGCCCTTGCACCTCAGAGGCTAGGCGGCATTATGGGATCCTTAGCAAGTATGCAAACCTCAGTTCTCAGAGGAGAGGGTGGCTTAGAGTGCTGAGTGAGCAAAGATTTTATTGGTGATTAAAAAAACCATTTAAAAGACTAAACTGGCAAGATTATGAGCTCTGAAGGGTGTTGTCTTACCTGGAAGGCAGATGTCAAGGGAAGCTTTAAGGAAAGGAGGGAAGAAGACAGGACTTTGAAAGGCAAATTCTTCATGGGTGTCAGAAAAATTCATGAGGGGGTGGGGGAGATTTATTATGACTTTTAATTCAGAAAAGAAATGACATTAATTTTTTTTTAAACCGCTGACAGTAGGCCTTTGGTAAGCGGGTAGAACAATCCAGGGGGATCACCAAGTGAGCGCTCATGAAAGCCCAAAGGGCAAGGTTAACCCCTTAGTCTAGAAAATGGATGTGGAGAATTGAGTGCCTATGACCATTTTATTTTGGAAACACTGATGTGAATTCAGCTATAAACTGTTTTCATTCTCCCTGAACTAATGTATTATTCTAAAGACAAAAAAACAAAAACAAAAAACAACACTGTAAAAGGCTCCTGGTTTCTTTAAGCTAGTGTGGATAATGCAAAATGTTGGCTGTTGCTGGCATTTGCAATGTGTACAAAATTAGCTAGCAGAAAAAATTGCTCAAGTTCAAATGTCTGTATAACCTGAGCAGTCTTCCATCTGAGTGGATGTGCCCACCATGTCTCCAAGAGCCTTCTGGTGTGAATTTTCATTTAATGTCCAACAATAGTACAGCCCAGAATAGGTTACTACTTAAAATTGAATGCTATACTAAAATGTTTACCAATGAAATACCAGGTCTGGAATTTCCTTCACAATAATTTATGGGAAGGGATGGTGCATTTTAGATGAAACAAGATTGGCTGTGAGTTAATTGTTGAAGTTGGGCATGGTACATGGAGGTTCTTTATACTAGTCTGTTTAGTATATGCTTGAAATTTTCTATAGTAGATAATATTTTTTCAGAGTGGATGCTAGATATCACTGTCCTAGAATCCCCTAGCCATCCTGGCATGCCAACTTTTCTCTGGCCACCCTTCCCTCTAGGGCCCTGCCTACTGATAATGCTCAGATCTTTCTTCCCCCTCTGCCACCCACTTCACCTCTCTCCCCCCAATCTGTGATCCACTAAAACCCTGTCTTCCTCACCTAAGGGGAATGCTTTAAAAAATCCTGTTCTATGCGAAACAAATAATTTCATTCTTCTTTGTTGAGACTTCTCATCAGCCCACATTGGAAGTACCTATTGTTTTGTAACTTAGCATACCCACTTACATTGTTTTTCTGAACAAAAGCTGTTCTAACCTCATGAAGAATTCTGCCTTCCTCCTAGCCCATCTGTATACCCCCCACAAGAACTCTAAAAGTTGTTTAACCTCAGAGTAGAAGTCATGAAGGGCAGGCATTTTCTATGACTCCAGGAAAGGGGATGTAGTCTCTATCTAGGAACTTCCACCAGGAGAGGTCCAGCTATGAGACTTGACCCTTGATTTGTCTCTGGCTTAGAGGAACAGAAGAAAAGAAATCCCTAGAATTCCCCAAAACTCTTGTTTTCTACGTATTTCTTTTCTTTTAAACTCCTCTTACTCCTTTTACCAGAACTTCTGGCAAGTAACATGTTGACTCATGATATTTTATCACTTCCTTCCTCTGGCTCACTTCCAGCGGAGATGCTAGTGAGTTGTCAAGTGACCAATAGGCAAGGCAAGACAAAAAGGGCCTTCCCGGTTACAAAAACTGTACAGTCCAGAACTTGCAATGACAAACTGAGACAAAGTTAGTTTAAATGAGGAGGTATCTCCTGCCTTTCAGCATGAAATCACTCTTTGTTTCCTTTGAAGTCCTGATTCCATGTTGCCCATCTGGATGTATAGAGCAGTGGTAGCCAACCTTTTGGACCTCACGGACCACCAGTTGGTGACCGCTGCTCCAAAGGTTTCCTTAAACCAGCGGTCGCCAACCTTTCGGACCTCAGGGACCACCAGTGGTCCGCGGACCACCGGTTGGTGACGGCTGGTATAGAGGATGCAGCCACAGGCATGACCCATATATCTCAGGGATCTTCATTTCAGCCCTGTTGAAAGGCTACTGAAAGGAACTTGTGGGACAGTTAAGTCTAGCTTCATCATCTTAGAGAGAGCTTGGGCACGTTTAGGCAAATGGCTTCTCTCCTTCCCACTTCAAGGGCCAGAAGGTCAGGCTGACAGTCCAGCTTGACTAGGGTCAGAAAAAAATGCCAGAAACAAAAGAAAAGTTGGTGGTGAAATACCTGGGGAGTCATAATTACAGGAGTCTAGTTTAGTCAGTTCAGAGTGCAATAAGGTGTGGCATGAGTTGGAGAATGGTGGGGAGGAGGGAAACTCCTGCATTCTATAAGCCATTGAAAGTAGAGTTGCTAGCCCTGGCTGGTTTGGCTCAGTGGATAGAGCGTTGGCCTGTGGACTGAAAGGTCCTGGGTTTGATTCCAGTAAAGGGCACTTGCCCGGGTTGCGGGCTCAATCCCTGGTGAGGGGCGTGCAGGAGACAGCCAATCAATGATTCTCTCTCATCATTGATGTTTCTATCTCTCCCTCTCCCTTCCTCTCTCTCTCTAAAAATCAATAAGAATATTAAAAAAGAAAAGAAAAAAGGAAGCAGAGTTAACCAGATAAAGTATGGAATACCTATTTAAATTTGAATTTCAGGTAAAATATGGGATACCCACTTAAATTTGAATTGCAATTAAATAACAAATACATGTTTACTATAGGCATGTCTTAAATATTACATGGGACACACATATACTAAAAAATTTATTTTCTATATACATGGAATTCAAATTTAACTGGGTTTCTTTGGTTTGATTTGCTTGTGACCTAGAGAGTAGCTTAGTCATTCTGACCCTTTTTTGCTCCATTGAATGGAACTAGTGGTCAAGGTGTATTTGTTAGGTGAAGTAAACACAAGGACTGTGGTAATAATGCCTTATCTTGACTTGCTGTCAGTGAAAAAGTCATCTATCTTTTTCTTTAGGAATGTTGTTTAAACAATGATTGTGCTATGCGGATAACTCCCATCCAAAGGTCTTTTATTACATCGTATATGCTCCCTGGACAGAGCATACCACAGAGAGTTCAGAAATGATTGCTTAGTTCTACTCTTTTTCTGCTTTTGATGCCTTTTTATATTACTTTTTTATTTTGAAAAAGTTCAAGCATGCACTAAAGAAGAAAGAACAATGACCCTCCATGTACCTATCAGCAGCCTCAACAACCATCTACTTATAATCGGTACTGCCTCACCCTATTCTCTCCATCCTGCCGCATTATTTTGAAACAAATCCCAGGTAGTTGGAGCTCTATGACTTTATAACTTCCTTTTTCTCACTGTACCTTTTCTTTCCCAGTAATGGAATTGTATGCATACTATCTACCCCAAATCTTCTTGACACTGCTCTATGTTTTCAGTTCTCTAGTTGCTTGCCTTCTCAAAAAAAAAAACCACTACATTGTCCAGCCCCCTTTGCCTCGAGGGCCCATGCATGAGACTTCAGTTTGAAAACCCTACCCACCTGGCAAGACTTTGGCTGGGACTTGAACTATGAGAGAAAACAGGAGGGTTGGCAGGTACATGCCATTAGGCCCGATCCGTAGTATTATTCTGGGAGCTGTTCCTGGAAGCTGATCCTAGGATATATTCCTCAGTTTTTCCAGTGAGCCCATGAGCTCTCTCACATACACTAATACCTCCTTCCTTCATACATTTGCTAGAGAAGATTCCATTGACTCCAACTTGGTTGCCTGACTGATAGCAAAGCTAATCATTCTTACCTTCTAAAGAGGCAAGAGAGGAGAGGCACACATAAGCATTCAAGTATCTCAGAGAAAAATGTGATGATTCGTGTGAGATTAATAATTTAGTTAGCACGTAAGCCTATGGGACTGTCCTAGATCCAACATTCTCAAAGCATGGCCTCCAACCCATAGCAGCAGCAGCAGCAGCAGCAGCACTTAGAGACTTTTAAATTCACATTCTTGGGCCCACTCCCAAGACCTAGTGAATCAGGAACCTTGGGAGGAGGAGAAAGGAAGTTGCTGCCAGGTTCTATCTCCACATACAAGAATAACTTCCCGAGGAATTACATTCATAGTGAAAAAGTAGGCGTTTGGTTTCTTTTTGCTTCTTCCTTTGTCTCCTTTTCCTGTAGCCTTTTGTCGGGGTCCAGCCTCAGCATGTCCAAGGGTTCCCAAAGGTGTGGAGGGAGTTGGTGAAGAAGGAATGACACGGAGGCAACATTCAGTTGATCAGCAGCCTAGCCAGGTTCTCTAGCCAAGATCTCCAGCCAAGTTCTGTCTAAATTCACATTCTTGGGCCCACTCCCAAGACCTAGTGAATCAGGAACCTTGGGAGGAGGAGGATCCCAGCAATCTGTGTTTTGACCAACTCTGGATGCTTTAAATCTGGGATCAGCAATGACAGCCTGAGATCCAAATCCTGCCCAAATCCTGCCCACTGCCTGTTTTTATAGATAAAGTTTTATTGAAACACAGACATGATCATTTAAGTATTGTCTCTGCTTTTGTGCTACAAGGCAGGGTTGAATGGTAGTAACAGAGACCATATGGCCCACAAAGCCTAAAATATTTACAACCCAGCCCTTCACAGAAATGATGAGTCAGTAAAAGTGAGTTGAACAGGAATGTGTGACACTAATTTATAACGAAGTAGAGCTATTGGGATTTGTTTCCGTGAAAGAGCTGCCTTTTACCACTTAGCTGAGGTCTGTGGAATATAGAATAACTGGCTGTTTCTAACTTCTATCCATGGCCATCTTTCCTGCAGAGGACTTAAATTGCTTTAGAAATGTGTGTGTGTGTCCCTGGCTGGTGTGGCTCAGTTGGTTGGATCGTCCTGTGCATTGAAGGATGGTGGGTTGGATTCCCCGTCAGGGCACATACCCACGTTGTGGGTTCGATCCCTGTTCAGGGTATATATGGGAGGCAACCGATGGATGTTTCTCTCTCACATTCATATTTCTCTCTCCCTCTCCCTTCCTCTTTCTCTAAAATCAATAAAAACATATATTTGGGTGAGGATGTAAACAAACAAACAAACAAATAAATAAGTGTATATGTATGTGTGTGTACATGAGCATATCTGGAAGACAAATTGTCTCTCAAACAGACAGGTGCAATCACAAAAAAACAAGAATAAGGCCTAATTTTATCCAGATATTAGGGAAATAACTGTAGGCTTCTTGCAAATCAAATGTGGTTATCTGTGTTGTTGGGGCATTTTTCACAAATGCTGAAAAATAGGGATGGTGGGTTCACAGAGTGAGTTCAGAGGGTGCAGAGAGCAGCTGTGGCGAATTATTTGAGATTGACATAAGGCAATAGAACTATTCAGAACCAAGTATAGATGATTTTTACTTGATCATGTTTCATTCCATTCTGCTTCCATCTTTCTACTTGAAGAAGAGGCAGCCACACAGTGAGGGCTCCACCTACTTTCTAGACCCTCACTACGTGAGCCCTAGGGTAATGCTTAGAAACTTGTCCTCTGAGCACCATTGATCCTGGGCAAGTGTTTTTAGGCCTGGTCCTCCCAGTTTTCTCAACTGGAAAATGATGGGGTGGGACCAGAGGATCTCTAAGATTCTTTCTAGTTCTAAAATGCAGTAAGTGCTTTGCAAATGGTTTAGTGATGCTTCTGACACTGATTATAATTGTGAGATACCTCCTAGGCACCATGCCATACTCAAACCTCAGCTCTTCGAAGAAGGAAACAGTCATTCTTACACAGTGGTAGGGAAGATGTGCTTATAATGTATGTCAGAGGACTTAACAACAATGCAATTTCTTTGACTCAGCAATTCCACTTTTAAGAACTTATTCTAACAAATAAGAAAAAATGTGTTCAGTGATATACCAACAAGCATTTTGGTTTCAGCACTGTATATAACCTTGAAAAATTGAAAGCAGCCTAAATGTCCTACCTAATCTATTTGGTTGAGTAATCTGTGGTATAAACATATTTTGGAATATTATGTGGCCATCGAAAATGATGTTGTAAAAATATATTTATTGCCACATACTATTGAGTGAACAACAGCTTCAAACATCATATTTTTGTTACTATATTTTCCTGGAATGGACTTACCATTATTTATTCCTACCTGTATGCCTACATTATCACCTACAAGGGTACACATGAAAATGATCAAACTGGTTACTGCTGGGTGGTAGGATTATGAATAATTTTGATCCCTTTGTCTTATCTTTATTCTAAATTTTTTACAATGATGATGTTTTTCTGTGTATGTATGTTAAAGCACACATGTGCACACACACATACACACATCGCAGTTCAGAGCAGTAACACAAAATTTAAATGGGTAAATCTGGATATCCTGCTCTCTGCCCGGTTGACATAAATGCCCTTCACCTGCAGCTAAATAGGCACAGCAGGCCCACAAGGGTTACAGGCTGCTCTGCTTTTGTAGAGAGGGAGAGAGGCAGGCACTGGCAGGCACGACACTGGAGCATTGCTCCTCCCTCATTTCCTGGCTAGGATGACCAGCTACCCCAGTTTGTCAGGGACTGAACGATTTCCTAAGAAGGGCGACTTTCAATACTAAACTGGGAAAGTCCCGAGGCAAACTGGGACAGGTTAGTCACCTGTGCCTGACAGACTTGGGAAGATTGCCTAGTACTCACGCAGGTACACAGGTACATGCCTGACTCACTCCAGGGTATGTGGTCTCTTGAGCGATCACGTACAAAACTGTTGCTGACCCTGGCTCTCCCGGCCAGCAGAGACTGTGCGCTCAGCAGGGTGGGGTCCGGCTCAGAAGAAGCTTTCTGACCCTGGAGAAAGCTCATTTCAGGTGACACCTCCTCTTCTCCGCATCTATCCCAGTGCCTGCATCTGTTCTGGGTTTGAGACTCTCTAAGTAAAATGAAAAGAGTGTTATCTGAATACTTCAGGCCAAATGAGCCATTCAGTGACTTAGTTTGCCCACTTCAATTATTATTAAACATTCAACTAATTCATGTTGCTGAAGTTGCATTTATTTGATCCTTTTAGCCAATTGTGCCCGTTCTGCCCAACCTCTCAACATACTTTTGTTGAAAGTGAAAGAGGAAAGAAAGGAGTCAGGAGTGGAGACCAGCAAACCACAGCGGTGTGGGGAGGAAGTCTGGGCAGTGATGAAAGCGGAAGTCTGTGTAAACTGCTGGGAGGTTAATACTGGATCTCTCTCTCTGGGTTGCACCCGCACACATATATAGGTGGTGGGCGAGATGGTGCAGAGTGGGACCAAAGCCCATTCAGCAGTGGAAGCGGTGGTCTCGTCTTGCTGCCTGTCACCCTTTATTTGGAAGTAGCACACCTTCATTTCTACCAGCTGAGTCAGGCTCATTCTCATGGGTGACTTCAGGGAACTGGTCCCATTGCTCACAGTCACATTATTCTTTCGGGTCTTAGTGTGCTGACGTGCTCTGTCGGGGACGTGTGAAGGTGAGCGTTTCCACAAAGCAGACTGAGCACATTCCCAGGTCATGCGGGTGAGTTAACAGGCGTTCCTTCTGTCTTCCACTCCAAGGTGCAAAATTCTGTTATGTCCTAATCCACAGGATCAGCACTTGGAGTAGAATAGAGTGGCCCAGAATTAGAATTAGCCAGATCTTAGGACCAAACTGCAGCTCACCCACGTGGCAATAACATTACGATGTTGGTTTCCTCAAATGTGCAGTGGGAATAATATATTTCCTACCTCATTCTCATTTTTCTCCTCTGCTGCCTTTGTCTGACCTATGCCCCCTTGTTGCCTATAAAACACAGAAAGAGGGTAAAGTTGATCCAGCGGTTTTCTAGATTATTCTCCTGCTCTGGCACACAGTGGCCATGAGCATGGAGCCTGGGTCTTAGTCTACAAGGGGCTTTAGAGTCACCTTTCTTTTCTGAGAAAGACTTGGATGCAGGGGTTTGGAAAGTATGTTGCATGGACTACTGGTGGGTCACTGGTTCTCCAGGTGTAAAATTCAGGGGAGAAGGTGCTCACGTCTCCCTGTGAGGAGGAAACATAGAGAAACACCACCGACTCGGGTGGGAGGACTCTTGGTTCTTCTCTTAGTCACCACCTGAGTCCTGCGCACATCACTGAATCCCTCTGTTGCTCTTCCTACCTCGTCCTCACCAGCAGCTCACAATGACAGGTTTTGGGTAGCAAGCAAATCCTTGGGTTTTTGTGGTTTGTTTTAGGAAGAAGAGGGAGATTAGGTAGGAGAATCCATCTCGCTTTCTGGTGAAGAAATAAGAGGTGTAGTGAGATGGGTTCAGGTGCATTTGCTGGTGGGAATGCAAGTAAATCCAGAGGAGGAGGATGTGAATGTGAGCAATGAGAGTTCCCTGAAATTACCCATAAGAACATCTGACACAACTGATGGAAAGAGGGTGTGCTGCTTTTGAATGAAGGATGACTGGTAGCAAGATAGGATCACAACTTGTATTTTTTTAAAATTGACTCAGTCTCACTCCATATCACACTTCCCATCTGCATGACTGTGTTTAACACAGAGGCATCACACACACTAGAGCAGCAGTTCTCAACCTGTTCGAATGACCCTTTCACAGGGGTCTCCTAAGACCATCGGAAAACACATATATAATTACATATTGTTTCTGTGATTAATCACTATGCTTTAATTATGTTCAATTTGTAACAATGAATATACATCCTGCATATCAGATATTTACACTACGATTCATATCAGTAGCAAAATTACAGTTATGAAGTAGCAACAAAAATAATTTTATGGTTGGGGGTCACCACAACATGAGGAACTGTATTAAAGGGTCGCGGCATTAGGAAGGTTGAGAACCACTGCACTAGAGTGATCATGAAAGTCCCACCGCTTAGTAAGCAAACCTAATCCAAGGACCCAGGACACTTACTTGACCCAATTATTCAGGAATGCCACTACTTCCTCCTCCTCCTGATATTTTGGAAGAGAGAAAACGTGGGTCCCAGAGCAATGAGAGGCCAGGTGGGGTAAGCTCAGGCATATTGGCTGGTGGGAGGACACCTTGGTGCCATATTTTAGAAAACAATTTGCACGAATATGTTAAAGCCTTTAAAAGTTCCCATGCATTGATCCAATAATTCTAGTTACAGGAATCCAGCCAAAGGAAGTAATCCAGGATGCCAATGAGCATGCATGTTAAGGGTACTCACTGTAGCATTATATATTAGAGTAAAATACTGGGGAGAAGTTGACATGGCCAAGCATGGGAAATATCTAAATATGTTTAAGTACATCTACAGGATGGAATTACATAGCCAATGAAGATAGTGTTTTAGATGCATTTGTTTTCTAATCTGAAAAGTAACACATGTACATTGTTTAAAAGTTTAAATAGTGCAAAAGGGAATTAATGAGAAGGAGGTCCCTCTCATCTCAGACCCCAGTCCTTCTCTATAGATAATGACAACTATCATCAGTGATAGATTGTGCTTTAGGAAAGAAAGAAGTGAAATAAGAAAATGACTTCAAAGTAATGGTAAGTGGAAGACACACATAAAAAAAACCCTAACTTTTCAGTATAATTACAATTTTAGAGAGGCGAGTTAAGAGTAATATAGAAAAGAAATATTCAAAACTGTTTCGGAGTGGTGAAATTAAGGGTAATTTTTATTTTCTGTGTTTTCTAATTTTTTAAATAATGTGTAATATTACTTTCTAATATTCAGCATTTAGGGAGCTAAAGATTGTATTCATGTTCAGAATTCAGCAAAGAGCACAAATGATTTTAAATAACAAAGTTTTTCAAACCTCCAAGATTTTTATATTTACACATATGCATTCCCCTATTCTCATGTGTCAGTTTAAAATAACACTGCAGGCCAATATATTTTTGTTCTAGAATACCCAGAAAATGAATTCTATCTCCCACCAGCCCTTTTTCAACATCTCACTAAATCAACACACAAGAAAGTTCAAATTTTTAATTAATATTTTTTGGTGGTATTGTGCTCAAACAGAGGGTTTTTGTGTGTTTTTTTGCATTTGAGTGCCAATTGCTGAAGTCTGAACTTTGCCTTTCTATAAATGAATCCATCAGGGAAAATAAGCTCAACACTGGTTCTGAGGTCAAGGTCTAATGTTCTGAGATTTTGCAAAAGAATCCCAAGGGAAAATGTTTGTCTGGTTTGTATATAGCAGCACGTAGGAACAAACTGTCCAAGTTCCCCAAAATGCGAATGTGCATTTGAGGTTCCAATGCAGATTTCTGAACTTGCAATGGTATTTCAGAATCCATACACAAGTTTTAAAGAGACAGACATCCCCAAATACCCCCAAAAGGACCCAGTAGCAGAAGTGTTAATTTCTGATGTTGGAAAGAGCTTTGGATACTTAAGGAGAAATTGGACCATTCTATTCAGGATCACCCTATCTACACCATATTACCTATGGTGACCGGTCAGGTTCACCAGTGTACCTGTGGCCAGCAGAACAAGCAAATATCTTATTTATATCCACAAACTAGTTAATTGGTCAGGTAAGTAATGGTGTTAGTAGTTATTGGGGAAAAATTGACATGGCCAAGCATGGGAAATAGAGACTAGCATATAGAGATTTGCTCTTGCCATGGATAAACAAACATGGGACTTAACTGAAGTATACTTGGCACCAAATGAGCAATTTTTTCTTCCCACACTTATCAACCTATTAGGATAAATGTGATGGCTGTGAGCTGGCAGGAAGAAGCCAGGACTGTGGGTAGTGGTCTGCCACTAGAACTGGATTCAGATGTTTATTTCCTCATATTTTGAGTTCCTGAGACCTGGTGCTTCATATATTTATAGATATAATTTGTATTAGTTTGCTAGGGCTACTGTAACAAGGTAACACAAAGTGGATGGTTTAAATAACAGAGATTGATTTTCTCACAGTTCTGGAGGTCAGAAGTTCAAGTTCAAAGTGTCAGCAGGCTTGGTTCCTTCTGAGTGCTATGAGGGGGGACCTGCTCCACGCCCCTCTCCTGGCCTTTGGTGGTTTGCTAGCACTCTTGGACGCTCTTCTGCTGCGAGACACGTCGCTCCAATCTCTTTCTTCATGCTCACGTGGTGTTTGCTCTGTGTGTGTCTGTTTCCAAATTTCTCCTTTTTATGAGAGCACGAGTCATACTGGAATTTGAGTTCCATCTTATTCCAGTATGACCTCATCTTAACTAGTTACATCTGCAATGATCCTGTTTGCAAACAAGGTCACATGCTGAGCACTGGGGGTTAGGACGTCAACATATGAAATTTTAGGTGACACAATTCAACTCATAACAAATCTATAAACAGATAAGTACATACATGTGTGTATGTATAATATATTTTGAGGGGAGATAAGCACAGGGAAGGCCAATTTGGCCTGCTCTAGACATGGGTTGCGTGACATGGAGTTTTACTTGATTTCTATAGCATTCCTGTGAACAATGTGTGTATGTTGCCGATTATAGCAGTTATGCATTACATACACTTGTGGCATTGCCTTTGAATTTGATGGTAGAAAGATGTCTTATGTATCAGTATTTTTTTGGGGGGGGGTGTCAATAATAATAGCTACATACACATACAATTAGCATATAGGCATATGAGATGTGGTTTATGTTTTCACAGAATTTCTTGTTCAAAGTCAATAGCATCACTTACTTCTTCATTTTGGTTTAGAAATGTATTTACCACACACTAGTTAGTTTTAACTTGGGCAGTTGTGGGTTGTCAGAGCAGACTTTGATGACCTGGGTCTGGTATTTGGCAGGAATGGATCATCTAGAAGTTGAAAACTTCTACAGCCTCGTGGTGATGGAGAAAATGACATTGTGTGGACCCTTAGGTTTGCCCTGTCTCAGCGGTGAGTGCAGTGGGCCATGCACAAGTATCACAGCAGAAGTTCTGTGGTTTTCCCATGAAAATACCTGATCTCATCTGTTCTTTGAACTCCTTCCCAAAGAAACGGAGGGGTACTGGGGAGCTATACCAATCCTCAGAGAACCGATCCAGGTTAACCTCTGACCTGGGATCAGAAAATCTCACGTATGTCCAAGAGAGCAAAGCACACATTTCAGGAAATAGAACCTACGTCTCTGCATGTTCTAGAAAGCTTTATCTTCCAGAAGAAGCCATTTGCTGAGTGCAGGTTATAGTTATGAGGACACCAAGGGACCACAAGATGAAAAGGCACAGCATCTGATAAGCAGTGTTAGTAAGACAGTGAAGACTTAAAAATAATTACTTTTTCAAAGAGACAGGTGGTTCTGAGTTTTAAGGTGGGATGCTAATGCATTGTAAGTGTTATTTATCATTCAAATGTAGACCAAAACCCTTTAGACACCCCACATACCCATCCGCTAGCTCCAACAACAACTAATAATTGTTATACATTAATTGTTTAATAATGACAACAGCAATTATTAGCCATGTAAAAGCTGTGCTGGAGAATATTACAAGTAGCAGACAGGACATTGAGGAAAAAGGAAAAATCAGCTGGGGTATTTCTTGACAAGCTCCAATTCCTAAACCAATAGCCTATTGCGTGTGGACAGAGAGGACCACTGCAGACTCACAGCGAGCCCAGGCAGCCAGCAGAGTCTTCCAGGCAGGGGCTCTCACCCCCTTTCTCAGTGCTGACTTGGGCAATGTCCCAGAGGCTGCTCTGTAAGAGTTAAGACTTGATATTTTGCCTAGCAAACCCTCCCACTGCAGCCGCTGGAAGGACCAACGCTCTCAAACTTTTCAATTCGTGAAATCTTTTTAATGAGGCCAAACCTTCCAGCCATGTGCCCTGGCTGTTTGCTCTGACCACGAGGGAGAGAGAGCTTGCCTCTGTTCCCTCTCTCTGTCCAGTGTTTCGTTAGATGACAAGTTTCCAGCACCCCAACTGCTCAGAACAAAAGACCACATCTTTCCTCTTCGTGCTGGTTGGGGAACATAAATGTGTTTCTCATTATTTGGCTTGTTTTACAGTGTGAGTTCCTGCTGGGGTTCATTGCTTTGGGGATCACTAGGTATTTCATCTCATACCAGACTGGCCCTTCCCTAACGTTTAACAATGGCAGTCTGTCCAAAGACAGGAAACTCTGAAGTGCTTTGCTAAAGTGAAAGGCTCAACCAAATTAAGCTTCGGGAGATCTTTCCTGTTTTAAAAAAATTCGTAATTCCCTTATGGCTTATGTGTATATGTATGGGGTGGGGGCGGGTACCTGGAATAGGGTGGTGGGTGGTAGGACAGACCCAAAGGTAATTCCCAGGTTCAAAGCCATCGTGGTGCAATGGAAAGGGAACAGGCCTTGGAGCCAGAAGGTCTGGCTTGAATCTCAAATCTTTTTTACTGCTGTTGGAACAGTATGTGACTTCAAGAAAGTTAATTTATCTTGCTGTGCCTTCCTTTCATCATCTGCAAGGAGATGATATAACCTGCTCCTTGGGATTGTTGTGAAGATTCAATGAGGTGCTAAAGAAATCACCTGGCACATTCTGAGTGTTCAATAACTGGTGCCTCTTCTTGCTATCTTCTCGTGTAATGGCCAGGAGTGTCAGCATTGCAAACACACACAAGGTCTGTGTTATCAAGGGAAACCCATATCCATGGGTAGAAGTTTACAGGAAGGCTTTGCTGTATGTTTGAGGGTCACTGATAGGGGGCAGGGGGAAAACATTGATTAACCCAACTCTGACTTCTCTGGGCAAGTCACTTAACCTTAGTGACCTCATTAGAGAAACATCTATTGAGCCCCTGCCTCCAGCTCCAGGGCACTGGGTCATCCATGATATGGAAATCATAATAATCCCCACTTTCATCTTATGGTTGCCCTGGGGATCAAGTGAGATAATGTCTACGAAAGTACTTGGCAAACTTCAAGCACTATCTAAATGTGCTGTGGACGTGAGGCAGAGAGTACATTTACTCTGTCCCATTCATGAGGTTCAAATACAAACCTTTCATTCCTGGGTATTCAGCAGAGAGCAAACACATTCTATTTGACTTTAGCATTGAACGAAAAGCAAACAGTACCTTTTCAGATGCTTTGCTTCCTCTCTTCTCCCTTCAAAACAAAGCCAGGCCCTTTAAGTGCTTCCTGCTGAGTTTAGAAAGAGGTGCCTGGTTATAGCCCCCCTTCCTTCCAAGGGCCTAAGAGGGGAAAGCGAAAGTGAGGCATTGGAACAGGGGTGTCTAAAGATGCCTACATTGGGTTCTTAATTAAGAGATTGACCTTTTTGCAACCCCAAACTAGGACCCAGCACCCCAAGCAATTGCCTTCTTCTTCCATGGGGCACTCCCAGGAGGAATACATATGAAAGCATTTGGACAATATCAATATCGCTGCTGGATAGTGTCAAGTGTTACTCTGAAAATGAAGGGGGGAGGGAAGGCCCCTTTTTTCTCCCTTTCTATTTATACTCTTACTGCCTTTGGATACTGTGCTTTACCTTCCATAAAGCCTCTATGGCAGTTAAATCCCACTGTTCCTTCTCCCTCCTCTGCCCTCTAGTATAGTATACATTTTCCATTCTACTCTTTGGCCTTAATGATTTTATTCCTTCTCCCTCCTCTGCCCTCTAGTATAGTATACAATTTCCATTCTACTCTTTGGCCTTAATGATTTTATTTTCTTATTTATTCATTAACAATTTGCCTTTATAGCAGGCACTCTGGTGGTCATTGGGGATCCAATAGTGAACCAAACAAACATGGTCTCTCTCCAGAAGGAATTTGCCATTTAGTAAGAGGGGAGATTTCCAAAAAAAGAAAGGAAGAAAAAGAAAATAAATGGAACATAATACATCATAAAGAGTGTAGCTTTGCCCGACTGGCGTGGCTTAGTGTTTGATCATCGACCTATGAATCAGGAGGTCACGATTCGATTCCTGGTCAGGGCACATGCCCCGGTTGTGGGCTCAATCCCCAGTGGTGGGTGTGTAGGAGGCAGCCAATCAATGATTCTCTCTCATCATTGATGTTTCTATCTCCCTCTCCCTCTCCCTTTCTCTCTGAAATCAATTAAAAATATATTTTTTAAAAGTGTAGTTTTTATTCTGAAAGCAATGTAAGCCATTGTAAAGAATTTTTAAACAGCTTTATTCAGCTATAAGTGACATACAATAAGCTGCACATACATATATAAAATACACAATTGGATAAGTTTGACATGCGTGTATACCCATAAGACCATCACCACAATATAGTGAGCACATTCATCACCCCCAATGTTTTCTTGTGATCCCTCCTTTCCCTTTGGTCTGCCTGAAGCAATAACTGGTCGGCAACACTGCTGATTAGTTTGAATTTCCTAGAATTTTATATAAATAATCATACAGTATATGGTCTGTTTTTGTATGGCTTCTTTCACTCAGCGTATTTATTTTGAGATTCATCCAAGTTGTAGTGTGTATCAAGAGTACATGCTTTTTACTGTAGAATAGTATTCTGTTGTATGATATGCCAGTTTGTTTATCCACTGACCTGTTGATGGACCTTTGGGTTGCTTTCAATTTTTGGTTATTATAAATAATATTGCTATGACCCTTTGCATATTTATGTGGGATATATGCTTTCTTTTTTTTGGCGGTAGATGACTAGGAGTGGGATTTCTTAATTATATGGTAAATTTATGTTTAATTTTCTAAGAAACGTCCAGGTCTATTTGACCTCCAGGTCATCATTCTGTTCATGTCAGCTCACTGTAGAATTATGGAGACGTAGACAATGATGGTGAAGAAGAAAAATAATAGCCGACAATTATTATAGATTTCTCACATGCCAGGCATTTGTGCTAAGAATTGTAAATGCATTAGTCCCTAATACCTCCCATAAACCCTCTGAGGGGAGCATTATGATTATCCTCATTTACATATGAGGCCACCACTGAAAATTTTGGAAATTAAATAACTTGCCCAAGGTCTCTTGTTTGATAGCAAAGAAGTGAGAAGACAGGTCTTTCTGGCTCCCAAATTTGTATTCTTAGCTACAGTGTGAGGGGGATTGAGCCAGTGGATGCTAAAGTCAAGACACTTACCTTGTGCTTTGCTTTCTTCTCAGACCCAGGGAAAAGGGGAAACACAGCATTCTGTGCCCATGGGAGGGGTTCTGTTTAGTTGAGATGTCGGTTTCATTGTGCTTTAACTGTTGGTCTAAGAATCTAAGCAAAATATAATGTGCAAATACATTTAGAAGTCAATTTATAGATTTCTCTAGAACTCGATAGAAATCATTTAAAGTTGTCTAATCCAAATGATGACTGTATTTAAAAAATATATATATATTTGCTAGGTTTAGATCATAGTTCTTTAGAGGACCTCATGTAGGAAAACACAATAAAGAGGAATTGATGGTATGAGGAATCCTGAGACCCTCTAATATTTGGAGGCAGAATGATATAGCAGGAAGAACAGGAGTTTGGGAGTAAAAGAGACTTGGATTAAATACTTGGTCTGATAGTTTGCTAATAGTGAAAATGCTACTTAAATTTCATTTTCCTCATCTGTGGAATGTAGATAGTAATGTCTATTTTAAATGGTTGTTTTGAGGATTAAAGAAGATTACAAGTCAAAGCCTTGGGTTCTTGGTGCATGTCAGTTCCTGGTTCCTTTTTCCACTTCACTTTTTTTTTTTTTTTAGAAGGACTCACCCTTTTTCATTCTGGCTTAAAATCTAGAGCCCTTTCTGCTAGAGGGTGGTGATCCTTCCCAGACTGTATTCTCACTTTTGTATGTTTTGTACATCAGCATTTTATAGGAAAACGTCCCTGGCTTCCATTAAATTTCAAATAAATCCATGATTCAAAAACAATTCAGAACCACTGTGAGACTTTTTTCTTTCTTTCTTTCGTGCTTTCTTTCTTTCTTTCTTTCTTTCTTTCTTTCTTTCTTTCTTTCTTTCTTTCTTTCTTTCTTTCTTTCTTTCTTTCTTTCTTTCTTTCTTAATAGTATGTGTTGGCAACCTACTAAGGGTCAAGCATTTTGCACAGATAAACTCTGTCCCTCTCTGTCCTGAAGGAGCTTACAGCTTAGAGCAGTGAATAAAAAACTTCAGTGTTTTGCAAATCCGTGTGTTACCACACGAATTACATCCATTCGAGAGAAAGCTTGGTACATGAAGCAAAAAACAGAAGAGCTCTAGGGGGGGAAATGATAGCATGTAAGTAGGTGGAAAGGCCCGGGAATCAAGAGCGTAAACCTTACTGACTTGCACAGGTGACTTTCAGCCAGCTGCTCCATTGCTCTCTGGAAGACTGTGCAGGTTCAACCCTGGACAGAAGGGTCAGCCATGGGGTGTGGGGTGAGGAAATGCAGCTGAGCTCCCCTCACCCCGCTGAAGGCCCTCAGAACTCTGCCCCTGGAGGGAACAAGGGGAAAAGCCCCTCCGCAGTGACCCATTTCTGCTGACCTTGACCTTGCCCCAGCGACCAGCTCCACCTACCCCGTCGTATCTCCAGCCAGAGCCTGTGCATATTTATTCTTTGGAGTCTGCACTTTGCTCTTTTATTTTTACTGGCCTTGCACTCGTGTTTGTTCTTGGTGCTCTCGTCGTGCATGTTGCAGGTGGCCTGGTGTTTAACTTGAGCTCAGGACTAAATATAACCACCACTATCGCCAGAGGCATCCATGCATGTCAGCCCCTTTACGGTGTTTGTAAGCTCCACCCCAGGTCGCAGGAGCTCACTTCTAAATGGAAACTATCCCCGAGACAGGGATGGCCGGTTCAGGAAGAAACCAGTCTTATCGCAGGCTGCACTCACGCTTTATCTCTGTGTGCACAAAGCCTTGGTCTCCACATTGTAGGTGGGAGAGCCACGAGGGAGCACACTCGGGGCCCCTCTCATCCATTTACAGGCATGGCAGGCCCTCCCCCCCTCCACCCTCCTGACCTCATTCTCATCCCAGGCCCTTTGAAGGGAAATGAAGAGTGTCTGCAGCATTTTTACAGCCTTCCCTCCATCCTTCCCTCCATTGGGACCTTCTAAAGTGTCCCTGGAAGGGTCCTGCTGGTGGCTTTATATAGTCCACAGACCTGAGACCCAGGCTTCTCGGGAAATGGCTACCACCATCCCATTGCACAAAGACAAGCTCCCCACCCCACTCCTTCAGGTAGGTCTCCCTAACAGTCTTTTCAACCAGGTTCCTTCCTGTCCATAAGAATTATTGTGCTGGTTAAAATGGCCTACGGGGCTCATAAATTACTTTGTGGTTTAATTTTACCAAACCAAGAGGGAAAGCTCATCAGAATCGGAGTCTGTCTTCTATTTACCTTTTCCCATTCACTCTACTCCAGGCTGAAAAAACACGAGCTATTTCCTTGCCAATAACTCACTTTTTGGAGGACATGGGAGAACATTCAAGCTAATATTTCACTTCTTCTCTGAATATGGTAGAATCTGCTGACCTGCATTACAGGCTGGTGAATTGCAGATAAGAAGAGGTGGCCTCGAGTGAGAGCAGGACCTCTTATACAAATATACTTAGTGAGAGGGCAAGAGGGCACTCGCTCAGCCAGCTGACTCAACCCAGAAGCAATGAGGTCACAGAACTTGATTTCACATCGTCAAAGTGGGTCTGAAATCAGATCTTTTATAATTTCCCCAAGGTCCCTAAGGTCAGAGATTCACTCCTTTGAAAGAATACGATATGCATTGACATCATTTCCCAAACCAGTCCCTTTCACTGCCTCCCTTCCTTCTCACAGTCATTGAACACTACGATGAACAAAGCTCTGGGTTAGCAAGGAAGACCAGCGTGTGCTTTCACACTCATGCAGCTGTCTTGGAGAAAACACTTAGCCGCAGCTACCTTCAAGGGACTAAGAAAGGCCCATTAGAGAAGGCTGGGCTGCTACTGGGGTTGATTCAGGAGAGCAATGCCGATGTCTAGAAGTGGACGTCATTTTTCCAGGGGTTGAGGGAGAGTAAGAAAGCAGAGAAAGAAGATGGTGAAGGGAAGACTGAGAGGATTGTGTGTTTGTGTGATTTTGAGCTTGTGTCAATCCCAGGAAGGAAGCAAGTGGACAAAGTGCTGGAGAAAGCACGCAAGGGACAGCAAATGTGATCCATCAAAGAAGGGAGGGAGAAAGAGAGAGAGAGAAAGTGGGGGGCATGCCTCGTGTGCTTCTCAATGGGGACATTTCTCATGGTCATGTCCTCCCATAGGTGTATAGGGAATTTTCTGTGTAGCTGGATGGCTACCAAGCCTGTCCTCCAAAAGGCCTTTTCCATTTCTGTGTTGGCTGTAAGTGAGGAAGGGAAAGAATTCTTGCTCTTTGCCCTGAGGTCTGTGTTTACAGGGTTACCCTCATGCTATCAGGACTTTGAATGAGGACACAGTGTTCAACACCATTCCTTAGAAAACCTGTTCTGGTCATTGTGCATCTAAAACTGGCTGCAGGGTTGTTGTTGGGGGAGGGGTGAAAACTGGAGAGTCTGTCTGGCTTTAACAGTGGGCCCAAGGGGCCTCAAGGAGAGGGTGGGGAGGCCTTGTGACAAGGAGGTGGGGCTGGCTTCCAGTCAAGATGGGGCCTTCTCATTGTTAGTGATTCACTGTTAGAACCGGAATTTCAGGGTTCCTGTGGTGTGGGGTCCATGTGGGTAAGTGTTAGGAAACTGGAATTGCTAGATCACTAAGTGATACCGAGTGTGGCTCTGTCCAGAGTGTGAAAGCTTTACCCAAGCACACAGAGCAGGATCTTATTCCCAATGGCCAGTTGGATGTAGGACATGATACTGGATGGAAGATCACAGCCTACATCTTCCTTAGAAACAGGCAGTAATGCACATAAACACGAAATCGAGACAAGGATGCTCAGCGTGGATTTTATACCAGGTTGAAAGACCAGCTCATTTTGCTCACTAGCATGTGGTTTGTGTTATTCCATAGCCCATGTAAAGTGAGGTAACGTGTGTTGTGTGTAGCCCAGGACCTGGTAGATGGTCGTAAGTACTGGGTACGTCCCCACCACATCCCACCTGTTCCGCTGAGAAGAAAGTCTAAACTTCACACCTTTGAAATCTCTCTATGCAACCTCGTTCCCTTTTTTTGTGTTCAATAGTACATGAGCACCACGTGTGTGCCAGCCCAGGGGAGACAATAGATCAAGTCCCTGCCCTCGGGGAATTTAGATTCTAGTAGGAGAGAGTCAAGAAACAAATAA
>NW_005356870.1:5320853-5349040 GCF_000412655.1 Myotis brandtii | reverse complement strand
TGTAACAATGAAAATATATCCTGCATATCAGATATTTACATTACGATTCATAACAGTAGCAAAATTACAGTTATGAAGTAGCAACGAAAATAATTTTATGGTTGGGGGTCACCACAATATGAGGAACTGTATTAAAGGGTCGCGGCATTAGGAAGGTTGAGAACCACTGCTCTATGTCTTTATTTCCCACTTAGTCACCAGAGGAACCATGTGCTATGTCCAGGCACGCCCCACTCCACTGTCTCAGCACAGAGTTCCTAGAAGGAGAATGTGGGTGCATTTCAACAATTCCTTTCCCCAGAAATGCCCTGCAGGTCCTCTATCCTTTTCTTGCCCACCTATTTTTATATTGTTATTGATTCTTCCATTGGGGTTCAATTTCCTTCTTCAAGCACACACTTCCATGAGGCTGTCTGAGTAATATATTCGCACAGTCTTTGACTATATCTTTATTTCATCTCTTTTGTTTGACAGTTTCGCCCTGTAGAGATTCTAGATTAAGATGCTTTCCCTCAGCACTCAGAAATATTACTCCAGTGTCGGTGGTAGCTGTTGAAAGTCTTTTGTCAGGCTGTTTTCCTTTGTGTAATTGTCTTTTTTTTCTCTCTCTCCTCCCCTTGCCTCCCTTCCCCTTTGCTTTTGCTTAAAAATTTGTTAGAAAGACAGATGTGGAAACAGACAATTTCAATATTGCGTGGTTGAGGTTAACACACTGTCGTGGAAACAGAGGCGAAGCACCCAGCCACCTCTAGGGGAGTCAGGGACTTCTTTCTGGGAGATATGACATTTCAGATGAGACACAAAAGACAAGTAGAAGGTTACTAGACAATGTGGGGAATGGTAAGATACTGTTTCAGATCATTATTTTCTTTGCCTTCCCTCCCCTTTACTTTTCTTTCCTGCCCCCTTCTCTGTTTTTCCTTTTTCTCACTTTTTCCTGTGGCTGCTTTTAAGGTGTGTGTGTGCTATAGCTTCACCAAGGGTGTGGCAGTATAGATTTATTTTTCTCTGTTCTGTCTAGGACTAATGCCTTTATATCTTCAAATATGAATTCATACTCATTCTCCCCAAACTTTCAACTCCAATTAAATGTTGGTCCTTTTCTATCTGTTTTTCTTAACACCCTTTAATATTTTCTATCTCTTTATCTCTCTGGTTTCATAATGGACAAACTGTGCATATCTATTTCACAATTACATATCACAGTGACCTATTTGACAATTCACATATTCTCTCTTCAATTTTGCTAATTTGGTTAGAAAGGCAGAAGTTCAGCCCCGCCCAGACCTACAGAATTTCAATTTTTCTCTTAACGAGATCCCAGGTGATTCATGGGCATAGAAGGGTTTGAGCGGCTCTGCCCTAAATCAGCACGTCATGTAATTCTCACGCTTCCATCCTCTCCCCTAGAGAAGGTACAACGTCAGCACATGGGTTTTCAGGAGGAAGCGGGGAGGGTTGTTGTGTTCTTTTAAACTTTCCTCTTCAATTTGGGGACCTGAGAATTTCACTTTCTTTCTTGGGAGCTCATCTATGCATTTAAACACATTTTTGTTAAAACCTCATAGTGTACCAAATCACCAGGCCCAGGAGGCCAATCCTCCTCATTCTTCAAAGTCCAGCTTTACGTATTTAGCAGCTTCCTATGCCGGCCCCTAGCTTAGTGTTCTGTGTCTGCAGACACTCAATAGCTACTTGTAGCTTCTGTATTCCAATGATAGATTAGAAATGTTTTTTTTCAAAGTTGCACAGTTAAGTGTGTAGTTTATACATAATTCTTCTCTGGCATGATGGCTTCTTTCTTCCTTCCTTCTCTTTCTTTCTTTTTTTTTGTTTGTTTTGTTTTTTTTTTTCATATACTAATGCTTTGACCCCTAACATCCTCTGGTCCTGCTATAGGCTTTTTACAAAGCTGGGTCTGGCTCAAGCTTGGAATTTCTGCAGTGAGATAGGAGAAATCAGTTGTGCTCTCAGAGTTACAGACACTGAACAACACAGCAGGGGCCAGTTTATCAGTGGACACCTCTTTCAGAGCCCCTGTTGATCCGCGGGTTATCACAGCCCATGCCCAGGGAGCCTGCGTGTGGAGGCCTGGGCAGTAGAGACTGCAGCATCCTGAAAGGGATGAGGAAGTACCCCCTGACTTGTGGGGCTTATAACCCAGTGGTAGAGACACCCTATCTGAAAGCATTAGAAAAAAAGTCCCAAGTTGTTAGATAAGCAAGTGCCTCCTAGAGAGAGGTAGAGACTGTAAAAATGTGGAAGGACCATCAAATAAAGAGCAGGATCCCCATAGGATGGGGCAGGGTGACATCATTCTTTCATTTCCTTAAATTGCCACTAAATCCTTATCCCCTGCCTGCTTCTTCTTCTTCTTTTTTATAAGCATTATTTTATTATTATTTTCTTTAAATATATTTTATTGATTTTTTTACAGAGAGGAAGGGAAAGGGATGGAGAGTTAGAAACATTGATGAGAGAGAAGTATCGATCAGCCACCTCCTGCACACCTCCTACTGGGGATGTGTCCGCAACCAAGTACATGCCCTTGACCGGAATTAAACCTGGGACCTTTCAGTCCACGGGCCGATGCTCTATCCACTGAGCCAAACCGGTTAGGGCCCTGCTTCTTCTTGAGAGCAAACCATTCTCCTTTGCTTCATATGGAAGGAAAGAGCCCCTCTGCCCTCCCCTGTCTGGGAAATCCATCATGCCAAACGCAGAAAGCTTGCCTTTTTGTATCATTTGGGAGCTCTGTTTGGCATAAAAAACATAACTTCCCTGCATGAGGTGAGGGGCGATTTCTGTTTTCTTCTTCCCACCTCCTGTAGGATACATCTGGCCCACAGAGTCGTATCACTGTTTACTTAGCTTTAATCCAAATGTGTAGGTTGTTTTTTTTAATGGTGAAGGACTGAGCCAACAATAACCCTGGGTCATGATCTGCCCTGCTCGTTTGGTGGGCGGGGTTATTACATGAAGCTCCCTTCCAGCCAGTCTGCTTGCTAACTATCTTCTTTGTTTCCTGGGAAGACAAGATCATTGCCTTTGAACTTTTCTCACAAGACATCCATCACTGGAATTCCTTACCCCATTTCTTTCTGAATTCCACTCATTCTTCAATGACCTCTTACCCATTGACTTTGTATCTGCGCTGATTATTTGAAATTTCAGTTGTGCCTTATATTGCTAGAAGTTGTTTTTTTTGGGGGGGGGGTGTCTTTCTGACTTATCTCCCAAATATATTTTCATCTCTTTGAAGTGAGAGAAATAGATCCAGGCTGAGGATCCCTATAACAGCTCTGCTAAAGTTTCTGTAAGACCCATGGAAACCACATCTCAGGACACTGGCCTCTAGTACACAGAAAAGGGTCCTCTTGGATATGGGCAGCCTTCAAGGCGACTTTGCATGCAGCTGATTGGCCACGGCCAACTAACACACAGAAGCCAAAGTAATAATGGCAGCTCATATAGTCTTTGCAAGGCACAGTGCTAAATGTTCCATACACAGGATCTCATTTAGCCCTCCCCAAACCTTTAAATTAGGTATAGTTATTATCCTCATTATGCAAATGAATTAGTGAGATAAAGTGATTTGTCTTCAGTCACACAGCTGAGTATGTGTGGAAGAAGGACTAAAGTCTGGATCTGCCGGACTTGAAGGCTCTTTTCTATCTATCATGGGCTAGATAGGGTTTTCCTTCTCCTTCTCTGCAGACAAAACATGGCAGCATAGTTCATGGTCATGTATATACATACCCTGAGTGTTTACCTTTCTGGTTCCCTTGTCTGCTTCCTAGATAGGGAGAGTATCTGTCTGGGTCTCAGTGGCCCCTGCAAGTGCCAAGGAAATCGCTGCAGCTGCAGAAAACTTGCTTTCATCTAAGAGTCCAGGGATCTGACTGCAGACCTCATTGTTGCCAAACTCCTGGTGTGAGGTTGGGCAGGTCCCTGTGCCTTACTTTACCTCTCCTTGCTCATCAGGAAGTCTAGATGAAGTCTGAGATCTTTTCCAAAACCACTGAACAGCCTAATTCTCCGGTTATCTTTGGTATCCAGGAACTAATAAGAAGTCTTGGCACAATTTTGATGAATTTAACGGTCTCCCTGGTAAGCATTATTGATTATCATCAAACCCCAGATCGCTTCCGCTAAGTAAACTCAAGTAATAAAACCAGGATCTTTCTTTCTTAACATGGTGCTCTTCAATCTTTGATGCCATCTGGGTCCACTGTGTTTGAGTCAGTGGGTTGACCTGTCAGTCCTTGGAGTGCCTTGGTCCTGGTTGGGGCGCTTTTTGCCTCTAGGGCTCTAGTTCCTACAAAGGGAGCAGACTTAAGAGTATAATAGGCATCTTCTTGGGCTGGCTGGTTAACCTTTTTCACCTACAGAAAGAATCTACCTGTTTAACCTGTTCAGGGGTGGAGGAAGATGTGTTTATATTCCAAATTCTCTTGTGGTACTCAGTCTCCATGGCTGCACCTTAGTCACTATGCTCAACCCCAGACTCATAGCACAGTGGGTTGGATGAAGGACCTGTTCTCTGGGAATTCATCCATCCACAAGTTTTCATTAAGTAAATTAAAAAATGAAAGTCCTGACTAACATGCCTTCCTGGCACCAGAATCTTATTAGTTCTTGGAATCTCTAAGTCCACCTTTCCCCTCCCCTACAACCTTTTTCCTTTTTTTTTTCTTTTAATATTAATCATGCTGAAAAAATTATCCTGTTTGAAAAAGAAAAAAGTGGAGTAGAAGGAGGTATGGTGCAGACTCACTGTGCTAGGGCAGTCTTTTTGAGCACAACAACTTGGGCCACGGCCGGCAGAGGCCTATACTGATCATTCCAGAAATGGCTTCCGTAGGTTATTAGCATACACTGTACTTTCCTTTTGACTCACTCTGTAACTGTGGGAAATGAATTGAAAAACTTTCAGTGATTCATGTGTGAATGATAGATGCCAAGATGTTGACTCTCATAATTTTGTGATGATGAAGATCCTTGAAATATTAGAAGAGTCTTGGAAACATAAAGTGACCTTACAGGGTGACATTTCTGGTCACTGCTAACACTGTAACAGTATTTATATGAAGCTTTCTGGTTTGTCATATAATTATGTCCTCAACATACTCTGAGACTGAACTTCCCAGTGTTTTTCCAGGGGATATCTCTATCAGATATTGACATCTATGTGCCAAAGATGGCAAGAGCCAGGTTTTCACTCATGGGGGCCAGATGTCATTGCCTTTGCTTAGGACTTCCGTTTGCCTTCTCCCTCTTCATGCTTTGACTGCTTCAAGAACAGATGCTCATTTACTAACCTAGACCGGCTAGGGGTTAGAGTCACCAAACAAGAAGAGAATCTTAATCTTATCTTTGCAAAACTTTTGAGAAGTTTTCACTTCCTTGTCTCAAGGGGGGAAATATTCATGCCTTAGAATGAAGGTTTAGGTTTTCCCAGGACTGCTGAAGTCATGACTGATGGATAATTAAATGCTGTCAAATTCTCACTACAAGACTTTCTCAGAGGGCGGTGGGTAACTGATGCCACGTAACTTCTCTGTGCCTTTGTTTCCTCATCTGTAAAATAAAGCAATAAGAGTCACAGGTGGTCCAAGGTTTTTCTTGTGTCAAAAGTATGAGTGTATATTTTTATTATTATTGTGCTCCATCATCATTATCAAAGCTAGGCAAAAATTATTCATTTTATTATTTCTTTCCCTAAACAAAATAATCTCCAAGTTCTCCCCTCCCCCTTCTCTTACTTTATAAAGTACTAAGATTAGTAAAAGTCCATGACCTCTATCATGTCCTAGTTCTGAAAAGACAGGAGAATTTCACCCTCCTATAGAAGCATGTCAGGTCTCATCATTGACTTGTTTTCTTCAGTATATGTAGTATCTTGGGAGAATTTTTATACCTACCTAACACTATCTCCTCTATGCTGCTGACCCACCCAAATATTCTAGCCTTAACTTCTCAACAAAGTTCCCTTCTTAAATTACTAGCTACCCATGGGGAACTTTCATTTGGGAAGAACATCACCATGAGTCAATTAACAGGTATTTTTGAGCAGCTATTATGTAGTCAACATTATGAGTAATCTAGAGGAAGCATTAGACATCATCCCTGCTCTTAAGGACCTTACATGGAAACTGGGCAGAAAACCATAAAGTATATTCAGTCAGAAAACACTTGTTGAGGGTCTGTTTGTGTGGACACCATAAAGCCTGATGGGCAGTGTGGTGCTATATCCTAAATTTCCAGGAATTGTCCTATTTATAGATGTTGCATTGGGGTAATTATTTATATTAATCCTTCTGACCTTCAAACATATTCTAGTTTGGATGAAAAATTATAAGGTTATCTTAATGATGAGGAATGACAGGGCCTTGAAATCCTCATTCATGATAATCAGGTCAACAGAGAAAATTACCATAGCAACCAAGAACCTTGATAAATAGTGCTTTGTTAAGATGGGAACAGACATTGTCACACCTTGGGTATTTTTTAGTTTGGGTGAGACAATTCTTCTTATTACCTGAGGTATTTGTAGAGGTTATATTGTGTTATTGGTTAATTTAATGCAAAGGTTATCTTCTCTAGGTTAAAATTCTGATCAGCATCTATGTTTCTGATATGGTTTTACCATATCAGATCTTTCATTTATCGGAAATAAACCAAGAAGCAGCCTTAAAGAACAACCACCAAGTAAACTTTATCAGCTTGTGTGGCCAACCGAAAAGGGGCCTGAGGTCTCAGTGGCTCAGTTCAACAACCATGCCTGAGTGTTTCCTTCAAGCCAAGCACTGGGCCTTTAGTCGACAGAGCAGAAGGCATTTTAGAGCAAAGCCTAGAGATGGGAAATAGCATGGAGTATGTGGGGACCACCATGCAAATTGGCATTGGTGGAAGGTAGTCAGCGGGTGGCAGGAGATGTGGCTATGGAGGTAGGCAGAGGCCACATTAAGAAGCATAGTGATTTCCAAATTTAAAAATGAAAGGGTATCTCAGATATAGCTCCATCCCCAGGGTTCTGACTGCTCTAGCAGCCACCACATTATAGCAACATGATCTATTTTTCAGGATTCCTGCTGATTTCTGAAAACCTACCCTTCCCCTCCAGGACTCTGCTCACATGTATGCTGCTCACACATGAGCTTAGCAGTGTTGCTGAGACAGTTTCTGGAGATCTGGGACAAGCAACGCCAGTTCGAAGGGAGCAACCGCCCTGGGCAGACATCCCCGTGTTTTGTGTCACCTCCAGGTGCTACAGAACTGGTGCAGCAAGGACAATCGATCCCTGGGTCAAGGTAGTGGTGTTTGTGTTCTTCCTGAATGTGCAGCAAGTGCTGACAATGCTGGGCTGGCACCAAAGATCCTGCTGGTTCTTTGATTGTTCCTCCCACTGGTGGACTTGGATGGCCCAAGAGGCCACGTGACCCAGCTTGGTGTACAACCTCCAAGGTACTGGATCCTGAAGTTCCTGCCATTCTGAAAAACAATGTACCAACCAGGTGATCTTATTTACCCTGGCAACGCACGTTCTTGGCAACAGAAACAGAGTAGTATGGGTTGATGCATAAACACAGGAAGTTAAAAAAAAAAAGGTTTTCCCTGCCAGTTTGGCTCAGTTGGTTGGAGCATCCTCCTATGTACTGAAAGGTTTCAGGTTCGATTCTAGGTCAGGGCACATGCCTAGGTTGCGTGTTCGATCCCCGGGTCTAGGCACATATGGAAGGCAACCAATCAATGTTTTCTCTCATATTGATGTCTCTCTCTCTCTCTCTCTCTCTCTCTCTCTCTCTCTCTCTCCCCCCCCTCTCTTTCCTTTCCCTCTCTCTCAAATCAATAAGCATATCCCCAGGATTAAAAACCACAAATGCTCATACCAGTTTAGAATTAGCAAATAGAATTTACCAAAAGGGCAAAATGTAGAACCAGCAGGAAGAACTGTCTCCAATCATGTGAGAAGAGCATGCCAAAAAAGATTTTGTTCATATAAGAGAATTATTAATAGATGGCCAAGAACTTTTAAAATCAAGTACAGATGTTTGTTTTACAGTTTGCTAGACATAAGCACTAAGCATCTATAAGAAACTTTTTTTTTAGGTACAAGGAAGGTCTTAAAGCTGCATGAAACTTTTTCTCTTCACTAATTTGCTTAAACATGTTTCTTTAATTAGTTTTGTTTTCCCATTGCAAGAGTCGCTTGGTGAAGAATTAGTGATAGACTAAGGGAATATGAAGTATGTTCCCCTCCTTTGAGGACTGTAGAGATGAAATGAGATGGAAACATCTTGAACAGAAAAAGCCCATGAGATTATTGGGCCTACACTTGTAGCTTATGCTGGGTCATATCGGTGCTGATCACTTTCATCCAAAATGCATCAAGGTCTATGTTTTGAACTAGACATTTGAGATCATATGATTATGACTGTTTTCAACTGTGACTCTCACAGGAGAGAACTGTGATTTAACAACCTCCTTTATGAAGTGTCAATCCAGGTTCCATTGTCATTTACACCGGTGCTACCCTAAGCGTCCGTCTCTGATAACATGGGAGGCTTGATCCAGAAAGTAATCGATGTACTACATCCTTCATGGGGAAAACTGGGCCTTCAATAACCCCTCAGCTGAAGCGTGGTGTGCTTCGGGAGGCGGTTGGCATACAGCATGGCACAAGCTCCTTCTCCTGGTGCAGGGGAAATTTGCAGACCAGCATCTGTCTGCCGACTGCACTTTGAGAAGCATTGCCATGCACATTACTGTCATTTATGTCATCTTTCCAATCTGTAGTTGTTAATCTCTCTTAATTCTGAAAAAAATAAATTTTGAACAATTTCAAAGTTACAGGAAAATTTCGAGAATAGAACAAAGAACTGTATAGCTTTCACCCATACACTTTTCAGGTGTTACCCATGATATACTGGCTAGCAAAGACCAATTCTCAGTCACATGACCCAGTCTCTCTGGAATGAGTTTTATGCCCTTGACTTTTATGAAGATTTTGTAAAATGACCCTCAACTTGGGTTTTCCCTGTGCTTCCTCACGATGAGCCTTAGGTTATGCACTTTGAGGGGCGAATGGCACAAAAATGATTTTGTGTACTTACTGCAGCCTATCAAGTGGCCCCTGATGACACTTTGTCCCCATAACTTTGTGTCCTCATGGTAACTTTATCACTTGATTAAGATAGTGTCTGCCCCATTTCTCTACTGTAAAGTTTTTTTAATTGTAATTAATAAGTATCATGGACATCCCATTACTCATTCCACTTTCACCACTTATTTTAGCACCCATCGATGTGTCTTGCCTGAATGTATTACTACTATGATATTTGTCAAATGGTCATTTTCTAATTGGATCATTCTTTACACACTTACTAGTTGGCATTCTACAGTGAAGAGAAAATTTATCATCTCCCATTTTTAGATTAATTTGTTTATAAACAAATGAGTTATTACTCATTATAAGCTATGATTCAGTGTCTTATATTCCATTATTATCATTAATTATTTTGACGTTCAAATTGACCCAGATTCTGACACTAGGATCCCTGTGACACTGGCTTCGGCGTCCCTTTGGTTTGTGCCCATCATTCTTGAGCATTTCCTCCACAGCAAGCTGCTCAGAAGGTTACAGCTTTCAGTCCTATCACAAATGAGAACAATGGGGGCGACTAGGACACTCTAGACAACAAGCTTATCTTGTTCAGCTCTGGACCAGCCCGTTCTCTAAGGAGCCTTGTCTCCTTTTCGTGGAGCGCAATATTTTGACGTCAAGATCTGGGTGCTAAGTGTGCCCTTTGCTCCTGGAATGTTGCTTCTCCCAGGCCTTCTCAGTGGACAGAACTAGGAAATATATGCATTTCCTATACACGCATGTTCACATACACACTTATGTATGTACACATGGATACTTTGACATCTATCGTCTGTCTCTATTTCTCTGGGTCCCATTATCCTTAGTGTGTTTACTTGCTCAGTCCCCTGTGTGTAGTCATCCTCCCAACTACACGAGGCTGCCTCTTTGCTCTGCAGTGACATTATCCTTGCAAAAGTCATCACCAGCTGCCTCTGCAACTGTGCTCCAATGTCATCCTTATTCAGGGCCTGTTACCCCCTGCTTGTGCCTTCCCAGTGACTGGTGGACTCAATTAGGAAGGTGAGAAAGGAAGCCAAATGTTTGTTTCTTAATTAGAAGAAAAGATAAGCAAAGGCTGAGTTGGGATTATCTACAATGGTTACTCCTTTGTTCACCGGTACACCTTAGGCTTTAAACTATAAGGCAGCCCATCTACAAGTGGTGTGCATGTTGACATAAAAGGGTCTTAGGCATCCCTAAATCTACACCAGGACTGGAATTAAGGCCAGGAGGCTGGATGGACGGAGGTACCTGTGCATTCCATAGCGCACTTGGGCCTGGTTACTGTAGCAGGGCGGGGGCTGTCAGCACAGACTCTACCATTGTTCAATCAGCAGAATACTCTTCAACTGGTCTAGACACTCATCATGCCTAACAAAAGAGGAAGAAAGGAACAATTAATTTTTTTCAGTGGTTCTCACCAAGAGATTATATTCTTCACCCTCTGTTACCTAATGATGAGCTCACAATTCCCATCACTTGGGCAACAAGTATTTGCCAGCTCTTCTAAGTTGATGATAACTCCTTGAGGGCAAGGAGCAGGATGGGAGACTTATGTAATCACTCACGGTGACTGGCTGATTAGTGGCGATTAGTAGTTGATTCCTCCTTCCTGCTAGACCATTAACCAACGCACTTCTCTCTCTCTCTCTCTCTCTCTCTCTCTCTCTCTCTCTCTGTTTGCTTGCAATTACAGAAAGTGCATCAGAAAGCCACTTATAGTTATTAAAGGTTATTTAAAAATAACCTAGCTGAAGGTTATTAAAAAATGTATATGAAAAGACAATCCCTGGAATAGCTAAAGCAATTGTGGCAAACAAGAATGAAGTGGGAAGAATCACTCTACTTGCTATTAGCTCTTACTATATGACTACAGTAATTAAGACTGTGTGACAATGGCAGAGGTATAGACACATACATCACTGGAACAGAACAGGGAACCCAGAAATACCCATATAAATATGCCCAGCTGTTTGACAAGGATGCAAAAGCAGTTCAGTGGAGGGAGGTCAGACTTGTCAGCAAATGGTGCCGAAACAGTGGATGTACACAGGGAAGAAAGAATGAAACTTGGCCTACGTCTCTCACTTTCTAGAAAAATTAACTCAAAATGAATCATGTCTTTAAATTTAAAACATTTAGAGGAAAGCACAGAAAAAAATCTTTGATATCTAAGACCGGGCAAAGAATTCTTAGACTTGACACCAAAAGCGTAATCCCATAAAGGGAAAAGTTGATAAGCTGATAAAAAAAGTTCCCAGAACTTTTGTTCTGGGAAAGTCCATGTGAAGATGACAAAAAGGCAAGCTATAGATTAAAAGAAAACACACCTCTCTCTCTCTCTCTCTCTCTCTCTCTCTCTCTCTCTCTCTCTCTTTCTCTGTGTGTTTGCTTGCAATTACAGAAAGTGCATCAGAAAGCCACTTATGGTTATTAAAAAATAACCTAGCTGAAGGTTGTTAAAAAATGTATATGAAAAGACAATCCCAGGAATAGCTAAAGCAATTGTGGCAAACAAGAATGAAGTGGGAAGAATCACTCTACTTGCTATTAGCTCTTACTATATGACTACAGTGATTAAGACTGTGTGACAGTGGCAGAGGTATAAACACATACATCACTGGAACAGAACAGGGAACCCAGGAACACCCATATAAATATGCCTAGCTGTTTGACAAGGATGCAAAAGCAGTTCAGTGGAGGGAGGTCAGACTTGTCAGCAAATGGTGCCGAAACAGTGGATGTACACAGGGAAGAAAGAATGAAACTTGGCATAAGTCTCTCACTTTCTAGAAAAATTAACTCAAAATGAATCATGTCTTTAAATTTAAAATATAAAACATTTAGAGGAAAGCGCAGAAAAAAATCTTTGATATCTAAGACCGGGCAAAGAATTCTTAAACTTGACACCAAAAGCATAATCCCATAAAGGGAAAAGTTAATAAGCTGATAAAAAGTAAAAACTTCTGTTCTGGGAAAGTCCATGTGAAGATGACAAAAAGGCAAGCTATAGATTAAAAGAAAATATTTTCAAACTATGCATCTGACAAAGCACTAGTATCTAGAATACATAAAGAACTTGCACAACTCAACAGGTTAAAAAATCCCCAAACAATTAAAGTATAAAATAGCAAAAGACATGAACAGACATTTCCCTATAGAATATACATAGTAGGCAAATTAATATGTGAAAAGGTGTTGATTAGCTGTTAGGGCAATGCAAATTAAAACCACAATGAGATGTCACTAAAAATCTTTGATATCTAAGACCGGGCAAAGAATTCTTAGACTTGACACCAAAAGCGTAATCCCATAAAGGGAAAAGTTGATAAGCTGATAAAAAAAGTTCCCAGAACTTTTGTTCTGGGAAAGTCCATGTGAAGATGACAAAAAGGCAAGCTATAGATTAAAAGAAAATATTTTCAAACTATGCATCTGACAAAGCACTAGTATCTAGAATACATAAAGAACTTGCACAACTCAACAGGTTAAAAAATCCCCAAACAATTAAAGTATAAAATAGCAAAAGACATGAACAGACATTTCCCTATAGAATATACATAGTAGGCAAATTAATATGTGAAAAGGTGTTGATTAGCTGTTAGGGCAATGCAAATTAAAACCACAATGAGATGTCACTAAATACCTATCAGAATTGCTAAAATAAAAAATAGTGAAACTGCCAAAAGCTAACAAGGATGTGGAGAAATTGTATTCATTATCAGTGGTATAAAATGGTACAGCCACACTTAAAAACAGTTTGTAGTTTCTTATAAAACTCAACATGGGCCCCTGGCTGGTGTGGCTCAGGGGTTGAGGGTTGACCTATGAATCAGGAGGTCCCTGTTCGCTTCCCAGTCAGAGCACATGCCCAGGTTGCGGGCTCGGTCCCGAGTAGGGGGCATGCAGAGGAGGCCAATCAATGATTCTCTGTCATCATTGATGTTTCTGTCTCTCTCCCCCTCTCCCTTTCTCTCTGAAATCAATAAGAATATATTAAAAAAAAAAAACAGAACTCAACATGGGATGGGATTAGCATATGACCCAGCAATTACACTCTTGGGCATTTACCCCAGATAATTGGAAACTTATTTTCACATAAAAGCCTATACACAAATGTTTATAACAGCTTTATTTGTAGTAGCTCCAAACTAGAAACAACTCAAGTGCTCTTAAACATTATAGTAATTATTAAACAAACTGCAGAACATCTATACAATGGAATAATACTCAGCAATAAAAAGGTACAAATTTGATACATGGAACAAGTTGGATGAATGTCAGGGAATTATGCTGAGTGGAAAAAGCTACCCCCCCAAAGATTACATATGATTTCATTTATATGACATTTTCAAAATGACAAAATGATAGAGATGGAGGACAGATTAGTGGTTGCTGGAGGTCAAGGACCCGGTGCTCGGGTGGTGGTGGGGAATGGAGGAGGAGGAGAGGGGGAGGGTCAGTGTGCCTGTGAAAGGACAATAGGAGAGGTCTCTGTGGTGGCAGAAATGTTCTGTCTTGACTGCATCTATGTTGGCCACCTGACTATGACACTGTTTGGCCAGATGTTACCATTGAGGAATCCTGGTAAACAGTAAATGGGTTCTCTCTATCATTTCTTAAAGTTGCATGTGAATCTACAGTTATCTCAAAATAAGTTTACTTTTTAAAAAATAATTTTTTATTGATTGAGGAGAGGAAGGGAGAGGGAGAGAGAGATAGAAATATCAGTGATGAGAGAGAATCATTGATCGGCTGACTTCTGCACTGCATGTGGGGGGGGGACTGAGCCCGCAACCCGGGCATGTGCCCTGACTGGGAATCGAACCATGACCTCCTGGTTCATAGGTTGACACTCAACCACTGAGACACGCTGGCCAGGCAAGAAATTTGATTTTTTAAAAAGAAACATTAGGGCTGTCTGGGCTTAGTTTGATGCAAGTAAACAGAGTAAAAAGTGTACAATTTGGGAGGAGAAAGACTAAAATAACCATTGAGAGAGTATAAATAGCTTGGTGACAGTGATATGTCTTTTTCCCCCCTCTGTTTCCCAGAGTACTTGGTCCCAATTATAACCTTGCCCTTAGAAACACTCCGTGATTTTGTTTAATATGTTATTGTTAATATAGAATAGAAGTTGCCTTGTCAAGGAGTTTAAATTTTATATAAAACATAAGATACATATGTATGATAATAAGCAATTCAAATGTGGTTCTGTGTGAACAAGCTGATGATTTTTTTTGAAAGGAGATAAGTCTCCTTGATAACATAGTCAAAACATAACCAAAGTCCTTTTGCATGCTATGGGGTTAAGTGGTATTTTCCTCCCATAGAGGTTTTGTTTGTTAGTTGCCTCTTGTTTTCTTTTACAGGATATCCTTGAACTACAGTCACTAATTAGCCTAGGAAGCAGGAACCAGGTTCTGAGTTCTAAGGAAAGGCTCTCACTGAGATTTCTGCAGCCTCAGGAGTCTGGAGAGGGGAAATGGGTGTGCTTCCCTGTGGCCTGCAATTTCCACTTTGGGCCGCTCCTGTTTTATCGATTTTGAAAATTGGGTTTATGTAAGATTTGGTTTAAAAACAGAATCCAATGCTTCGTATAATATTTGAAAGCCGCCAGCTGCTCCTGTCTGTGTTTGCCGAGGAGCCGAAGTTGCAGTTAGGGACCCAGTATCTCGGGATCCCTGACTGGGAGAGAGTGGAGAGGCTGAGCGGGTAAGGAGTGAGCCTTGTCATGTCAGGGAGAAGAGCCAGTGCCTGTTCCAGTCACTGCCACAGACTGTCCCCATTCAGTGCTGCCCTTTGCCCTGGGGACCACAGGGAAGGCCTCCCCCAGAGAAGCTCTGAGCCAGAAACTTCCCATTTCAAAGCAGAAAAGTGAACCATTGTGAGAGGGATTTTTGCAGAGAAAAGAATTTTTCTTTGATTTTTCAGCGTGTGTGTGTGTGTGTGTGTGTGTGTGTGTGTGTGTAGTAACATATGACTAATACAAGGCATGAGGATCCAAGATGGCAAGGTGATTGATCAATTGATGAGAAAAGCAACTAGAGACTAGAGGAGTCAAATGAGCAAGTGCTTATTGCGTGAGCAAATGTGCAATGCAGTGTGGGAAAAGAATTGATGAAAATATATGGGGGCTATTTCAGTGTTGTTTCAACAGATAATTGATTAATGGTGAATAATCAATGATACAATTAGTTTTTATTAAAATATGATAATAAGTTCAGTGAGATGTTACTGGGCTAGTCCACATTCAAATGGGACCAAGATATGCACCAGAGGGGAATTAACTGGGTGGCCCTGGGAGTGAGCCCAGGAGAAGTAGTGACTAATTTCTCCTTCCCACCAGCTCTAGCCATGCAGGAAGTGATGTGTGAAAGAGGGGTGACCCTGGAAAGCCCCCTCACCCCCACCCCGTGGTGATGGAGAGTTCTCCTTGGATATACGGGGGCTTCATGAAAACCTTTCCCAGTGCCCACAGCACTGACACGACAGTCCCTCCTCCAGCACTGGGCAGTGTCCATGCCAGAGGAGGAGATGACAAAACCTAAAGGAAGGGCATGTGCCGTTATCCGTCCTTACTGAGTTATTGAAAGACAAGAGCAAAGGGAGAGTCCCACGTTGTTGAGCAGAGTCAGCTGTTGGCCTCACTAGGAGGCTATGGCTTCACAGCCCAGGGAATCTCTGCACTGACCCTTCAAGGGGATCAACACCCTCCCTTCCCCTGTCAGGTACCAGATTGTGGAGGGGGAGGGGCAGGGGAGAAAAGGATGGGAGCAGTAAAGTCAAAGTGTTGCAGGGGGAGGTGCTTGACCCCAGAGGCCTGACGGTCTAACCTGGGGAAAAGATCACTGGTGAGGGGGTGGACCCCAGTGCAAGCCGGGAAGGTCTGGGAAGCTGACTAGTTATTTTGGATAAGCTTCTGGTTCCTCCCAAGCCTGAGAGTACACAATTGCATGGAACAAAAGAAGCTCTCTCTCTTGCTCTGGACCTGCCCTCTCGGGTTCACTCGTGTTCTCTCCCACCCATGCCAGTCTAGTGGCCTCTTGGGGCCCGTGACAGACTGCACAGGCTCCCAAGAACTGTGAAGCAGAAACTCAGGGCGTGGCCTTGGCCTTGGCCTTGGACTTATTCCATGGCAGGACAGAGGGAGATGGGAGATTGAGAAGCCAGGAGGATAATAACTCTTGCTATTATCTCACAAATAAATGACCTTGCCATGTCAGTCTCCTGTGCGTGGATCCTGGAAATGCGGGGAAGAGCCCGTTTCCCACCCACAACATGTCCACTTCACAAAGATGGCCTTCAGGAGGGGAGAGGGGTTCTTCCAGGTCAAGGCTCAGAGCACTTTGGAGATGAATTTCCACCTCCTTGGCCTCCTGTGGTGCTTCAGGCATCTTGAACTTGCTGGGTCAGGGAAAGATGAGCTGAGACCCTCTAGTTGGCAGGATTCCTGGGAGCACTTCAGTCCAGGGACTGGGGCTTGGAATCATGCTAGATTCAGCCTGTGTGTGTGCCTACAATGAACAACTTTCTTGCGGAGCGCTGCCATGCCCTTTTTGTTGGGGACAGAAGTATCGGGAAGTGGGGGTCGGGGAGAGGAGAAGTAGGATAGAAACCCAAACCATTAATAACCCATTTCCTTCTAAACTTTCTACCCTTAAGAGTGAATTGGCTGGAGTTTCCAGAGGGCTTTATGTCATCAGCACTACAGTTAGGAAACAGAAAAGCTAACCAACAGAAACACATTTAAACCACAGACAAAATTACTACTCCATGATAACCCATCAAAAAACAAAAAAACAAACAAAAAAAAGGCACTATCCAGCCAGAACTGCTCTAACCATGGCTTTCTGAGCTCCCAAAGGTCTAAGAAGAGCCCAAGGCCCAGAGGAGGTGAGAGCGCTGCCCCGGCTCACACAGTAGGGTTTGCCCAGACTGCTCCTGCAATTCATAGCACCCCATTCATTCCCAAAGCATCCCATTTTGGACCATCAATTATATGGTCTTTAAACAAACAAACAAATTGAAAAGGTGACTCCAGGCTTAGCTGAGGGCCCACAAGTTGGCTCTGAAGTCTCACTCTTCCTATTGGACTCTTCAGCCAGAGTCAGCAAACTCCAGGCAGCAGTCAAGTCCAGCCCTGGCCTGTTTTGTACGGCCCACAGCTAAGAATGGTGTTTGCATTTTAAAAAAAAATTCTTTTTAACAGGAATATGTGACAGAGACCCAATGTGGCCCAAAACACCTAAAATATTTATTGTCTGGCCCTTTACAGGTAAAGGTTGCCGACCCCTGATCTAGCCAGCTGATCTTGCATTTTGGGGTAAAGGGCCAGGATCCTGGGTCATTATGAATGTCTTTGGCCCCCAAAGTGTGTTGTGTATCCTCATCCTACCTTCGCCTAATTCATCCAGCAGAAGGCCCGATGCTGGGAGGCACATCGCATTTGTGGGGACATGTCACCTACCAGAGAACCCGTGGACACAAAGGCATCGGTTGAGATTCCCTCTCTATCTCCTCTCCAAGGGCCAGCAATGGCGGAGGGAGAGGAATGAGGGCTAACGCCTTCCTGTGCTCCATCGGGGTTCTGTTCTGGGGCAAGGACATGCCGAGGCCTCCAATCCTGCATCCTGTCTCTTAGATGCCTCTGCAGCCAAGGCCCCGTTGGTGCTTCCCTACCATCAATTACATCCTGCCGTCCGATCGGGCCCTTGGATACCCAATTATTTAATGTTCACTTTTATGCTCCCACACATATGCTCAGGTGTATGTGAAGGTGTGTGTGCGTATGTGTGTGTGTCCTACACCATGTTTTTAAAATGTTTGTTTTCATTAGTTGTCAGCTGTCTCAGAGCTTTACATGGTTAGAACTGTCTCCAGCGCCCCCTTCCACGGGCTGGCGGTCCTTGTATGTGCTGAGGAAGCCGCTGGGAGGGATGTGCCTGTTGTACATACAGATGGGCGTGTTCGATCACCCCCGGAGGTTGCATCTCCGACCTGAGGGTCTTCCTTTCAGAATCACCATTTCAGTCTCAGCTCTGGGAGAGGGACTCCAGTTTGTGGGGACAATTCTTGGAAAAAACCCAACAGACCCGTCTGGTCCTCTCCGGCTTCGTCACTGACTACATGGCTGTAGGAGACACACTCGGGGCCTGGCTGTCCTTTCCCATCAGAAGAGCCCTGTTTCCCTTCCAGCTGGAATGCTGACACTTCATGAAGCCACGCTGTGGTCTGGGATGCCGCTCATGCCTTAGGAAGAATGCAGAGCCTGGTACTTCTTACAAGTTTATATCTATAAGCATTTGAAAAAGGGACACTTTGGCCAACTCTTAAAAGGACTCAGGACTCAGCGAGAGCCCTTGGTGTCCTATTCCTGCTAGAAACTCTGAGAGGCCCAGCAGTTGACAGGGGGTGACAGGGTCAAGACCAGACCCAAGCTTCCCAACTCCTGACATCACCGGACAGCAGAGCACACTGCTCTCCATGGATTCACCTAAAACATGAGCACCTCTTCCAGGGGGTGGGTCGAGAAGGCACCCAGCACTGCCTTGCACATGGCAGGTCAGCAGTAATGTTCAAGTGAATTATTCAGAGAGCTGGATGTTTGCTATTCTGGGAACATTGCTCGAGGAAAGTGTTTTTTCTTTTTTTATTCCAGTTGGTCTGAGATGTCTGTCTCATAAGTCAGAATTATATGATTATTAAAATCATTCTGAATCTCAAATAGACATTCATAAAAGAGTGTTCTTTTTGTCCCCTTCCCACTTCTCCGGTGGGAAATTGTGGAGAGTGTTTGTATTCTTGGGGAAGGCGGTTATGTATGAGCTCACTGTTGGTCCCTATTCCCTAGGGCGAAGCTTTCCTATCCCCCTTCTTCCCTGCAGACCCGCTGCTGCCTTCCCGGGGTGGCGGACACCGACAGGCAGGAATCGCCTGGCTGCCGTTTGCCTCTGCCTCCATCCCCACTTCTGAATTCTGAAATGAGACATCTCCAGAAATCTTATTTAGGGTGAACGTCGATGACCAATGGAGAGGGGGTGCCATCAGGAGCTGGCTTTGCTGGTTACAATGGGATCAAGCAGTTAAAAGCTCTGAGAGCCACTTACAGTTTTCCCACCTTTGAATATACTAAACCAAGAGCCAGTGAGAGGGTCAGAAGTGACTGGTCCTTGGATCATTAAAAATAAATTCAGGCCCGGCCGGCATGGTTCGGTCGGCTTATGAACCAGGAGGTCACAGTTCGAACCAGGAGGTCTCGGTCAGGGCACATGCCCAGTTGCAGGCTTGATCCCCAGTGTGGGGCATGCAGGAGGCAGCCAATCAATGATTTTCCATCATCACTGGTGTTTCTATCACTCTCTTGTCCTCTCTGAAATCAATAAAAATATATTTAAAAATGAATTAAGAACAACATGCTAAGCGAAATAGGCCAGACAGGAAAAGTTAAGCGTATGATTTCACTCAAATGTGGGATGTAAAACTAAAAGCAACAAATGAACAAACAAAACTCACAGACACAGACAACAGTATGGTGGTTCCAAAGGGAAGGCAAGTGGTGGTAGCAAAAGACAAAGGGGGTCAGTAAATGGTGACGGAAAGTGAGTTGACTTTTGGTGGTGGGCACACAATGCAACATACAGATGATGTATCGTAGAAATGTACACTTGAAACCTACATAATCTTATTAACTAATGTCACCCCAGTAAGTTTAATTAAAAAATAAAATATACATTTAAAAAAACGGTTCAGAACGATGCTGGCCCATGCTTCTCGCCAGCACTTACTCTCAGAGCTATAATCAGCTGCTGGGACAGCTTACAAAGCGGTTCCCCAGCCCTTCCTCGTGCCTTACACCTTCGCTGGCTCAGCCCCTGGTTGTGATCCATCCCTTTGCAAACCTGTGCTCTGTATGTGGAAACACATGCTTTGAAACTCTTTCTCCCCAGCCTGACTCCCAGAAGAGAGGCAGTTTGAAAATAGGACAGTTTCCGTTGTGTTTTTTTCTACCTTTATTACGTTTTCGCATTTGATACAAACCACTCTCTTATACCACACAAAATACATCCATTCTTGTGATTTTAAAGTGCATTTCCCCTTGAACATTGTGTACAAAAATATTTATTATTTTTTTTTTAAACGTGGAAATTTCTTGACAAGGCACTTTTCGGCATCCGATGAAGCTGAGTCACTTCAGCTGGACATTCACATTGACATCAAAGCGAAACGCCATCCTCACAGCTGCATTCTTGGAGTCCCCCTCCCCCTCCCGCCCCAGCAATCTCTAGGAACTGAGAACAAAACTGTAAAAACATTCACAGCTTTACAACCTGGGCTGCAATGCTTTCTGACCACAGTGGGGAAAAGCCGCCCAGAACCACAGCTACCCTTCCCCGCCCAGATGGGTCCCACTTCAGGCAGTGAAGTAGCTGCCACGCTGTCTTTGGATGACCCTGTAAGATCCCACTGTCAGCTTCACTCTCCCCGTTTCAGTGATCACATCTGAGGAGATAAGTAGATCGGGACCTCCCAGAGCAAAGGGCCACGAGGCCTGTTCCGGCAAACCACATCCAGTCGGGGAACTTTAAAAGAGGAAACAAATGAAAAAACAACCAAGGTTTCCATTCACTGTCCATTAAGAGCCAGAAACAGGCATTTCTAAAAAGTGAGCAAACAACCACTTTTTGGGTATATATATATATATATATCCCAAGTGCCTACAAAGTGACGCTTGTTTTTATAAAGCAAATTATATGCAAAGATCAAAACCACAAATTCGTTTAGCAGTTCAAACTTTACATCTTTAAAAAACATTGAAAGAGTCATGTTTTGCCACCATTGAAATTACATCTTAGAGAAAAAAATAAATTCTACCTTGATTCTGAAATTTAATTTCTAGAGAACTACATAACTCTATTTCTCGCCAGCTTCCATATAACAAGAATATTAAACAAGAGAGAAAGAAACCCACTCAAATGCTTCATCTCTCCCAAGAAACATTGAAAGCTTGTTTATTCTATCTTTATATAGTCCAGCTTATTTATTGCACCTAATTTGCAAGTGCTCCCCAGGGCACAGGGGGAATAAATATGAAACCAAAACGGAGCTGCTTGCCCATTCCTGGAGCACCACACCACCAGCAGGAGGCTGGGCTTGCTGGGGCGACTCGGGAAGCAGCCCGGACTGGAGGCCATTTGTCATCACAACCAAGAGCTGTCTGAGGGCCAAACCTACAGGTCAGGCTGCAGGGGAGTCTACAACTGAGAAACAGGCCCCTCTCTCAGGTGTGCAGACCTGTGGGCTGAGGGTGAGCCAAGGAGACGCTCCTCATGTTCTGGGACAGAGCCGGACAGAAGGAGGACTGCTTGGTGAGGAGGAGACAGTATTCTTCAGATCCTACAACCTCACTGAATGGCAATGCTGACAGGGAAGTCGGGCAACCAGATTCCTTAGTGAGAGCAGGGTCTTTGCAAGCGGGTGAGGACTTGCCCCGTGGGGTGAGTGGCCCAGGTGCACTGGCTGGGGGCGTGCAGGCAGAGCCGCCAGCAAAAATATCTGGGGAGAGCTGGGAGCAAAGCAGGGGAGGGGGAGGGTTTATGGCTGTTTTAGAAGAGATACTTATCACTGAATTACCCTATTTCAAATTTTGACACAGGAATGCCTTAGGATCACTATTATTGACAGCCATACACAAGTCACTTGAGGCGTTTTTCTCATGAACACAGAATGATCTCATCACATGTAGTCGGGGAACATGTAAACGACAGTGCACCTTGTACCTTTCCTGAAATGGAGGAGGAGGAGGAGGGGGGAGACTTCTTAAAACAAAATCAAAATGTTGCTTCTATTCAATTTAGATTTACACTCTTAAGAGCTCTGACCACCAGATTTGTAACACAAAGTGCTCTCTGTGTACTTGACGTAAGATATGCTTGGATAAAACACAGTTCTGCCCCATTTCAGCGTAAGTAAATGTGATTTTCCCAGAAATTACATTATCATGGCATCCCTCAGTGCTGCCCACCTGGGAGAGGCATAAACAATAAAGCACGAGATTACAGACTAGTAACAGCCAGTTTTAGGAAGAAGAATTACATCAAACACAACTTAAAGAGTGTTTGAAAAGTTAAAACATTTTAAAGTTCAAAGAAAAAAAAAAACACACCCACCAAACTCCAGAAGCCAAGACACTCCGTACCTGCCCGACACCCGACAGGATCGACAAAGAAGCTGGGAGGTGTTTCCTGATTGATTTGGAAAATGCAAACGGACGGAGACTCCCTGCCTGCAGAGTCCAGTAGCTGTGCGTCCCACTTCCTGCTTCCCTTAGGAAACCTCACTTTAGTAAATCAGGCAAAAGGAAAACGAGACAGTCATTTAATCTCCCAAAACAAAAACAGAAAAACCCCAAACCTTCTACAAATACACATGTAAAAATATTTTAAACACCCCCAAGTACAAACCAGTCTTGCCCCCAAATAATCACAGGATCTGGGGATCCATCTGACAGTGAAAGTCCCAGGAGTCTCATAACCACATGACCCACCAGATTTGTAATTCTTGTGTCCAATGTGGTGGAGAACAATTCATGTCCGCTATTTCAGAGCTGGCAAACATCGGAGAACTTAGTGAGGCTTTCCTCCTCTGCCCCTTTCACATACTCACACAGCATAAATAAGGACACCCAAATCAAAGTCCCTGGGTGCTTGTAAAATGTCCCGGGTCCTGTAAATCACAGTCAAAATAAAAGCAAACATGTTCGGAAGGCTTCCAGGATATATTGGACCTGCCAACCCAACTGTCCTGAACACAGTGTAAAAGATGAGTCTCCAGGAAGGGCGAGCTACAATCCGCGTATAAAGAATAAGACGCCTGCCAACCAGCCGAGCAAGTTGAAACACCCCTTGTAAGTGAGCCTTCTGGCGACTCCGGGTAAGTCTGAGTGCTTAGAAAGCTCCCCCAAAAGCCAAGAGGAGAAGCGAAACGTGCCCCACTCGCGGCTGTCCTGCCTGTCCTGAGCCAGCAATCCGTAGGCTGCACGGACGCCAGTTACTCTGGGTCACTGGCGAGCTGCTCTCTGCTGGAATACACACGGGGCCCAGCAAGAGGAAATGCCTGCCTCCCAGGCCGATTTGCCTGTATTATCTTTTCCTGAACATCAGATGACCTGTCGAAGAAAAACACCAAAAAAACGCATGGAGACAAAATGTGAAGAACGCGGAGATGTGAGACAGCAGCGAGAGGTAGGAGGGCCTGGCTAGGTGGAGAGAAGTCAGAGAACGGCAAGGGGCCAGAAGGTGGCTGGGGATGGAGTGACATCCGAGTGACTGACTTTCCTAAGCCGCTCCTCCACACAGCCCCGGCACCCTCTGAGTGGCGTCGTTATGAAGCCACCATCCTCTAGCCTCGCCAGCACTGCCTGCAGGCCTGGCTCCCGTCCAGACCCTCGCTGGCACCATCCTGCCCGTACCCTGTGGCTGCCACGGGTGCCAAGCAGACCAGCACACTACGGCCACTCTGAGCGTGAAACTGGTTCTGTGGACTTGCTGGTTGAAGGAAAAAGTGAATAGGATCCTTTCTTTTCGGAAAGTGTGCCTGATGGCAGTTCAGCTATTCTCTTGGCTTTCCATCTCCGTCCCTCTGTGACTGCAGCTGGGCTCGTCTGCCCCCACTCAGCTGGGCTCCGTCACACGTGGTCACTAATAGTAGGGCCCTAGCTTTTCGTACCCTAGATAACTAGGCCACTCCGGGAACAGTCCGTAGGAGCACCGAGGGCTTCCAAACTGGTCAAAGGAGATTCCCAGATCGGGTCCATTTCGTGACTCGTCCGGGCCCTGGGTGGACTTTAATTCCGCCCGGGTGATGCGATAGTTTTTGCCTTTGTTGCTGTCCCAGTACGTCTGGCCGTTGCACTCAAAACACACAGCGAACTCCATTCTTTCATAAGACTGGATTTTCTCAGGTAAGCGGATGTCAAAGGAGAACGTGTCCCTGTCTGAACTAGAGTAAGTGTCCTTCACATACCAACAGGGGAAGTCTGTGAAGCTTTTCCAGGTGTCGAAGGTCATCCTGATCTTCACCGTCTTCTCAAACGCCAGGTTCTGCACCTTCACGGTGCCTGCGACCGCTTTGTCCTTCAGCACGCAGTTCTCCAGGCAGACGTGGTCGGTCTGAAGCCGGTTTCTAAAGTCTAAGTAATCTGCCGAAGGTTGAGAAAAATCCAACACAAAGCTCTCGCTCTCTGCTGTCGTCAGACTCACGATGTTGTCTAGGAGCTCAGTGATGTTAAACGGAATATCTAACGGGTCATCAAATTCCGAGAACACTTTGACCATTGTCAGGGCCAGCCCCTGGTTGTCTGCGAAGGACACTCGCTTTTTCACCTTTTTCTCCTGGATGGTTGGGGCCACCACTCCACTGGCTTCATTCTTGCTGCTCAACTGAATACAAGGCCTCAGAGGTTTGCTTGGCTTTGGTGAGATCTTGAAGGCGAACCTCTCTCTGCGCAGGGAAGGGGCCATGCAGCTGTATCTGCACTCTATGTCCACAGCCATCATGGGGTTAGATGAACAGGCTAGAACGCTGGCAAAAGGGGAAAGAAAGGAACAGCAATGAGATCAGACTGACATTGCTTTTCTTCATCTCTGTCCACACGGCTACCGTTCAGTATTAACTCAAGTGTGGTCCAGATTAACCAAAGATAGTGACAAAAAGCGAGAAAGCCAGAGACATAATGGGTTCGGTCCCATTTTTCAAAAGAATGACAGCACTTCCCTAGGATGCAGCAGGCACTTAGCGATGACCAACTGGAGAAACACACACGTCCAGAGAAAAATATAACAATAATTAATAGCCACAATGTAGTTATCTAAACATTTATTTTATTTTATTATTTTAATCTTTATTATTGAAAGTATTACATATGTCCCCTTTTTCCCACCATTGACCCCTTCTAGCCCGCCCCTGCCCCCTACCCCAGGTCTTCACCACCCTATTATCTGTGTCCATGGGTTATGCATATATGCATATAAGTTCTTTGGTTGATCACCTCCCACCCACCCACTAAACATTCATTTTTAAAGGGTATTTGTCTTACTGTTTCCTCTCTAAGGAAGTCAAAGGAGTAAAGATTATAGGGGCCATTTGCTTTCTATTATCTGTTCTTATGGCCATGCAGTGGTTCTGGAAAGGAGAATTCTGACTTAATTGGGCAAGATAACTTTTAAGAGTGTTGAGCAATAGGTTCAATGAAAACAAATAAACACCTAAACTTGCAAAGTACTTGCATTTTAGTTTTCCCCTGGTCCATTGCAAAACTTTGTTAGAGTGTACTGGAATTACACCTTCAGCTTTAACTTTAACACAGGTAGTTGGTTTTAAAAAAATAAAAATAAAAGCCTGAACAGTGGCAAAGCCCCTCCTACTCTGTCCACCGTTGACAACCTGGGTATGAACAGGGGCAGAAAGAGTTCCTCCTTGGCCACAGCCGCTTCCTCCTTGCCTGAGTCAGCACAAGGTCAGCTGCAAGTTCTCTCTGCCCAGCCAACTAGCCTGCAAGCCGACCTCGTACGTGCTTTCCTGCACGACGTTAAAACAGTCCATCAGTTCATTAGAAAAAGGTTGGGAAACTCTCAAGATATTGTGTAAACTGAATTCGAAAATAAGGGGCACAGTTAGAGAATGAAGATTTGGTAAAGTTACACTGTTTGGACCCAGTAGTGTAAATTAAATTTGCCTGAGATCCCTTTTACCACTGAGCTACAAGAACAAGTAGAGCTGGGGATCGGGAGGTGAGGTTCCAGCCAGAGCCAGAGCGCATTAAACAATTCCCCTGGCACCTCTAGAGCCTAATCGGTTTTGCAACTTTTTTTCCACGAAAAGCAAAAGTGAGGTTAACTACCTTTTGACCCAAAGGTTACTGCCCCAGAAGCATTGCACAAGCAACCCCTGACCAGAACCCCTTCAGTCTCTCAGTCTGACCGTAACTGGCGGTGAGGCCTCAATCTCAGATACGATGCGACTATCGGCCACTTCGCCTGTCCTCACACGTAGATTCCAATTTTTATTAACTGGGACATTCTCCAAGAATCAATCACCCAAGTGCTGGTTTAGTGTAGGCCTTCCTGACCGTCTGCTCAGGAATTCTCCAATGGACTGTGACAGGAATGACCATCACCCAGAAGTAGTTCTAGCAGCAGAGACATGTAAGGTAATAGTTTCCTAAGCCCCTGAAAGGACGGCACCTGGACAGGCATTTTTATCTTCAAGTGGCATGAAAATGATCAGTTCCCACGCAGGATGCACCGGGCTGTACCTCAGGCCCCTTCTGCTGACAGACTGTCCTGCTGCTCCAGCCCTTTCCCTCCCCCAGACCAGGGAATAAGAGTGACCAAGGTTGGCCAGGGGGAAAGCAGACTGAGAAGACACACATTTGACCCAGCAGGGTGCACAGGACCTGGAGACCAGTTCATTGCAGGACAGGCTCCCGAGGGCATCAGCAGCTGTTGCTCCGACCAGTATGGATGCTCAAAAATTCAGCTTCCAAAAGATGCTTGACTGGGCCATGCCCAAGGGTAGATTTCAGTGTTCCTGGTCAAAAGGGGGCAAACCCTAAACCTCCACAATAACCAGAGAACATGGACAGTTTTGCATCAAGGCTTTCCCTGTTCCACGAGGGGGAAATTACACACCACCAGCCCAAGCTGGCTGGGGCTAGACGTCATGGTGATTTCTCTTGCGAAAACTATAGGCTTGTGCAGGAAATAACACCATGACCTTCATAGTTCCAGGTAGCTGACCTACTGACTTTCTGGCTATGCCTTTTATAGTAAGTAATTGAAAAAAAATTTTTTTTTTTTTTTGTATTGAGGCCAAGACATTTCCCCTTTCATTCTCTTGTAATTTTATAAATAAAGACAGAAAAACAAGATCCACCAATAATCCCCCCTTCCCTTCGCCCCAGGACACCAAAACATTAGGTAAGCAGTCGCAACAGGTTATCATGTTTAAAAGACACAGTCATCGACCCCTTCAGCATTCCTTGATCCCCTCCCAAAAGGTTCGGCTGACACAGTATGAATAAAGTTGACATCGTTCTCTTTGTACTCTGATCATGGGGCCCTTATTCACAGCCATAAAAGCCACTTGTATTCTATCCTGTCACTATCGTCCAAAGCATCTTCGAGATGAGTATCTGTGGCTGAGGCAGCATATTACAGAAAGGAGATGAGTTAAAATGGCATAGTCCCTGCCATCTAAATGTCCAACATGAAACACAGAGCCCTGGCCTAGGCACGCGTGCACCTGGCTGTGCCACTTGCTGCAGGTCACTCCACCTCTCTGGGCTGCAGCTTTCTCCTCGGAGATCCCTTCTGGCTCTGACATTCACGGTTACTAATAATGCCCCATGGTTCTTCTCTTCCCACTAACTTTCCCCAAATACCTCAACTTAAAGTTTGTGGTAAGGCCTCCAGCTGTCTTCCTTCATTCCTGGCTCCTGGGCAGCGCTGCCAAACGAGCCCTTTATTTCCTCTCCCCTCTGCACCCCAGCTCCAAGCCCTCCCGTTCTCTTCTCCGCACCTTGGGTCTCCCAGGGACGCCTGGCCACACAAACCACAGGCTCCAACACCTTCTAGCAACTCTCCACGTCCCTAAGTCAAGTCTTTCCTCAATTGTCTCCTCTTCTTCAGGAAACAATGCCATGACGGGCCCCCAAATCTTCTAGTATGTCCTTCTAGGCCCTCTAGCTGCTCTTCTTGCAGAATCCCGTCCACACCCCCTTTTTCTGTGTTCAAAAGAGTGGAGCGTCCAGGCTGGAGGATTCCACAGGTCACTCCGACCTGGATCCCTTTCGGACCCACCCCCACCCCCACCCCCTCTAAGATCTTCCTTGGCCTGTCGGGGGCACCTACCTTTGAGGCCGCGGGGCAGCCCCCTCCCCAGCTCGCTCGGAGATGCATCGGAGAGCCCTGTGGGAGGTGGCAGAGGCGGCCACCGGTCTACGCTCAGTTCCTGGAGAAGGGGGAGGAGCCCGAACTAT
>NW_005356870.1:5320268-5320817 GCF_000412655.1 Myotis brandtii | reverse complement strand
CCGCCGGGCCCCGCCGGGTCAGGACAGCCCCAGTCTGGGGACCTGAGGCCAGGGGACAGGGTTGACGCGGCGCTCTATGCCTCCTCTCTCTCGGCGGCCTGAGAGACTACAAAGTGTGTTTCCTCGAGTTTTACGGGGAAGCGAGACCCTGGGAGAGAAGAATCGACTTTTCTTTGTGCTCCAGACCCCATCGGCCAACTCCGCAGACACTCTGCCGGGACAGTAGAGGGCAAGGGTACCCTAAGTGCCCGCCCCAGCCCCGCGGGACCGCACCTCGGGTTCCATCCCACCTCTGGTCCCTGGATTGCCCGCTCCACGTGGAAGCAGCAGCGTCCTGGAGCCCGTCTAGAGTGTTCCACCCCGGAGTGTAACTGCAAGTTTGACGGAGAACGTGCAGATGGCAGGAACGACAGAGGGTCTCCACTGCGCGCCCCTGGCCGCCATCACCCCGCGCTCGGACGCCAGGACGTGGAAGGACGTACCTGGTGCAGCTCATAAGCCCCGAGGTGCAGAGGCTCCAGCCCGCGGCCGCATCGGTGCCAGGGTTGT
>NW_005356870.1:5318783-5319973 GCF_000412655.1 Myotis brandtii | reverse complement strand
TGCGCGCCCGGAGGGCTGGGGCTGCGGGGAAGGCGGTGGGTCGCTGTTTCATCAGAAGCCGGGGGCCCGGCGCCAGGGGGCAGAGGCACTTTCCTGCAGATGAGCGCCCCGTTCCAGCAGGAGGCCTGGGCGTGAGAGGTTTACGGTTTCCTCCTTCAGGCGCGTCCTAGCGGGGCAAAACCTTTCCATACTTTCCCGCTGGCCCCGCCTCCATCTGCACTTTAGCTGCGGGGTTCACAGATGACCGTGACTTCCCCTACCACCTGCGGAGACCCGGGGAGCCCTGAGGAAAGACTTGTGTTTCCCGGCTCTTTTGGTGGCATTTCTTTGGGTTAGTTATTCCCAGATCCTGAGATAGGGTCTAATTGAGCCCAGCTGATGTTGCTCAGTGGTTGAGCTTCGACCTATGAACCAGGAGGTCATGGTTTGATTCCTGGTGGGGCACATGCCCTGGTTGTGGACTCGATCCCCAGTGTGGGGAGTGCAGGAGGCGGCGGATCCATGATTCTCTCTCATCATTGATGTTTCTCTCTCTCCCTCTCCCTTCTTCTCTGAAATCAATAAAAATATATTTAAAAAGCACACAAGAACCCCCACAAAACAAAAACACAATTCTTGGATGCTTGCTTTGTGCCTGTCATGGTCCAGGTATTACTGTGAAAGGAATATAGTACAATTCTTTTAATGTTATTGGGGCAAAGGACTAAACCAAGGGTGGGCTACCCCTGGCACGCGTGCCAAACATGGCACACCAGTAACTTTTGCTGGCACGCGAAACCCTCTCATAATCTTCCATTTACAATTTTTTCTTAATATCGACTTTTTTATTTTTCAGATAAATTTAGTGTAGGTGCATCTTAGATAAATAATTTTACATAACATGTATACATTAAAAAATAAATGTATTTTCATCATCATATACTGTTTTCATCGCTCGAATGAATTTTATGATTTCTTCAAAGTTCTTCACATACGTACACCTTAAGAGATATCAAGTAGGCGTAACATGTTCTCAAAAAATTAGGGTTGGCACGCAGAAGAATTTTGAGTCAGAGATTTTGCTGGTTTTGGCACGCACTCAGAAAAAGGTTGCCCACCCCTGGACTAAACCCATCTCACAGAGTGTTGCATGTATATAGTTGAGGGTTTCTCAGGTAGGATATTTCAGCGGAAATTACCTGACTTGAATC
>NW_005356870.1:5292969-5318744 GCF_000412655.1 Myotis brandtii | reverse complement strand
GTATGCCTATATGCATAACTCATGGACACAGACAATAGGGTGTGAAGGCCTGGGCAGGGGGCAAGGGGCAGGGGCAGGCTAGGAGAGGTCAATGGGGTGAAAAAGGGGACATATGTAATACTTTCAACAATAAAGATTTTCTTTTAAAAAATGACCTGGACCTACAGGGCTTCCATGATCTATCTCTATGATACAGAGAATGATGAGATTCTAAAAGACCAAAAGCCCCTCCTCTCCTATGAGAATAACAAGTTTACATTTATATAGTCATTTATATAATCTCCTTTATGATCCATCAGCTTTGAGCTGGTCACTTTAGGGCTGAGGATCCTAGTTTTCTAATGTTAATGACTTTTGGAAGCTGATAGAGGCGTGCCAGCTTTTTAAAGTGCCAAGTAAAGACATTGAATTAAAAAACAACAACACCAAAAACAACTTACCATCTTCTGTTACTATCCTTTTATTTTTTTTAATAAAAGTTCTTTTTAACAGCAATAACAACAGAATGCAGGAAGGATGTAATCTCAGAGTAAAGTCCTTTACATTGGATATATTTAGCTTTATGAAAGTTCATTATGTTGAACATGGTATTTGGGAAATTCTGCTTTTAGGGATAGAAGAGCACATCCTAATGTTACTAGGGATCTAAGACTAAAACACTAGTTGGTTACAGTAATCCAATACAGGCCTTCAGCTTACAGAGTTTCCCCAGATATAGTCTCCCTGTCTGAAGGGAGATCATTAGTCCTCTTCTCTTTCAATGGGCAAATCTGATAAAGGACCACCTGCGAAATCAGCTGTTGGTAGGCGGTTGGCAAATAAAGTTTCTGTGCAATACTCCCTTTCCCAATTCTAAACCCCCTTTATTAGCTGATGAGTGGGTTGAAGATTTATTAAGCCAAGGGTTGGCTGCGTTTCTCCAGCGTAGTGAGCATGTTAACGGAATGGGCAAAGAGAAAGAGCCAACAGGTATTGCAAAATGTATGCAGGCAAAGGGTGATCTGCACCAAACTGGGAAGAAGTTGGAACAAGTAAATACAATTTTACAGCGTTAGGGTTTGGAAGCATCTTCCTTACATAGATCTAGGAAACCATGGGTAATAATTTCCCCTGCGGTTTCGATGACTATTTCAGACCAGGAGAGTGGGGCTAAACTTAGTTGTGGCACACCACAGTCTTGGTAGGTAGGAGTGTGGCATCTATGAGTTTGAAAAGAGCACAGTTTCACTTGCGATCAGAATGGATCTGGGGTACAAGGTCTGGAGGACTGTTCCAGCAGAATCCATTGCAGTCCCAGAGCCCAGAGCCCAGAGCCCAACAGCTGGGCTGGCCCTCAGACGTGGAGATCTTGCCTCACCTTCTCATTTTATAGCAGAAAGAAAGTCAAAATGGATAATCTCAACCCTTTAGCCAACGCATACCAAGTTCCCTTTATGGTATCTGGCATTTTAGTTTTAATTACATTTAATAAGGCAAGCATCCCCTCCTCAAATAAATAGAAAAGACAAGCATTGTCTAATCATTATTTTCCCATAAATTGTTCTTTTTCAGGTTTATTAGTGGTAGCACTGTCTTTTCTTCCTTCACTGTGGGCTGATTGGGGACTCCTTCAGTCCCTTCTTACACATTTGTTCATTCATTCAACAACATATTATTGAATAACTACTGTAAATCCGGGTGCTAGATATGGAAAAAATGGAAAACATCTTACTCTTAAGAAGCTCTGAGATTAAATGACGATGCAGGATAAAGCATTGAAGGTAAATCTCTGTGTTTTGGGAGCTAGCACGAAGGCTGTGCATGTGTAGCAGTGCAGGTGGGGGTGGGAGTGGGGAAGGTCAGAGAAGGCTATGAAGAAGTGACCATTGAGCAGCATCCTGAAGGGGGAGTTAGCGTTCAGGGGTAATGGAGAGAGCATGGCAGGAATTGGCAAAGGTCCAGAGCTCTCTACCTTCCCATAAAGAATTTCCACTCTGCTGATTAAAACAACGTTTCTGTATGCATGTGTTAACATCAGCATTGTACTCATCCAGAACGTTTTTAAAAATATTGTTAATGTCTTGTCTCCTTTTCAACTTAACACGTTTCAAAGACAGCCCAAACCGAGGTCCTACCGTCAGCCAAGATTTTGGAAGAAAAATCGTTTTGTTTTGTTTTGTTTTTTTATTCTTAGAATTATAACATTGCTTCTCATTGAATAAAAAGTATTGCAGAGAAAATCTAAATAAAAATAACCAAGGGTCAGAACTTAAAAAGAGGACATTCTTGTGCCTGATGAGAATAGAAAGAGGGAAAGACTTTCCAAACTGCCCGAGTCGGTTTATATTTAGACGAGCGAAGTTGTTTGCACCTGTCAGAGCCGCAGACATGTTCTGGGCGCATCGTGTTACCTGGGGCCCTCTGCCCCTCTTTCAGATTTGACTGAAAGTGACTTGCTAGGTCATGTCTTATGGGTTAGGCAGATGCATACTTTAATGGAGGTTATTCTGTAAGCATCTAACTATGGAGGATGTGTCCTTAGCCTGGGAGAAGACCTAGTCTGGTTTACATGTCCAGGGCTCATCACGGCATTTTTCTCACCCTTGAGGGCTTTTGAGAACCTGGGTGAGTTTAATATGGGGACCACTCCTTTAAAAGCTATGTATACAGAGCAGCTTCTATTTCATACAGAGTTTTGTACAAACCTGACATGATAGCTTTCATTTGTAATATTATTTTATGATTATAAAACTAATACAAGATCATTGTAGAAATTATGGAAAATACAGAAAAATGTAGAGAAGAAAATAGATCAGCACCACCCAGCAATCACTACCAATATAATTCACTGTCTTTTCGTTCAGTATTTATTCTATGCATAAACATTAGATTATCACAATCATAGACTATGTGAAGTTTGATATCTTAAGTTTTTACTAATGACTGCTTCTCAGTTTTAGTATTATTATAATTTTTCAGGCATGCTTTTAAAAAATGTTTTTATTGATTTTAGAGAGAAAGGGAGAGGAGAGAGAGAGATAGAAACATCAATGATGAGAGAATCATCGATCAGCTGCCTCCTGCATGCCCCCTTCTAGAGATAAAGCCCACAACCTGGACATGTGCCCTTGGCAGGAATCAAACCTCAGACCCTTCAATCCACAGGTTGACTCTCTAGCCACTGAGCCAAACCAGCTAGGGCCAGACATGCTTTTTAATGGCTGTGTAATATTTCTTCATATGAGAGACCATACTTTGTTTTCTTATTGTGGGAGCACTTAGATATTTTTTCATATTTTCTCTATTGTAAATACACGTTGATAAACATCTTTATATTGAATCTATGTCCACACCCCTGATTATTTTTTTTATAACCATTTCCCACAGAATGCAGACAGATGTTCTTCAAACTCTTGATTTATATTGCCGAGTTGTTTTTAGAAAAGATCAGTATTGGCTTTTTATTCCCACTACTGGAGAAAATTAAGAGTTAAATAATCTTAATAAGGTCTTGGCTTGTGGTGTTTTTAGAAAAGATCAGTATTGGCTTTTTATTCCCATTACTGGAGAAAATTAAGAGTTAAATAATCTTAAGGTCTTGGCTTGTGCACTTTGGGAAAATTATATATCTCATCTGACAAAAAAGCTATATGAGAATTTTGACTAATGAGTCATATATTCTGTACCTGGGTGAAAATAGCTGTATTCCTCATCGTTTGCTTTAGCTTTGAACCTCAAAGTACACAGCCAATTTGTGTTATAAATGAGGACTTCATAACCCATATTATTGACTAAAATGGTATTAAGTGGTGGCTGGTCAGAGAGAAGGTGGAGAGGCTGGGAATGAGGTAGTATCACTTTGCCACAGGCTTAAAAGGAATTAGGCAGAACCCAGGATATATATTTATATTCTTTGCTCATTTATTCCCTGTTCGTGACTGGTGTGGTCATAAATTATATTTAAGTGTGTAACTAAATACATATGATGCAATGTATAGCTTCCAGGTTTTCACGTCAAGTGGCATACGTTTTTGTGTGCGAACATGTCACTCTGCTTTTAGGGTTGGGACAGCCATTTGGTGGCTGCGTGCCTGGTACTGAGATCTGGGCTGTTTCTGCTGTGTGCCTGGGGTCAGATCCCTCAGCTACAGCAAGCACTTCGGGGTTTTGTGTAAGCAATTGTTCTTCAGCCCGTTCCATCCTGTATTTACAATACTGCCTGGATCATCCTCTTAGAAACTGGCGATGATATAATTCGTATTAAGAAAACAATGACTCACTTGAGAGATGAGGTAAAAAACGAAGTATTTATGTACCGGGATTTTAAAATGTGCACCACGCTGTTTTCCAACCACTTTAATTTTCGATCATGCCTTGATTTCTTTGAAATTTAGAGTCAGAAGCTGGACTGACTTCATGCTTTTCCCTATGATCACTTGATAGCCTCTAGAGAATTCCGACTTAAAGCCTGCATTCTTCCTTCTCCAAACTCATGGTAACCAGTTCTCCACACAGAGCCACGGGCTGTTCTGGAGCTAGAAATGGAGCAGGGAAGGCTGGGAAGTCACCACATGTTGAGAATGTTCCTCCTCTGCCCCTTGCCTTGCTCGTGTTTCCAAGGAGGCACCACGCTCAGGGAGCAGTGAGGGAGCCATCGTCCCCAGTCATCATTTCATCTACTGCATAATACAACGCCGAGGACAATAGTGCATTTGTTGTAAAGGCTACTCAAGTTTGTTATAAAATTACACTTCACCAAAAACAACAACCTGAAAACTAACTATTCGTATGAGTCTTACTTGGTAGGTAGCCAGGACTATAAAATATGGAAAGCCAAACTTTGACGTTGTTTTCATCTAAGCCTTGGAAATAGACATAACCATATCTTAAGCCTTAGCAACAATATTTGTTATCGTTCCTGTGTTCCTCTGTTAATTCTTTGGTCATTTCAAAGAGTAGCAAATAAGCATTTCTCTTTCTTATAAATTAGCGTTAGTCATCAACTTGAAGGGACAATCCAAAGTCATAGGTTAGGAGAAGAAGAAACATTGCAAAGTGGAGATTTCTGGTTGAACTTGCTGCTAAAATCCCTAGGAAGACACATGGAAAGATGAATGCTCACATCACTCTCAAGACCTAGGGATAATGAAATGTCGTGGTTAAGAGCTTGGTCATCGGCTGGTCCTGGATTTCAATACTGACTCTGCCACAACGAGCTGTGGACCTTGAGAAAATCACTTCCCAGTTTTGTGCCTCTGTTTTCTTACCTGCAGAATGGGAATGCTAATGCCTGCCTGGTAGGTACTCTGAAGATTTCCTGGAACATTTTATGTGTAACCATGACGATTTGCTCCATAAAACCCAAGTGCAGTGAAAGTTACATACCTGGATTATTCTAAATACAATAAACTCTGGATCCTAACCCTCCATTTCCCAAGGGCAGCAAGAAGCTAAGTAGCAGTTGGCTTACACAGCCGGCTTACACAGCCCCTCAAAATTGGGAACAGGCCCTTTGTCCCTAGACTCTGTGGTCCCTGCTCTTAATGCTGCTATTCCTACAGCCCATCCTCTGTGGAGGTCAGGTCCTCACCACACACCGCAGCTGCTGCTCAAGGCAGGCTCCCCGGTGATGCCTCCTTGGCAGGCCTGCTGTGAAGGTCAGGCAGTCCCAGATCTAAGCCCCTTCCACTTGAGCAGGGTGTCAGTTTCTATCACCTGTAGAAACTTCAGATCCCACAGCTCACAGGCTCTGGGAATTCACTCACTCTCTGGGGTGTATCTTTCTGCAAACCTATAGAAACACCTTTTTCTATCCCCTTCCAATCTTGGACAGTTCTGGACCCATTCTGGAAGGAAGCAGGATTCCCAAGGCTTACATGGGGCAATTTCTTCAGATACTTTTGTAACAGGAAGGAGCTGTTAGCACCACCTTAGGGCTAAAAGGGCCAATACTTAGGAAAAAAGATCTACCTTTCTCTCTGGTGTAAGGTGCTGGGGTGTGAGAGAATAAAGCACACATTTAAATGCTGACATATTTGTAAACTGTCAAGCACATGGTAAATATTCCAGGGGCATCACTCTTGTGCCAAATACCCCATCATTTGAGGGTAGGTGAAGAGACACAACAACCAAGATTTAACTTATAAAAAAAGGAAAAAAGCCTATGTCTAAAGACTGAAAAAGAGCTGACCTCTGAAACACATTTACTACAGGAAACAAAAGAAAAATTTAAGATATCTTCGATTACAAGAAGACGTGGTCTTTATGAATTACAGAAAACCACACACAGAGAAGAGGCTTAGATGAAATGTTAGCAAGGTAATTTCCTTTTTATTTAGAAAATCTTATTTAGAAATATGTGCATTTATTCTACACAGTTTATTGCTTTCTTAGGTAGTTCTTTCACATATTTTTGTAGTAAATTCTAGCATGAATTTTGAAAAGTAAACAAAATTTAAGTGTATAGATTATTAAATTGTCATAATATCTATCCACTTGCACCACAGAAGTCCCTTTTATTCCCAGTTTCTGTCACTTGACCCCCGAGAAGTAAGAATTCTACTGATTTCTACCACCACAAAAAGATGGTTTCTTACAAAAGTAAACATAGTTTCCTCATACATTCCACCTATTACGCTTCTTAGTATTTACCTAAAGGAGTTGAAAACATATGTCCAATTTATAAAACTGCATATAGATGTTTATAGCAGCTTTATTCATAATTGCCCAAACTTGGAAGCAACCAAGACATCCTTCAGTTGGTAAATGGATAAACTGGTACAGCCAAACAATGGAATATTACTTAGTGCTAAAAAGAAATGAGCTGTCAAGCCATGAAAAGACATAGTGGAACCTTAAATGTATATTGCTAAGTGGAAGGAGAGAATCGGAAAAAGCTACGTACTACATGATTCCAGCTAGATGGCATTCTAGAAAAGGCAAAACGATGGAGACGGTATAAAGGTCAGTGGTTCCCAGGGGTGGGACAGGGGGAGATGAGTAGGTGGAACACAAGGATTTTTAAGGCAGTGAAAATACTGTATAAAGTATTATAATGATGAAAATATGTCATTATACATTTGTCTAAACCCATACGATATACAACACCAACAGTTAACTCTGAGGGGAACACCCTATTGACTTTGGGTGATTACGATGTTTCAATGCAGATTCATCCTGGGTTAAAAAGTGCACCGTTCTGGTGAGTGATGTTGATAATGGGTAAAGCTATGTATGCGTGGGGGCAAGGGTTATGTGAGAGATCTCTGTACCTTCCTCTCAATTTTGTGGTGAACCTAAAACTGCTCTTTTTTTTTTTTTTAAAAAAAAAGGAAGATGGTATATGAAGAGAGATGATAAAAGAATGGATATCAAAAAAAAAAATGCAATTGTGCAACCCAGGCATGTCCCCTGACCAGGAATGAAACCATGATCTCCTGGTTCAGAGGTGGGCGCTCAACCACTGAGTCACACTGGCAGGGCAACAAGTTATTAATGTAAAAGCAAGTACCAGATGACTTCGGACCTCTTGGTGGTACTAGCTGTCAGAAAACCATGGAGAAGCATAGAAAACAATTTTAAATTTGACCACGTTGACTTTTTGTGTGTATATGACCTCTCTTTATATAACGTCCTATTCCCTCCGCCCCCACCACACACACACACACACACGTACACATTACAAACTGCAGCAAGGAGACAGAGTTGTACTAAAAAAAAAAAAAAGTAGGTCTATCTTATCCACCATACTTATTTTGTTCCATGATGAGGTTCTAACATCACACTTAGAAGTCTATTGTATGCTGCCCAGACCATCTCGCCTGGCAGCAATAGTGCTCTTTGCTGCTGAGAAAGAGGTCTCCCTCCCAATGACGTCTTGAATCTCACCTCTCCCACTCCAAGGGTGGCCCTGTTGTTTTCCTTGCCAGTGGGAATTTACACTTTGTGGGTGTAGTGTTTGCTCAGGTGGAAGAGCTCAACATACCAAGTCGTCTCCTTAATTTCACTCCAAATGCCAAGACTTGAGTTTATAAATCTTATTGAAAAATCATAGGCTACTCGAGTTCAAAAGACTTTGTGCCTTCTAGTCTAGCACCCCCCATTTACAGGTGAGGAAACAGAGACCCCGAAAGGAGCCATCACTTGTTTACCCATAGCAGGTTTCATATGATGTTACTGCCACCTCGTATTTCCAAGAAGAGGAAAGAAGTGAATAGTTCCGCTCCTTTGCCTTCCCCTTCACCACCATCAGCAGCCCCACTTCTGGAGGGGAATAGGATGCTGTCTCTTGGTCAGGATGGACAGTCGAAGAGATCAAGTACCTAGCACCCTACAGTGGTGACCAGAAGCCCATTGTGCCCCGAGGAGGATTTCCACTCTCAGAGATCCTCCCGGGGTCCCGGTAGAGCTCTCTCCCCTCCTCTCCACCTGATGGAAGGGTAGGAGGACAGGTTTACTTGGGACCAGGCAAGACACAAACAGTCAAAGAGGAGACATCCAAGTTGCTGCTGCCCTCATGCTCCATCAGGCGGGGAGTAGGAATACGGGCAAGCCTTAGGAGACACAACTCTGGGCAGTATCGGTGACCAGGTTGGCCTCGGTTCCATCATTGTCCAGCCATCCGGTGAAACTCGAGCAAAGCAAAAGCTGCAACCTCCTCAGGGGAAAGCCCTCTCCCCAACTCCTCACCTTCAACCTGCTTTTATACAACACAGGCCGAATCTAAACAGTAAGGACTTTCATTTAGTGAGCATTCACTTAGGGCCAGGCACTTTATGTACTTTATACCAGTATCCTGAAAGGTATGTATTTCTCTCCCCCCCTTTTTTATTGGGGTGATACTGGTTAACAAAATTATACAGGTTTCAGGTGCACAATTCCACAACACATCATCTGTATCATGTGTTCACCACCCCAAGTCAAGTCTCCATCCATCACCATAAAGGTAGGTACTTCTATGAGCCCCCTTTTATAGGTAAGAAAACCGAGGCTCAGAGAAGTTAAGTAACTTGCCTAAGCTCACACAGCAGCAAATGGCCGAGTTTTGATTCAAAGTCAAATCTCTCTGACCCCCAAGACCAGGCTGTTTCTACCACATCAGACTGCAGCTCCCAGCAACCAGATGGAAAAGACTGCGAGGCCCTTCCTCAAGGACTTCTTGTCTTGCTTCCCCCATCTGCTAAATTAAATTTTAAGGCTTTAACTGGGGCCCCAGCAGAATAAGTTTTGGATTTTGCAAGCATAGCCCTTAATTCAATTTAACTGCTGGGACAACCACCTCATTCACAGGCAGGCAGTACGGAGGGGATGATTGGGTTACTCCTTGCTGCGGCTCTGGCTGGAGGAGGCGAGGTTTGCAGGTTCCCTGGGCGGCTGCTACACAGTGGGCAGGAAGGAAGTCTGGGGAGGGGGAGAAGGATACTGGAGGCTGAAGGGAGGAAGGCAGGGGGCCCGTGGGGAGGAGGTGTCTGAGTCTTGCACAGGGTGAAAGGGAAAAGCCACACAATAGATGAACGGGTGCCAGATATCTGTGTTTTCAGGAGGAAGCCAGACCTGGAAAAAAGTCTTCCTACCCCCAACAATTAAATACACCCCACATCCCGAGAGAGCAGAAAAAATAAAAACTAAAACAGCCTGCAGTGAGGGTAGGGGATTCCACAGTGAACCTGGGAGGAACTCATTTACTCAGAAGCACCTTGTGAAGTTGTTTAGCTGGTCAATACTGTGGGGCCAGGGCAGCTAGACATCTTCTGTGGTCTCTGGCTTTGTCACCTCAGGGGGTGTGGGGCACAGGGCTACACTGTGCAAAAGGGGTGTCACACCTGGGTCCGTGGTTTGTGGCGGGGGAGGAGGCTCCTGTGTGGCTGACCCCCATCCTTTCATCTCCGGGCCCTTCCATGGCACTCGGCCAGGGCTGACATTTGTCACACGTGTGAAGGAAATGACTTTTGTAAGACCTCAGGAGAGGGGTGGTGATGAGGAGGGAAACAGGTTGGCCTAGGACCTCTTGGACATTTTATGTTCCCCTTGACTTGTGCCTCAAGGACTCCTGGGATCTCACACCAGACAATTTTCTCAGGGAGTCACACAGCCTCAAAGCTATTCTGCCAAAACAGAAAACAAAAATTAACTTTAACTCAAATTCACTCCAATTTAAAACATGAACATGCACCCTCTGGCATTCTTATGAATAAATGAAATGTTACAGAAAAAGTAATTAATATTTCAAGGCTCCCAAAGATCTTGGGAAGTCACAACTTTAGGGGTATAAGGATTCTGGGAAAACCTTTACTGGGTGTTTCAGTGCTTTCTGGTCTCTGCTGCTGTAGGACAATGAAGGTAGGGGATTCCACAGTGAACCTGGGAGGACGTCCAGGCATCACTGCAGCCCGGCTGCCCGAGGGCCCCTCGCCCTCTCCCAGGGAGGCAGCCCAGGGGCTGTGCTTATCATGGCTCTCAGGGGCCTGAGATTTCCTAAGCCTCCCTCTATTTGCCAAACACTTAAAGGTATTTAATTTAATTTTAATTTCAAACGTATTTAATACCTATTCGGTTGAGTCAGACCTTTTGACTGACGGAAAGCCAGAACTGGGTAAAGGGAAACCCTGCAAAATCATTTTATATTTAGAGAAACGTTCGAGAAAAGATTGGATAGAGACAAAGGGAAAGACAATAAGGAAGCTGTACCCTGTTGTTCCCCAAAGGGCCTTGGATGAAATACCCGTTTCTGGGGAAGTTTGTCACTAAAATGTTTTTTGGGATCAAATAAATCTGGAGACTGTGACCGACTGGAGCCCCGTTTGGAGATGCCCAGAGCTGGAGAGTGCCCTGAAGGCTCTGACCAGGCCTGCAGGGAGGAAAGCTGGCGTTGAGGATATAACCAGGCATTTCCCAGGCTGCCCTGAGAACTCATGCTTCCTGTGGTGGTGCATGTACCATACAGGAAGGAGTAAAGGAGAAAAAGAAATGGACGCAGGTGACCACGACTGCAATTTTAGAGAAGAAATTCTAACAGAATTGGGACATGTATGATGCATGATGCAATTCTGAGAGCTAGGACAGAAACAGGTCCCACAGATATGCACGGGACACCTTTTCCTGGAACAGGGAACTCAGAAGGATGCTTTCTTCCACCCAAGCACAGAACCAAGCCACATGGAAAAAGAGAACCAAGTCGGAGATTAAATCAGGCAGCTCAAGGCTTATACGTAAGGATCGAGGGCAAACGGAAGCAGCCAGCCTTGATCAGCACGGACACTTTGGACAGGACACCAGTGCTTCACCTGCTACCAGGCCTGGGACTGGAAATAAACTGCCCGCAGCAGAAGCCTGTGCAGGTTTGAAAGGGAAAACTCTTAATAGAGGAGTTTTGACAGAAACACACAGAAGGCCATGTAAAGATGGAGGCAAATATTTGGCTGAAGCAGCCACAAGTTAAGGAACACCTAGAGCCACCAAAAGCTGGAAGAGGCAAGGAGAGGTCTTCTCTTGATTTTGAACTTCTGGCCTCCAGAAGTGTGAGAGAATGAACTTTTAATGTTTTAAGCCAAAAAAAGAGGAGTTTTTAATCTTTGTAGAATCAAAATTCATTCATTCCTCTAACCATCCACCCATTCAATACAATGTATTGATTGTCTACCTGTGCTTCCGGGCTGAGGGTACAGAGAGCAAGCCAGGATCCTGCTGTGTTTGTTCTCCCCATTGGGCAGAGGAGATGGAAACGAATAACTACCAGCCACAGTGTTAGGTTCTTCAGTAGTGTGATGACTGGGGCCGCTGAACTGAGCCCAGAACGCAATCCTCAGTCCCAGTGCAGCTTCTCTATGTTGATGCCGACAGCAATTAAACAGTGCTTCCTCAGTCACTGGAGCAAACCAACAGATGGTGGTTTAATTGCGTACAAAACCAAACATTAACTACTGGGCATGGCAATATATCTCTCCTCCTGAAGGCTCATATCAGACAATGCCCTGGAAGATGCTAAAAAACACCAAGAAAATAAAACGTGGAAACTTGGAATTCAACCCAAGCACCTCCCTGCTTTCTAACCTCTATCAAACTGCAGTGTGGGTACTGTGTGCTTCATGGGAGCATTGGGCCGAATGAAGAATGGCTTCTTATAGAAATGGCAGAATAGAAAGCTACTCACGAAGCCTCTTCCCAAAGATAAAGAGTTTTTATCAAGTTACATGTGATAGCCCAAGAAGCATGTGCGGAATTTGGCCCTTATGGTTTCCTTGTTTCTGGCCACATTTTCATGTTGCCTGTGTTTTAAGCCTACGAAGCTTCTGACTCTATGCAAATGCTGTTTTAATAAGGCACTAATTGCAGTCATGGGCAGGGCACTTATGGCTCTCGGAATCACATCAACACCCCTTGGCCTAATCTTCAAAAATGGACCACAAGCTATTACTAGGCTATAAAACCCTCTTAACTGTGCACGCTTTACCACAGACACCTGAACACAATGAGAAGCAGCCCGAGAGTTACCAGCATTCCCGAAGAGCCCAGTTTCAAAGGTCACCATTTCCGTCCAGCTGCCTCTCTGTGGTGCTGCCATTTACACACGGTGGGAGCTGGACACCAGCCTGTTTCTGAAGGACCCCGGCTGCCGTCTCCACTCTAGGTTTAGTAAGGGTGCACTGACAGACACTGTGCACAGAGCCCTGGCAGACCCTTCCTCATCTTCCTGGGTGTCCTCCTGAAATGTCACATGCCCAGAGAGGTCTCCTGCCCACCCTCCACCCTAGCTACCCTAGCTCCTTCTTGTTTGTTTCCTTCATAGTTGCCACCCTCTGTAACCATTTCTAGTTCTATTTATTTTCTTTTTTGGGGGTCTGTGCTCACTAAGTGGAGAGCAAGCCCTATGAGAGAAAGAACAATGCCTTCCAACCTCACCTTTGTATGTTCTAGAGCACAGACAGGGCGTGTTGACTGAATAAAAAAGAATACGGTGACAACAACATCTGAGACAACTTGGAATAAAAGAGGAAAAGGAAGATCACTTGCTAGTTTTGTTGATGGAAGTTCATTTCTTGTTGTTGCCTCTTATCGTTCACACAACTGACATCTCCTGTGCCTATTTGGACCAAAATGTTGGGGCAATCACCAGAAAATGCATCCATCTAGGTTCCTGAGTGTTCACCAGAGCCAGGTGGGCACATCTATTCCAGGTAGTGCCCTTCACCCTGTCCTGCTGAACCAGGTCTCAACAGAGATCAAGAGTCAGGGCTGACAGTAGTGACCCCGAGCTGAGAGTAGACTGTCTGCAAGGCAAGCAGGTAGAGGGCAGGAAATCTGTAGGAATTTGAGGGCAGATAGCAGTAAGCAGAATGCCATACTATCTGAAAGATTCCTGGCCTTTGGAGTAGAACTCCATCTTGCCTCCAGGCATTTTCTGGGGGGCTCAAGTGGCAGGAACCCACTCCAACAGAAACGGTTAAAATCCTCCACCTGAGAACTTCCATTTTGCCACATTTAGCTGAAGGTAGGGAAGATATGGGAGCATGTCAGTGGAGGACAGAAAATCAGCAGCTGCTGCTAAGCAAATCTTTTTATACCTTCAGAAAACCAGCAGGCTGAGCAACTAGAGTAACATCCATCCATCCATCCATCCATCCATCCATCCATCCATCCACCTATCCATCCATTATCCATCATCCATCATTCTATTATCCATCCATCCATAACCAGTTGGCATATTGTAATGGACCCAGAGCACTATGCTAGACCCTGTGAATAAAGAGAAAAAAGACTCAGCACTGCCTTCGATGGGTTCATGGTTAGTGGGGAGATAGGCAACTAAACAGATAAATAAAACATAGCCATCTGTGCTATAACAGAATCTGTACTGAGAACTGGGAGCAAGGAGGAGGGTGCCCCACCCCCACAACTATGCCAAGGAGGTGAAATTTGAGCTGGTCCTTGAAGGAGGACAAGGAGTTTTCTAGGTGGAGAAAATGGGGTGGACTTGCTTCAGAATCCTTCCCATCACTGTGCTCCAGGAAGCAACACTGACCTATCAGATCTGGCCCATGAGAGAAAAACTCTTTGCTACCCTTGGTGTCATGGAAGCCAAGAAAAGAAAGGCTTATACAAAGGAGAGAGAGAGCAGAAGCCATTTTAAATACTAGAGAGGCAGAAGAGAACAAAGCCTGAAAGAAGCCAGCTGGGCTACGTGGATAGGGGGTCTTGTGGACCATGGAGAGCAGTTTGAGCGCCGCAGGACAGTAGTCAGTGCGCAGGATTCCAGCAGATTGCAGGCACCCCGGGTGCTGCCTGCCCACGGTGGCACTGTGCTGGGAGCCGGGAAGTTTAAGCTGTAATTGCCAGGTTCCTGGTGACACACTGTGATGCCATCAACCTTATCAAGAAATAAAAATAATCTGATTTTGAGAAGCAGTTAACATTTATAATTACATTAACCATTACATTTTCTCTCTGTGGATAATTTTCCAAACCTGTTTTAAGGATCAGTAAACATCTTACTCCTAAGATACATTAGATGAACCCATATGCAGTATGCATTTTGTTTGCATATCCCACAATTGCATTTGGAGGACATTGAAAGATTTTTTTTTTAAATCACCAAATGCAAATGGCTGCCGATGTTGGAAAAGCATTTGTCAACAATATTTTCTGCTTTCTATATTTATAACATGTGGCTTAAAACACATAAGACAATCCCGAGGTTGCCTGGAAATGGCTCTGCAGAAGGAAATGGGCACTGCAAGGTACTTAGCCCCAGGAGTCATCCAGCTCTGGCTCCAGCCTGGGTTTGACCTTGGACGAATTGCTTAACTTCTGCAATCCTTTGTTTCTTCATCTGGAAAGTGACAGGCCTGGCCCTGGGCACTCCAGTTGAGAGAAAGTCTATGATTCATCTCTGGCCAACCCACCTTTACACCCAAATTCATCAGGAGGCACCCACATCAATAATTTATATACACCTGCAGGTCAGCTCTGCAATAGAATCAAGTTTCCTCTATTTTTCTGCTTCCAATTGAATTCAAACTCCCTGTCCCCTGCCATCTAATGACACCACCCAAGGTCTGTAGAGGTCAGAGTTGATGACATCTAAGGTGCTTTCAAAGCCCAACATTTCTAGGAAGGGACCATCAATATTAATTAAATGTTGGCAGATCTCAGGATTCCTTAGTATTCTCAAAAATGTGCAAGCTCACCCATCCTGCGTGCCCACGAGGAATTTGGGTCTACCTGCAGATCTGGTTACTGTATCAATTGGGCCACATCCAAAGGCCACAACACTCTGCCTCCTGAATTTCAAATGTGTTCTTACTGAAAATTCTGATGAATACCTAAAGAATTAAGCAAACTCCTGGCCCAAACCATTAAAGTCATCGGGTATTGTTATCATTACCCCTGACGATAAGTTAGAAATCAGGGTCTTGTGTTGACACATGCATTTCTTCAAAAATTATGCAATGAATGAATAGCTGTGAAAGGACCCAGAGCAAGGAGAAGGGGGGCAGCACCTAACCCCATCCAGACACGAGAGTCCTTCAGAGCTGATACCTTAGCCCAAGGATAGGTAAGCTCTCAGCTCTTTGGCTCCTGGATTTGTCTTTGCTTCTCTGCTCTTTCTCTTCATTCTCATTTCCAGGGTCTGCTTCCTCTGCACAGCCATCAAAGGCTGGTTTTCCCCAGGATTCTGTCATCGCCCTCTTCTTCATCATTATATGTAATCTTCCAAGGCTCACTCATTTTTCTGGACTTAAAAATGTGTCTGTTGCATAATAGCATAAACAATAAAGTTAAAAAATGTGCATTTTTCTGATGAGACCTGGACCCTGAGCATCCCCACTGGGAGCACAGAGACAGGGGGAAAGAGCAGGAGTCCCCCTGCCCTCCACACAACGTGCGATCTAAAGCTCAGTGAATAGCACCACCAGCCACCCTGCTTTCTGAGCCAGAAACCTGGATCCACCTCAGACTTCTTCTCTCTCCCCCCTAACAGGTCACAGAGTCCTTTCCGAGATACTACTCTTCTCCTTGCTGCCACCTTCTCTCCATGTCAACTGCTACTGCCTTAATCTGGATTCCCATCATCTCGCTCCCGAACCATTTCCATAGCATGATCTGGTCTCGCTACCCCCACTTATCCTTTACTGCAGTCAGAATGATCTTTCTCCAATGAAAATCAGGTCATGGTCTCCTTTTATTGTGTCCTTCCATGGCTCTGTAAGTGGAGTCCTTCATTTCCACCCCCAGGAACTTCTTGCATCTTCCTGTGGCTGTTTCACACCTCCAGGCCTTGTCATCTGCCTGGACAGCCAATTCCTTTGCCTGTCTGGTGGGTTCTTATTCATCCCTTGAGACCCAATTCAAGTTGTACCTCCTCTGTGAAGACAACCTTCACCCTGTTCTACCCTCTTCTCCACAAGGCGCACTATGCAGTTTTCTTGCCCCCATCACTTACTGGGGTTCTTCCAATTGCAAGTGGACCATGGCTGGGCCTGGAATCATCTGAGGACTTGCTCACTCACACGTCTGGAACCTGGGCTGGGAAGACTCTAACAGCTGGGGCTCCTCAGGAGGCATCTCTTTTTCACTTTGTCTCTCTATGTCAGAGTAGCCTGACATGGCACCTCAAAGCTCAGAAGGTACATGGAGAGAGAGAGAGAGAGAGAGAGAGAGAGAGAGAGAGAGAAACAGGCAGAAGCCATTTAGCCTTTATAACCCACCCTCACAAGTCCCGCAGTGCCACTTCTACAACATTCCATTGATCCAGGCTGGCACAAAGGCCTGCCCAAGTAATGGGGAGAGGACATGGACTCTACCTCTTGATTGGTGAACATCAAGGTTCTGGAAGAACATGTAGGGCTGGAAATATTGTTGTGAGCATTTTTGGAAAATACCATCTGCCACACTCTGTTAACAAGGCTTCATCCTACTGTGAGTTCTTGGTTATCAGCATTCCATTGAACAAGCACCCTAGCAAACAGTACTTCTACATATCTATGAAAGATGGACTTCGATGCTGGAAAGTCCATTCAGAGTCCCTGTGAGATCCCCGAGCAACTGCTGAACCTCCAGAAAGCCTTAGACTTTTCAGAGTCACCCATGGATGATATCCAGCTGCTCATTACTTGGAACTGAAGGAATCAGAGAGGCATGTGGGCTCCCAATCAATTCTGCCACAAACTAGCTCCCTGGTCTCAGGCAACGTGTGAGTCTATAAAAACCGGGGGCTGACCTAAGTCCTGCCTGGGCCATTCTGTGGTTTGACTGGTATAAACCTGGCTTTGTCAAGTCCCAACAGTTACCATAGAGATATTTTCCACGGTGGGGCTCTCCACCTGGGTTGTTTGTGGCCATCTCCTCTTGGTAGGAACCAAAGGACCTACACACCTGGCCTAGTTAGGAGCAGGGAGAAATCAACTCAAGATAGAGAAGCCAGTGGAGGGAGAAAAGTGCACAGGCAGAGTTAAAACGGGGAACAGGCAGCCTGACTATAATGCTGTTGAAGTTGACATTGGCTCAGAACCATTAGGGTGGGTGAACTAGGCTGGTCTCCTCAGCGAGATAAGGAAACTGTAATAAACCTTGCTCCAGCTTGTCTCTCTTTCTCCCCCCACCCCCCAGACAGGTGCTTTTCCTCTTCTAGGGTAGAGTATTTAACATAAATACACAAGGTTTGCTAGGCCAACTTATCCCATGGAGGGGCCCCTCGGGTGGTCAGAATTAAATCAGAATTTTTATTACTGCCTTGGCTCGAGTTGAAACTTGTCCCATCTGGTTGAAATGAGGGACATATTCTCCTGTTGTGCAAATAAAAGATAATAATAAAAAAAGCTGAGGAATTACAAATGGACTTTGCAAAAGAACTTAGGTGGTTCCAAATTCCCTAGGGATTTTAGGGGGGAATTTAATTTCTCTGTTGTCACTTAAAGCAGCATCATGGTGTGTGTTCTTTGGGTTTTTCCTCTTTGTTGAACGTACACAAATGGCCAGGAAAATAACGATAGAGAGAAAGTGTCTAATGAAAGTAGTTTTAGGAGGGTAGCAGTGGTCTTCTACTGGACTGACCTTGCTCCTGCGGCAGCTTCAAACAAGGGCTGTTGACAAGCCTGGCATCCTCATCTCTTCCTATGGATTATTCATATTGGATGCTTTCCAGTAGACCAAGTACTGGGGACATAACCACTAATAAAATGTTCTTTCCTCCCAAGCTTATACTATGCCTTTTATGTTATAATATATTGAAGAAGATTGGTGGGGGGGGGGATCACTATTTTACTATAACTGCTATTGATATTTTGATGTATTTTCTTCCTGGGTACATAAAATATGTATGTGGCTGTAATAATACTAAATATAAAAAAATTTATCCTGCTTTTTCTGAAAAAGACCATTAACTAGCGCTATTAGCTAAGGCGCTAAAAGGCAGGGGGAGAGATTTCCCGGAACAAAGTCAGGAGCGTGTGGATAAATCAGTGCAACTAGAGGCCTTGGTTGCTCTGAGACATCACCTTTGGGGTCTTGTTTGTTAGTTATCCTAAGACATATTCGGCACCCTCCTCCCTCATTCTTCACAACACAAACCCACAGCAGTGCTGTCCAGGGCAGAAGGACTAAGGATGTGCTAATAATTCAGTCTCACACAGCCCACTCAGTTTCTATTGAGTCAGCTGCCACACTCAACTCCCACCTCCTCCTGAGGACACAGGGTCTTGCTGGGCTAAAGCAAAGAGCACCCAGCGGTTGGGGGCACTGCCTTTGAAAGCCTCCGTTAGTGCTGGCCTGGGAGAGGTTATTGTTTGAACCTTCGGTCCTGCTCCATTATATCTTTCACTCCAAAACCTGAAACAACACCAAACCCTTGCCGAAGAGACGGCAACCTGAGGAAGACAGACCCAGTGCCTCCGTGCAGAGTTTGTCTTCATTGCTCACCTTGCCCAGTCACGGTGGTGGATAGAGTGTGTGTGGGGCGTGGAGCTTGTACAGTCCGGGAGCCCTGCACATAGGAAAGCAAATAAGACACAATTTGGTACAGGGTTTGGGGAGCGTCCCAGGCAAGTGAGAGTCCCCTTCACTGTGTTAAGTTCACAGTAAACCCACCCTGGCTGTCACCTTCACAGCCCTGCCCTGGGGGAGGAGGCCTCCCCTTTGCTAATTTGCCCAAGTGAGAGGGGGTCAGGATGGTGTGGGAGAACAGCCCTGGTCCTGGCCCTTAGCACGGAACTCTTGTCCCCAGAGAGGCTGGTATATGCAAAATGAATGTAAGCAAAAGTGACAGGAAGAGTTAGAGAAACAAAGATGATGGAAAAATGGACCTCCTAATCCCACATGACGTGTATCCCCGCATTCCTGGAAGGGAGGAGTTGGCCTGATGTCTTGTTCTCTCCTGGCATCTCTGCAAATTCCTTTCCTGATAAGAACTTAAAACATGTAACACAGAGGTTCAGTGAGTTTCCTGGGGAGGTCTTCATGTACTAAATGGCTGGTTAAGTAAGGTGCTCAGAGCAGTGCCCAGCACCTAGTAAGTGCTGTGTGCTTGTTATGATGATCTCCAGTATAGTAATAATAATATTATTATCATTTATTAATAAAAAAGGGTTTCCATGGAAGTTGAGGTTCTCCCATCAGCCCTGAGTTCTCTTTCCTACATAGCAAGAGTAGTGCTTTTAACTGTGTACCCACCGAAGGTGCAGAGCCCCGGGCCCAGCATCATATGTTAACACTCATAGCAAGCTGTCTAAACACAGGGAGGGAGCAGAGGTGGTGAACTTCCAGAGAGCTCTGTGCTCGCTAACAAACCTAGGGGCGGTTTCCATCGGGCTTACTCAGCCATGTAGCATTTGAGATTTTCCTTTCTAGGACTATCAGGCTTTTAATCAAATGCATTGCATTGATTGTAGCATTTATTGAGCTCCTACTATGTGCTAGGCCATAGGCTAGGGGACAAGTGAGGATTATGAGATCATGGCTACCAAGACTTAAATTATTGTGCACCTATTAAGTACTAGGCACTATACTATGTTCTTTGGGGTCCATGAGCTTGTTTTATGCTCAGAGCAGTCTTTAAGGGAGACATGGTTAACCCCATCATATAAAAAGAGAAACAGAACCTAAGAGTTAAATAAAAATTCTCAAGGTCACATGCTAATGGCTACTGGCGTTAGAATTCAAACCCACAGTCTCTGCTTTAAGCTGCACTTTCCTTCTTTTTTATTCCTCTCCTGTCCATAAGGGGATCATATCCTTGGAGAAGCAATCAATTTCTGTCTTGTTGCTTCAGCATCCCTATGTGTCCTTAATTGGAAAGATTTTGAATCAAAATAAGTTACTAGATGGTATTATTTCCTGGATTGAAAATCAGGTTGGATTATAGATATTTCTTTGTTATTTAGAATTCATTTTTATTACAGAAGTAATTCATGCTCATTGAAGAAAATCTTTCAAAGGCAGATATTTATTGATACAAGAATAATTAATTGGCCACAATTGCATTATCTGGAGATAATAATTGTTAACATTTTGGGGTTCACCTTCTCATCTTATTTCCATGTGATAATTTGTTATAAAGTTGTTGACCAGATCACCAATATAGTAAAAGACTACTTTGAATATTTAAACATTCTTTAAAATACAGTTTTGATGACTTCCTAACCTCCCAGCATATGGATAGCCCATAATTTATTCATCTGTTCCTTAATTCCTTTACCTCTACAGACAGGGCCTCCATCCATCAAGGAGTGTGTGTTTCCGTATTGCACAAGGGCTCCTGTTCGAGGGGGTGAAGAGGGGGAGGCTGAAGTCTAGGGCATCACATTCACAGGCTGCAGGGTGGAGGGGAAAACAAGCAAGAGAATGTCTTTTTCTAATTAGCACTAAGGCTCCCAGAGGCCAGCAGCAGCCTTGATGATAGATGATACTCTGCTGAATTGAATATAGAAAGTTCTAGAGTATTATCTGCTGTTGGCAACTTCTACTAACAGAGCCCGCTACCCCCTGCATTAACTTCTGTGTCTCATTTTTCAAATGAAAAAAATTAAAAGTTTATATCACTGCAATTTATTTCTTTTACCATTAATTCCATTGCACCACCTTTTTTTAAAAGAGCTATAGTTACACAGAATCATGGTTCTGCGGGTAATGGGAGATTTTTCCATTTGTTTTTATTTCCACAATGCAATGTCATGAGTATTTTAAATGTGGCAAAAATATACAACCACTAAAGATCATTTATAGCAAATGCAGTTATGATTGATTGAGAGTATACTAATACAGGCTACACAATAATGCCAAGTCCTCGGGTTTATATATTTCCAGGAAAGGAGTGGGACTTCTGTATGTTTGAGGGATGTGGTCATAACGCTGAGTGGCACTGAGTTTTCCCCCAATGGTTTCGGCAGGAGCAGAAGGTCGCCACGGTTGTATAGTGTCCGGCTCCATTATAGATGATCGTGCAGAATGGTAAAGGGGAAATTAGTGGTGGTTAAGATGATTCTTTTTCTATTAAGAATTAATGACATTTATTATGGACCTGTTTCTCTAGCTGCCTTTGCCACAGGAAATGTGTTGGCCTGTAAATTACCTGATACATTTCACATGTCCCTGAGTTTTGGCTAATGTACCCGTCCGTGGATGCAAACACCCATTTACATGCTGTAGCTCTGTTCTGAGCATAGCTCGGGGAACAGACAGCCCGGTCTGGAGTTTCCACTGCTTTCCCGGCTGAAGTCCGGGAGCAGGCCTCGCAGGGCTGCAGCTGACAGCTTTAATCCTCTGCTTGGAGCAGAGAGGCTGCGAACGTGCAGACCGGAGCTTGGGGCTGGCCTAGGGTTAGCCTTTCATTTTCAACCAAGAAATGCCGGGGGAATGGAGAGGAACCGTGACTTAATAGGAAGGCTTACGTATGGATGCTTGCCAGCGAACTGTAATAATAACAGCAACTTCATCTTCATTTTCCACTAAGGAGTGTGGGTTTTAGACATTCCCAAAAGTTAAGAAACACATGGCCATAACAACAGTCTGTGAATCAGGGCAGAATCGTGTAGTTCTTTGAAGAGCCTCTCTTCAAATTGAATTCAATTTATACAGCAAAAATAAATGTTCGCCTTCATATAGAAAATGGATATAAGACAAGCATGTGAAGTACTAAACAGGTATATGAAGCTTTCTGTCTAGTTGTTTTTCCTTCCTCCCTTCCATTTTTCTTCTATTTTTCAAATATATTTTTTGTTGATTTCAGAGAGGAAGGGAGAAGGAGAGAGACATGGAAACATCAATGATGAGAGAGAATCATGGATCGGCTGCCTCCTGCATGCCCCACCCTGGGGATCGAGCCTGCAACCCAGGCATGTGCCCTGACCAAGAATCGAACCGTGACCTCCTGGTTCATAGGTTGATGCTCAACCACTGAGCCACGCCGGTGGGGCCCTTCCCTTCTTTTTTATCTTTGTAAGGCTTGTATGTGTCTGGAGGGAGGGGACCTCTGCCCTGGGTCTAGTTTTGAAATTTTGGACACAGCAGAAAGCGGCAGTAGCAGAGTAAAACTTAGAGCCCCTTACGAGCTAGGTGACTTTGGTAAGTCCGCTCAGCTCTTGGAGCCTCAGTTTCTGCATCTGTAAGATAGAGGTGCAGGTTATCAGGAGGTTAAAATGTCCACGTTGTATAGCAGTGCTGGTCATTGCTAATAAGGGCAGGAGCATACGTCATCACCGCCACAGGATGAGACTGGGAGCAGTCCTTGCCCCCACACCCGCTCTCACGGTGGTCACTATTGCACATGCGGAGGGAGAGCCAGGAAACCACCTGTCACTCAGTCACCACCTGTTTGGACTGAGAAATTCATGGAAACCCCCTCCTAGGGGGTCAGTTTTCTCAGGCATGACATGGGGGAGTGGGAACTGGAGGCTGTTCTGGGTGCTTTGGGAGATAACTTCTCTGAGTCTAGAAATAAATCCAAGGGGCTAAGACACGGGATTCTGCTTTCTCGCCGGCGGGGATCAGAAGCCGAGATAATGACTTAGCGCTTACCTCCCGGCCACGTCTGCTGCCTTTCCCCTCCAGTCTTCTCCGCTCTGGCTTTGACCTTTTGAGTTTGAACTGTCAGCAAGTTGATCAATGATACACTTTGTGTGGCTCCTTTAGTCAATATAAGGTCTAAAGAGCCACTTTTTCTTTTCCTGTAAACAACACGTGCTTATGAACCCAAAGGGGATTGGAGGAAAGTATTGTGTTGTCTCTCCACACACACACACACACACACACACACACACACACACACACACACACACTCCAACAGTGCTGATGTACTTTAAAGTCTAAGAAAGAAGATGAGTTTTAGTTTCACTCATTTCAAGCCTGCTGCTCAGGCCTTTCCCTCGGGCTACATGGGGCCCTGTACCTTACTCCTCCTTCCCGAATAACATTAAAATTCAATTTCAAACTTTCTGCCTTAATGACACCCGAGGGGCCTGAGCAGGGCTTCAGCGGTGTGGCCTTTCCAGGGCTTTGTCCTGGGTGCCTGCAACGGCTGGGCACCCTCTGCCTGGCCTTTCTGGGGTGGGAAGGCAGCATTCTAAGTGCTGCTCAATTGTTTTAACAGGAAAGGGAGAGAGGGAGGGAGGGGAGAGAGAGAGAGAGAGGAGAGAGGGATAGAGGAGGGAGGGAGAGAGAGAAAGAGAATGTGTGTGTGTTCTTCCAGTCACAGAAAGTGGAGAGAAAATAATTCACCTCGATTTTATCCTACAGTGAAGATCATTTACTCATGATTTCAGGAGGAGCAAATAGCCTTTGTCTTTGCCCCTCCCTTCTGTCCATGCACCAGCTGTCGTCTGATAGGACATTTCAGAGCGTCGGTGTGTAAATGGCTTTTGCTCTAACTCTGTCCCCTCCACGTGGGATGCAGGAAAGCAAATTCATGTCCCTGGAGGGACAGGTGGCCCAATGCCCTTCCATCAGCCTGTGTTTCCACTCAGTGACCTGATGGCAGTCTGCCTGCTTCCAGGCCTCCAGCAGCCCAGACGCTTGGATCCTTTCTCATCACCTGCTGCGATGCTGAATGGGAACTGGTGCTTTTGATGTTAAAGTTTGGAAAATGCGATTTTCCCCAACACCAAAGAGTACTCCTGCGTATCCCCGAGCACTTAGAGACAAATGTGTGGATGATTATTAAGATAAATACTGTGTCTCTGATCCAGCAAAAAATAAGGGACTTTCCCACATAACGACCATTTTTAAAATCTGAAATCTGTTTGGAAAAAATATGCAAAAGGCAAGAGTCAATTGCTTAACTTCAAGTTTAAGATCTGAGAGGGAAAATCAATGGTAAGTTTTCCCAGCAACCGTCAATCACCCTCCTTAATAAAACTCTTAAATCCAAAATGCCCCCCTGCTCCTGACTGCAGCATTTACAATAAGACCTTTTATTACAATTATGAATGTGGAATACTGGAAAATAACTTACATTTGGCAAGCAAAATGGTAATACTGTACTCAAGAATTCTCTTATTAAAATGCACACACACTTGAGATTTATCGGTCTTTTGTCTTGTTGCGTTAAGTTCTTAAGCTGATTTTTGATATTACTCCTGTGGCATTTTAAAGCTTTTGTGCTTAAACTGCACATTCTTTTTCTCCAAGCACAGATATTTCAAGATGAAGTAGGCAGAATTTCAAAGAGATAGGGTGGCTAAGTGATGAATGAATGTATTTACCGTGTAACAGAGAATAAAATGCGCCAACATTTTTCTCCTGAAATCAGATTTTTTTTCCACTTCAATAATATATTGTAATATCGCCTCCTCTTTGGGACAATGCATATATGGCAGACTGTGGTTTTCCTCTTATTTTTCTGGATTATGGGTCAGAGTGACCATTTAATATGAATGGGTCAGAAACCCTTGATCCCTCGCTCTCTGGGCCCTTTCCTATCCTTCGGCACCTGCGTCACATTACTTTTCAGACATTTCAATGGCTTCCCTGAAGCGCTTCCTCTCTCTCCTTTATGTTCAATTCCTCCCTGTTAGCCTACCATTCGGTAATGGCTTTGGCATCTCTATGCTATTCGTTTTCATCCCTTGGCCAGCCTGTGATATTTCTGGAGGTAATCTGATGAATTGGTTTGAATAACTCAATTTGGAGAATAGCTAACAGGCAGGGGAAGCGAAGGTCTGAATAACGAGGCCCCTCACTAAAGAAAATACAGTGGAGGCGGAGGCAGGTGTCAGGGACTATGGGCCCACTCCGGCTGGGATTGTGGGGTGTTAAGTATGAGCATTCTTAGAACTTGAGGCAAGAATAGGGAATGAGAATCCATTCTGCCTTCTCTGGCAATCTTGGGGGTGAGGGGTGGCACTTTGTTTATTGTTGCATTGTTATTGCCTTGGAAAGAGGAATAACTACCAAATCAAGTTCATGTTGACCTGAGCCCCTGCTACAGGCTACAAAGCCGAGGGAGGTGTAGGTGGGGATATGGAAGAGCATCAGCTACCGGCAGGAGAGGTTCAGGGAGCGCAGTTGGAAACCAGGGTGGAATATCTAACCTAAGGTGGCCTGTGAGCCTTTGCCTGATGAGTGGTTTAGACCTTGAATAGAGGAATAACTACCAAATCAAGTTCATGTTGACCTGAGCCCCTGCTACAGGCTACAAAGCCGAGGGAGGTGTAGGTGGGGATATGGAAGAGCATCAGCTACTGGCAGGAGAGGTTTGGAGAGTGCAGTTGGAAACCAGGGTGGAATTCCTAACCTAAGGTGGCCTGTGAGCCGTTGCCTGATGAGTGGTTTAGACCTTGAAGAGATTCTCTGAGGTAGGTCTGTGTGAGCCT
>NW_005356870.1:5266719-5292920 GCF_000412655.1 Myotis brandtii | reverse complement strand
ATGGGCTGACTCATATGTAAAGAGAACTGAGACATTCTAGGGAAGAGGTGGCAACAGCAAAGTAGAAGGAGCCCCAGCCAGGAGTCAGGAGACCTGGTGTTTTGTCTCCACTTCCTGCCTGCTCTCCAGCTTCCTGGGGGGCATGAGGCAACTACATACCTTTGTGAATTTCCTTTCCTTAACAGTAAGTGGAGCAGTTTGATGACTCATTCATTCAAGAAATATTTTTTGAGCACTTGCTGTGTATCACACACCATGTAAGCACCATGTGTATAACTGTGAGCAGCGGAAAGAGGATCATCTGGGAGGAAATCAGGAAAAACCCAGTCACCAAGCACTCGCAATATTGGGAGTTAAGTTCCATGACAGGGAAATGTAAGGACCATGGGAAGGCCAAGGAGCAGAAGCTTCCAAGAGGAGGGGGCGTTTGAGCCGAGATTGGAAGCACAGTAGAGGTTGGCTAGTGAAGGGGAGGTGGGAGAAGGCTCTTTGGAACAGGGGGCAACACTGTTTGACTGGGACACAGTTCAAAGTGGTAGATTACAGAGCTCTGACCCAGCTAGTTCTACCAGAACAGAAGTTCTATTCACTGGTTGGGTAACCTTGAACAACTTTCTTTGTCACACAAAACCTAGTTCTTTAATCTGTAAATGGAACAATAATGGCAGGTACCTCATTGGGATATTGTGTAGATTAAATGAGATGATATGTCAAGCCCTTAGCATAATTTCTGGAAGGTAGTAAGGGCTTGATAAATATTAATTGCTCAATTATCTCTATCAATTTGTTTTCTGAGGCCCAGGGACCCTGTGAGTCATCAGACTTCTTGCCACACCTACCAGTGCACACCCTCCCCAATCACTATGGCCTTCTCTAGGGAGCTGAAGGTCCCCATAATGCCAAATTTCTAAGAAATTTGCCATGGGATTAATTTGTGAGCAGTTACTTGCACTGCCTTAGCTTTTCTCCATTTTTTCTGGGGGTTACTACTTTAGGTTCATTTTCCCCCAATACTTTATCTCATGTTACTGTACCAGGCATTTCCTATGTGGAATCCAGACAAAATATTGGTAGATGTAGCTCTATCCCTATGAATAATATGCCTCCCTATCTCTCATATTTTGGCACAATGACCAATGGATAATAGGAGGAGTGGAAAGCCTTGGGAAAATAATGTACTTTTTGCTGTTTAAAATTACTTTGGTAATAAAATTACATTTCTCCCTGGCACTTAAGGACAGAGTTCTACTTCCAACCCCTATCTTTTCCCCCAGTTTGTATCTTACTCTTAGGAGGTTTGAAAGCTTAATCTAGATTTAAATGTGTCTCTCTATTTCTTCAGTTATAGCAGAAGTAACCTCTAAGATCCTCCTATCAGACAAATGCAGCACTCTAAAAATCTACTTTATTCTGTAGAGACCGCTTCCTATACATTTGCAGAAAATTTGGCACAGGTTTTCACCGAGTATGTTTATTTGAAGGAACTGCAAACCTGCTGTAAGTTTGGGCAGAGTTGAGAATCTAATCGTATTCAAAACCTAAGGACCCGCAAAGACGACATATTCAACTCGTTTCGTATTTCCCAGCCCTCCCTCCCTGCCGTACCCACCAGGCTCTGACCTTGAATAGTTCTCACTTTACTGCCGATCCATGATTCAGCAGCCGCAGATCTATGGAATGCTGCAAGAGCCAAAGGGATCTCCAATTGCTCCTGCTTTTCATCAGCGACTTGAGGCACATTTGTTCAGAATGGTGCTCCCTGCTTCATTAATGCAGATCTGAAGGAAGCGGGAATGGCAACAGGCTGACTTATCTGAGGCCATGTGCTTCAGCCCAGAATTTAGAAGGACGTGGGATTTCTTTAAACATGGAGTGCCTGGTTTTGATACAATCCCCACTTTCTCTTCCACCCACACCACTGCCTTCTAAACGACTTTGGTGAAGACAAATCTATTAATCCTTCAACAATGAGGAAGGAAAGCAATGGAAAACCTGGCAAAGTGAATTGTGTATGAGTCAGTGCTTGGACCATTGCAAGGGAAAGACATGCAGAAACACACACACACACACACACACACTTTCAACAAAGGAGATCATTGATTGAGCTCTGCAAGGAAGTCTTTCGTCTGTATTTTTCTTTTCTGATGATGTCAGAGTTATTGAAATAAATAAATAAATAACATTGAGCAAGGAATCATCACCACCGATGGCGGCATTAAAGCTCTTGTAACTGTGCGTGGAAGAATCATTTAGAAGCTAAGGTGAGGTTGTTCACTTGGAACCCATCCTAGGGGAAGCTGGGCAGGGGGAACAGGGCTGGGGGCTTCATCTGGCCTGAAACAACCGGGTACCCCAACTCAGAACCAGAGTTCACTCCCCCTTGCCGTCTGGTTTTCAGTCTCGGTCCCGAGGATCTCTCCTTTTTCTCAGCTTGGTAACATGTAGCAGGCTGACCTCGTAGGCAGGTCTCTCTAGGAGGTGGTGCTTAGCTAGTCTTTTTTTTTCACTCTCAATCTTGATGAAAAATTGGCAATGCTTTTACTGTCCTAACAAATAGATCTACGTGTTATGAGCTGGTTCCACATTCTAGCATGTTGTGCAAAGTTATGCTTTTCTCTTTTGGATGTTGGAAGGGTCAGTCTGACATGGGTGTGCATCACCCCTCTCCCCTCCCCTGTGTTATATTCAAATCCCAAGGCACCTTGTGTCTGATTCTGTTCCAAGTGCCCCTAACAGTGTCCCTTAACCATTAGCTGCATTGTGTGCCTCAGTGATTGGGATAAACATTGAAGTTACCTCTCAGGGTCTGACAGATCAGAGCCAGCGTACTCAATAGCTGTGTTATATTGTCATCAGAAGCCCCGGGCAGCTTCTCTGAAAGATGGACATGTAGTTGGACACAGATCTCTTGCCCTCCAGAAGACTGTTGTTTTAAAACTTTTTATCTGGAATCCAACTTGGACTTTCTGATTCAGTGGGTCTGGGATAGGGCCCAGGAATTTGTACTTTTAACAAGTATCTCGGGTGATTCTTATCATCAGAGAAACCTGGAAAACACTGCTTTATTGTATACTCGACTTTCCTGTTCTCTTTCCTGCCCCAATCACACAGACCTGCTAAATAGCTGCCGCACATGCATGCTGTCTTTGTGATGAAGCTGTGTGCTCCCATCAGCACTTTGAATATAATACCGTGATTTTGAGCCCATGTAACTTTTTTAAATGGAGTTTTACCAGATCAATATTCCTATAGTGACAAACATTTTTGTAAACATATTTTTATTGAATTTAGAGAGGAAGGGTGAGGGAACATCAATGATGAGAGAGAATCATTGACTGGCTGTCTCCTGCACGCCCCACAATGGGGGTAGAGTCTGCAACTTGGTCATGTGCCCTGACTGGGAATCGAACCATGACCTCCTGGTTCATAGGTCGATGCTAAACCACTGAGCCGCACCGATGGGGCTAGTGACAATTTTTATTCATTAGTTGTTCCTTTAAAAACTTCTAATTGTTAAAAACTGATTTCTACGTGTTTGTTTTTTCAAATCTGGAATTTAGTTCAATTAAAAACCCTGACTCTTAGCTATTCAAAGTAGTGTTTGAAGTTCTTGGGTTTTGATTTATTCTTTTCAATAAACATATTTGGGGAAAGGGGGTAATGGAGAGTTGTTTCACTGGTATAGAGGGTCAGGTCTGCAACATGAGAGAGATTGTGAGAACGGCCGTACCATGTGAGTACGCTTAACACCACTGAACCGTGCACTTACAAACGGCCAAGATGGCCAATTTCGTTATGTGTATTTTGCCACAGTTAAAAAAAAGTTTTGGGGATGTGTACACAGGTTTATTGTCCAACAGAGGACAGAAAATGAATATGTGTATCTCCTATGTGACCAGTGTTTTTTCACTTTTTCAGTTTATTGGGTTATTTAGTCTTTAAACAACCTGGTCTGCATTACACAGATAAGGAAATAGAAGGTTATTGACCTCAAATGCCAGGGTCACTGAGTAGGAGAGCTCAGCGATCTGACCCAGCTCTGCCTACGGGATGTAAACCTGTGCCCTGCCAGACTTCCCTGACTCTAGAGCAGGGGTCCTCAAAGTTTTTAAACAGGGGGCCAGTTCACTGTTCCTCAGACCGTTGGAGGGCCGGACTATAGTTTAAAAAAAAAAAACTATGAACAAATTCCTATGCACACTGCACATATCTTATTTTGAAGTAAAAAAACAAAATGGGAACAAATACAATATTTGTATTTGCATGTGGCCCACGGGCCGTAGTTTGAGGACCCCTGCTCTAGAGCCTCGGAGAAGCAGGAGTCATGCACAGCACACCCATGCCATGTGCTTCCTCACCGAGATTCCCACTCGGGGTCCCCCAGTCTTGTGAATTGGTAAGATTTAATGTGGGCAAATTTGGAAAATGTCATGCTTACCTTTAACAGTTCTTCAGGTATGGGGCGCTAGAGGATTCGCTGAGAATGACAGAACCCTGCTATGGAAGGATGTGTATGCAGTTTACCAATCCTCTGAGCTGATGCTGTGTGCATAACCGATGACGACCAAAGCACGCTGGGATCTGCTGTGGTGCAGGTGGCAGCTCCAGGCGCTGGGCACCGCTGGTGAACCCTGAGCCTGCAGTGGCTGAAGGCATGTCTCCGTTGTGTCGCATCAGGATGTCCTCTCCACTGCCAGGGCTCTGCTACTGCGACACCTCCTCCCTGGTCCCTGCAGGCTGGAGGGGGAGTGCGCTCACACACAGCCCCGAGCTGGTCTACTCTCTGCAAGAGCTTCTCTGGATCTGAGCGCAGTCACATCCAGTGTAGAATTTAATGTCCTGGTTTCATTGACGCTATTTCAATTACCCTGGGGACTGCTTTCTCTGATTCACGCCTACTCAGCTCTGTGCGATCCCTAGAACTGCTCTTATGTATTTGCTGTAATGTGGGTCTCCTTTTGCCTCCTTTCTCTTCATGCTGCAGGGGTGAAAAGGGTAGTCTGTAACCTGACCCCACTCCCCTCCAAACAAAGAGAACAACTTTTAGGCTCAGGGCTTCCTGGAGAGTGTTCCACTGGAGAGAAGATTTGACAAGTCTGTGTCTCACCATCAGACATGACTTTCTGTTTCTATTCATTTAGGAACAATATTCTACCTGCCAACTAGTTTTCTTCTGTGATGTCATTGTGTATAAATCACTTTACCTCTCTGGGTCCCACTTATTCATTCATTAAAGGAAGGTCCCTTCTAGCCTGAGCATTCCAGGATTGCACTAATTTCCCTCTCTATTCCCAAATTCATCAGCCCTGGGAGCACCTCTCCTTATTTCAGAGCTCTGGGCAGCATTGACACAGACCCTCCCCTGGCCTCTCCCACCAGGGCCATGAGCACTCTGCCTTCTTGAGGCCACGATGACTAGGCCTTCTGGATGGAAGTGGGAGCTGGAGCCTTGTTTTAGGAATTGGCTCAATGACCAAATCAGAGCTCAGGGTAGCCGGATGCACCTCAGAGTGACTGGTATCATAGGAGTGCCAATCATTCAAGCTGCTCCGATGTCCTTATTCAAGTCCTTTATCGAGTCCCTACTTGTAAAATGAGGGTATAATAACATCACAGAAACCTAAACTTGCCTGTGTATAATTTCTGTCTCTGCCGACAATCAGCACTTTTCTTAGACAATGTTTTCTTCGGTTCCAGTTGGCTTTTGAGGAGTAATCTCCTTGCCCACCCCCCACACACAGTGTTAAGAAATGCTTTGTCAGCAAATTAAGAATAAAAAGGTATATAAAATGTTCTCTGTCTCACATTGATGATTCTCTCTTTCTTTCTCTCTCTTTCTCTCTCTTTCTCTCTCTCTTTCTCTTTCTCTTTCTCTTTCTCTTTCTCTTTCTCTTTCTCTTTCTCTTTTTCTCTCTCTTTCTCTTTCTCTTTCTCTTTCTCTTTCTCTTTTTTTCTCTCTCTCTCCCTCCCTCCCTCCCTTCTACTCTCTCCAAAAATTTCAATGGAAAATATATCCTTGGGTGAGGATTTACAAACAACAACAAAAAAACCCAAAAAACTCATCTCTGAGGGCCTCTCTGCCACGTGTCAGGCTCTGGGCCAGCGGTTCTCAACCTGTGGGTCGCGACCCCTGTGGGGGTCGAACGACCCTTTCACAGGGGTCGCCTAAGACCATCGGAAAACACATATATAATTACATATTGTTTTTGTGATTAATCACTATGCTTTAATTATGTTCAATTTGTAACAATGAAAATACATCCTGCATAGCAGATATTTACATTACGATTCATAACAGTAGCAAAATTACAGTTATGAAGTAGCAACGAAAATAATTTTATGGTTGGGGGTCACCACAACATGAGGAACTGTATTAAAGGGTCGCGGCATTAGGAAGGTGGAGAACCACTGCTCTGGGCGAAGCTTGGCGCTAGAGCACTGAGCGGGGCGGGCCAGCCCTCTGACCTCACGCAGCTTGCTTGAGAGGGGGACAATAAACTGACTAACAAATGCAGTGAATAATTACAGATTGGGACAAATGCCAGGGAGAAAACAAATAACATGCTATAACATTAATAGTCAAGCTAGGAATCCCTGAAAAAATAATTTACTTACCCCTTTGGTTTTCTGATGCTCTACTTTGTTTCCCACCGTACCCTCCCTTAGACCAATAGTCCCCTAAATCAAGTTTCAGTCGTCCTCATCAGAAAACAACCAAGTAAATGTGTAAGAGAGCTGCTTTTGTGATTGTAGGTAAACAGGCCTCCTCACTAAACTATCCAAGTTAGTATCTTCCTTGCATTTTGGGATTCTTCCAAGTAGGTCATAATTTACTTTTTGAAAATCACAGGGTCTTTTCATTTATATTTTTGAAATATATGTAAGTTACAGTTCAAGACAATTAAAAGGGTGTTAACATTTGAGGTAGTGTCATTCAAATTTGTGATGTTCATTCTCTAAAATAACAGAAGAGATGAGAAAGAAAATCAACCAACATCTAAACTATGGACTATTAGAGAACTTAATGACATCACCATGGCAAAGACTATCTTGTTCAACTGCCCCCCACCCTGCTGTTCTTCATTCCGGCCTTGTTTTCCAGAGGTCCCATGATTCAGGCTTTCTTACTGATTGGTGGACACCACACAAAGCATTTATCCTCCGTGCCTTCGTGTCTCTAGTTTGCCTCATTGGTATGAGTGCTGAGTCGTTTGGATGTGTCAAACCTTTGAAAATGCTCTTTCTCTGGGTTCTGTTATTTTTCTGTGCCGTAGAATATGAGTTAGAATTGCTTGTGTATTTCAGTTCTATCTTCAATTTTTGTGGTTGCTGCAAAATAATTAAAAATAATGAGATCTGTATGAATAAAATGCAACAATAAGGCTCCCCACAAAAGCCTGTGCCGAGACCATAAATTATAACTAAGGTTTGAAACAGCCATTCTGGTATGGAGGAAACCGAGGGGCTCTTTTCACGTGGAGGAGAGGCAGGAGAGGTTTTCTATATTAATGAGCAGCTCTGCTTTAATTCCATTGGGAGGGACGCTGATGGCATAGGAGGCTGTTATATTGGGTTGCAACATCTGTCACTGGCTCACAGAGCTGTTAATCTTTCATTTCATATTCAGACTTATCAGTATTCATTAAAAACTTTCCATTTGTGCAAGTCCTTCTGGGAAAAAGTGCCCTCTCTTGGAGTCTTAGATATTTTTTTCTTTCTTAAAAAAAAAGAAAAAGGTTTAATTTTAAACACATTTTTCACCCAGCAGCAGCAGCAGCTGGCGGCGAGAGGTGGGAACTTGCCATCCATGCAGATGACCAAGCAGCCTGTCTCCAGGGGAAGTTTAGTGTTGCTAGGCGAGGGGTTCAAAATTTCAATTTCAATTCGCCAATTTCCATCTTGATTTCTCACCCACAAGAACATGTAGAGGTGGGTGCACATGGCATTCCATTAGCACCGCTGAGGAGGCTCGCGGATTTTTCTCGCGAAGCCCGGATTGAGTGCCTGCATCGTGAGGGCAGTGTCTCAGCGCCTGGCCTACTTGGGAATCCAGGCACACGCGCAATGTCTGAAGGTCTAAACAGAAAGCTAGGATGTCCTGCCCCAGCAAAAACCGAAAGCTTTTCCCTGTGGGGAGCAGAAGACGAATACAGCAAGGATTTCTTCCAGCAGCCCCACGTTGCAACTCTGGGTGTATTAAAAATGCAGGAAATGGGCTCTGTGAGCCAATGCTGCTTATTTCACATTTATAAAACGTGAATATTTCTAATGTTACCTGTGGAACAGCTACCATATGTTATCATACTCGCTGAGTCAGAGAGGAATTAGTGTACACTGAACTTTTTTCAGGTAGGCAAGGATACTGGAAAAATCTATCAGCTTTAGTACAAAATGAGCCCCAAACAACCCATATAAAGAAAAAAGCAAATAGTGGGTCTAAATTAAAGCTATTTTCATTTAGATGGAATTCTACCAGGCCTTCTGCCTCCAGGGAATGAGAATATAAAGAATAAACTTCTGAAACCTCAAAATCCAAGCAGATCTGCAGTCACGCAGGACAAGGTGGGCAGTATAGCAAGGGGATCTGGGAGGAAGGTCTGCCCTTGGCCCCTGGGTGCCTTCTCTCTGCACCTCCCCCCACAAGAGGGGAGCACTTGCCCAGGAACCAGAGTCTGTTTTATTCTCTATTTTATTATTTTTCTTTAATAAGTTTTGATTGATTGATTTTAGAGAGAGAGGAAGGTGGAGGGATAGAGGGACAGAAACATCAATGAGAGAGAAACATCATTGACCGGCTGCCTCCTGCACATCCCCTACTGGGGATGGAGCCTGCAATCCAGCGACCAGATATTTAACCAGTGACTGCTTGGTTCATGGTTGATGCTCAACCACTGAGCCACACTGGCCGGGCGTGAAGGCTGGATTCTTGGTCTCCTCTCAGAGAACAGGTTTGCCTGTCTGACCACAGACTTTAGGCCAGGGGAATTTTTCTAAGTGGGGGATGCGAGCCTAGGAGCCATATCCTGTCTCCTCCCCCACCCTGCACCATTCTCAGAAGTCTGGACTAGTGGCCTGAATCTAGTACCACTAGCATGCCTTGCGTCAGCCTGTAAAGTGAAGAGATTGGACCTCATCTAGGTTTAGTTGCAGCCTACAGCTGAATGTGGCCAGAAAACAAGAAGAAAACACAGTGAAGTAAAAAGATAAGAAGTTTGCTTGTGTCCTTGCATAGACTCCCAACTTCCTTTGCATGGCTTCACCAATACCTAAACTGCCGAGTTCATGTCACTGCCCCATGATCCTGACTGTGTCTGTGTTGTGTACCGTGGCATCAGTCACCTTGTCTGGACTCTCAGCCTCTGGGAGCCCAAACACACTGTTACAAATGCTGTAAGGTGTGGGGCTATCACAGCCCAGCAAATTCCTAAGCTCAAATCTGCACGACCAGGGCCAGAATGCAAGAGGATACTGTCTACGCACAGAAAAGTATCGGAGAATTTTTTCTTTTTAAACTTTCATTTTGAAATAATTGTAGTGTTTGAAAAAATACAAAAATGTACTGTATATCCTTCATCCGAGTCACCAAATTTAGCATCTTACATAGTCACAATTATGTGAGGACGTATGTACAATGATCAAAATCAGGAAATTAGCATTGATACAGTGCTACTATCTAATCTTCAGAAATTCATATTTTTCCAGTTGTCCCATTAATGTTCTTTTTATGGCCCAGAATCCAACTAAGGATCTCACCTGGCATTTAATTTTCCTATCTCTTTAGCTTCTTTTAACCTGCAATGGTTCCTCATCTTCCTTTGTCTTTCACGAAGAGTACCCGCCACTTATTTTGTCAACTATCCCTCAGTTTGGGGTTGTCTGATGTTTCCTGATGATCAGATTCAGGTTGTGCATTTTTGGTGTGTATCTCAAGATCTGAGATTTGTTGAGATTAATGTGAGCAAAGATACCATGCCCATGTTAAAGAAATGACAGAATTGACAAAGGCAGCTTTCTTTTGGTATTTCTCTTTACTCTAATATGCTAAAATTGTGGCTCTGGGCCCTTTAAGACAGGATATAGAGCAAACATTGCTGCCACAACTGTCATCACTGTGGAGGAGCTGGGACACCCTGGAATATTGTTAGCGTGGTATCTGCTATGCAGAAAATAGCCCATGGACCTGCACCCTGTGCCTCTGCTTCATTTAAACATAGGATGCCAATAATAGACAGAACATGGCATCAAAGGTCCACATTAAACAAGTTTCTGAATTATTCAATAATGAATATTCAACAACTTTATAGTTTTGGGATTTAGGCAAGACTATTAAGTTTATTATATATTCAAAACATTTATAGTCTTATCTTAAAACTACTTGATCTGTTTAATACTTAAAGAGTAATATTAAAATTTCTATTGGGATCTATTAAATTCTCATAAGCTTTCTAATAGTTTTGTTGCCTTATATACATTTTTTGCTATGCTAGTGCATGAAGTTTTATGGCTATTAAAGATTTTGTGTGATTTTATCTTTTGTTATTTTTAATATTATCTTGTCCCATTTGGATCTTTTTGTTCTTAATTTTACTTTGTGTGATAATCTTGCCATTCTGTTGTATTTTTTAAATTATTGTTATAAATGTAGAGCTTAGGTGAATTTCTTGGGGCAACCAAAGGTTGTTAACTGCCTGGACTATTGTTACACCTAGCCGATTGACAATGTTATCAGTCTTTGATGATCCTTCCTCAACCCTAAATGGCACTGAGACGCTGGCACAAAGCAGAAACCATCTCCTTTTGCTGGAAAATGACTGTGTAGAATTACATGTGCAGCAAAAGGGGGATTGACCAGGTTCAGCAACAGCATTTTCTCCCACAGCTTAAGAGTGGTTCTTTATGGAGTCAGAGAGCTGATGAAGCGCCTGTCCTTTGGGCCACTTCCCCTACGTGAATTGGCAACAGCTTTGAACATCTCTGAACTGATCTAAGAGCCAGTGCCTGCTATTGGCCAGAAAGAAGCCAGTAACATATTACTCTTCACTCAGTGGGTCTTTGGGCTCCAAGACCATATTCTCTGTTTTCTAGATTGTCTGTTTTTGGTGACGATTGTTATCTTCACATCAATAGTGAATGTGCCAGGACCTAAACTTTGAGCAAGGAGGATCCATCATGTGTGAAGGTTCTAGGGAAATCAGACATAATGAGCCAGGGGTTTCAAACACATTCCTTTAGAGTCGTTATGACTCTGCTCCTTCTCTCACTCTCCAGTGCCATCAATAATTACATCCTGTAGAGTCCACCTTCAAAATTTATTCAGAGTTCCACTGCTTCTTCATTACTTTTGTTCCAGCCCAAGCCACTGGTATTTCATGCCTAGATTATTGCAGACTTGAAACTGATCTCCCTGCTTTCACCAATGCCTCTTCCCTTTTAAATAGAAGTCCCAGCATATTGCTTCTTTGCTCGAAATCCTCCAATGGCTTCTCCCTTTGCTCAGAGCAAAAGGCAACACCCATACAATGGCCCATAAGTGGAGTGAGCCTGTAATTTATTATACAAACAGGGATAGTTTGAGAGTCAAAGGGAGAGTTATTACAAATTATGCAAGAATAATAGGCATAAACAGGGCTACCTCAGGCAAATGAAAGGTGTGGTCACCCTACCTAGAAAGCCTTACATGATCTGTGCCCCCCCATACCTGTCAGCCTTCATCACCCACCAGAATCACTCTTACTCTCTGCTCTGCCCAAACAGGCCCCCTTGTTGTTCTTTGAACATGCTGAGTAAGCATGCTCTCATCTCAAGACCTTGGCACTTGCTCTTCCCTTGCATTAGAATGTTCTTCCCCAGATAAATGCATGTCTTATCCTTTTCTTTCTGTTGGACTCTGTTCAAATATCCCCACGTTAGTGAGAACCTCCTTGACCATCCTGTAAATTACAGCAATTCCATTTCCACTCCCCACCTCATGTGCTCCTTATGCCCCACATCCTGCTAAATTTTTCTTTTACTTTATTTACCACTCTCTGTCATGTTAGATATTTATCTTTTACTAGAGGCCTGGTGCATGAAATTCATGCATGGGGGGGGGGGGAAGGGGGTCCCTAAGCCTGGCCTGCACCCTCTCCAATCCGGGATCCCTCTCACAATCTGGAACCGCTGGCTCCTAACCACCTCTGCCTGCCTGCCTGATGCCCCTAACTGCTCTCCCCTGCTGGCCTGATCCCCCTAACTGCTTTCCCCTACTTGCCTGATCCCCCTAACTGCCTAACTGCCACCTTCTCCCTTCTTCCTTCTCCCTTCTCCCTTCTCCCTTCTCCCATGGTGCTGGCCTTCTCCCTTCTGCCTTCTCACCTTCTCCCTTCTCACGTGGTGCTGGCCTTCTCCCTTCTCCCACGGCGCTGCCTTCTCCCTTCTGCCTTCTCCTGTGGCGCCTTCTCCTGCAGCCTCTGCAAAAGCAACCACGGCGCTGGACCGGCCCTCACCACCGGCCCTCAGCCATTGCAGCCGCTGTGGCTTTGTCTAGAAGGATATCCAGAAGGATGTCCGGAAGACGTCCAGTCCAATTAGCATATTACCCTTTTATTAGTATAGATAGGTTATGGTCTGTTTTCTCCCACAAGACTGTCAACTCCATATGAGTGAGGACTTTGTTTTGCTCATGATTATATCTCCAGCCCCCAGACAGTGCTTAGTGTGTAGGGAACACTAAATAAATATCTATTTGAAGAATAAATGAGTGGCTGAAGTGAAGAGACATGGGGAAATCATGCATTTCCTGTGGAATAGCATAAAATACTTATGTTTAATACCATCATACAAAGTAAGAAAAATTAGCAGCAGAATGTATGGCCATATTGTCTTTGTAACATAAAATCATAAACACATATGTCCAGAAGCAGCATTATCAACAAAAACAAAGCCCAGCAAATTACTGAACTAAGATAAACTATTTCAAGGTTTTCATGTTCACATTTTCTTGAATCTTGTTACTTTATTGTCTTCCTTTCACTCTTGCAAGTACTAAAGATCTTACTAAAAAAATTCTTTTTATTTTTTAAGCTTGAATAAAATCTCTCTCCGTTGCTCTTATAGCTTCTTCTCTTCTCCTTTCTCCAAGGCTCTCACCTCTTTCCTCACCCTTTCCACCTCTAGAGACATTGCAATTAGCTTAGATTTTCCAAAATCAAAACCAGTAAGCTTATGCTTTGTCTTGGCAGCTCAAAATCTTCTGGGACAAGGGAATACAATGGTTGGGCTACCATCTTCATTGGGAATGGCAGAATTCAGTATGAATGAAATACAAATTAATATCTGTGGGAGATTGTGTTATTGTTCTCAATTATTCACTTCCTCTCTCTACAAGAGAGTTAGACATCTACCCGTTGCTATGTGACTTGCCAAGACCCCTTGTGAAAAATCTATATTCCCTGCCCCACTGACGTCAGGCTTGGCCTGAGACCTGTTTGGCCAATGGAATCTGAGCAGACATGACATGATAACCCCTCTGAACACAGTGTTTCCATTAGCTCTCCTTACTTTTTTTTTGCCTCTGCCATGACATTAGTATGTTCCAAATAGATCCTGCTCCTTCAGCCTTGATTCATGTGGAACAAACCCATTGCCAGCTTGCAGCTTGGTAGTCTGAAGCCAACCCACAGCTGGTGTGTAACATGAGTAAGAAATAAATCTTTGTTTTTGTAAACCACTGACATTTGTGGGCTAAGGTTGTTTGTAATCATAGTATAATTTAGCAAAATCTTATTAACTAAATATACAAATAATTATCCTTCCACATTGGAAAGGTTACTTTCCGTCTCTGAGATTCAATTTTATTACATGTAAGGTTAACTGGTTGGGCCACATGATATCTTATTTCCATTCCTAACCTTTTAGAATTCTAAATGAATATGACCAGCTTCCTTCCCCATCCTGGGTCCATAGGGTTCATTCATGACATCTGCCAACCTCCTGCTCTCTCCTCCACATTACAATCTTTATTCTAACCTAAATGTCTATGACAAAATAGGGAGCCAACATAGTAGAGTAGAAAGAACTATGGTTTAGGGCAGGGGTCCTCAAACTTTTTAAACAGGGGGCTAGTTCACTGTCCCTCAGACCGTTGGAGGGCCGGACTATAGTTAAAAAAAAAAACTATGAACAAATTCCTATGCACACTGCACATATCTTATTTTGAAGTAAAAAAACAAAACGAGAACAAATACAATATTTGTATTTGCATGTGGCCCTCGGGCCGTAGTTTGAGGACCCCTGGTTAGGGACACATGCAGACTCAGTTCTAATCCAATTACCACCTCTTTTACTATTGATAAGAGGTAAATTTATCTAAAATTTTTGAGCTTTTCCCCATCTGTAAAATGGGAATAATATTAGGATTGTGATGATAAAATAAGATAATGCATATAAAGTTTCTAATATAAGACTTGTCAGCTAGTAGATATTCAATAAATGTTAATTCCCTTCTTTCTTTTAAATGCCCCTAAGGGTATCTTCACCCAAGAAAATTTTCAATTTAATGAAAATCAATATCCTAAGATAAAGAAAGAAATTCATTTCCAATATTAGCTGTAGATAGAGGTGGTGATGTTAGAAATTCCTGAATCCCATACATTAAACATATGGAGGGATATGGCATCTATCTCTTCCACTTTCCATGGTCAAGTTTATTGTAGCTAGGGTAGGGAGGCATGATTCTATCACAGGGATAAACACTGAATAGTTGGGACAATAATTCACTTATCACAGGGGTGTGGTCCTAAGGAAGCCTAGAGAACAAAGGAAGTCCCCTCACACTTCCCCCAGACACAACTCTGCTTGCTTGAGAGGAATCTGTGCATGAGTTTACAAAGCTGGGGGTGGGGATTGTACTGATGAAGCAATAGCATTGTGTGGAGCTGAAAGGCTGACTTCGGGTATTTTTATCCCCTCGATCTGTTTAGGGTTGAGGACAGCAACACAGGAGTTGCTTTGCTATTTGACAAGGTACCTGAAAAACCTGAAATTTCTCCATGTAGTCTATGTCTACTTTGACATTTTAAAAGAAGTATTCTTTTTTAAAATGTAAATTTAAAAAAATAATAAAATGTAAATCTTAATTCTTTGAAGTTTTTTATAGTTTAGAATATTAAGGTTGGTAAGGAGATCTTAAAGTTTTGGGGCTTAACTATTAAAAAAAAGTGAGTCTCTCTACAGCCCTGACAAACTTAGCCTCCCCTCTATAGATATCTGGAGATGAGGGAGCTCATTATCTCACTGCCCAAAGGACAAAACCAACTTTCCAACTAATAGAATTCTAATTTGGAGGAAGTCCTTTCTGATGTTTCATTAAAACTTGCCTCTGTATAGCTTCCATAAAGTAATCTACAAGAGGGACCATATAAATGTGCATCTCAGTCAGGGTTCTGGAAACAGAAACACCTCCTTGGACGCCAGTTAGTAATGACCTTCAATTACAACTCAAGTTGGCCTCTGAGCTTATCAGAAAGTATCGAGTTCAAGTAAGAGTTCTGGTAAATGATATTTTCTCTATTTTCTTACACATCCTATGATATTGATCATCTTATAGTTTGGAGCTCTCAACCCCTGCATGGCTGATGCACTCCTTAATCCAGCTTGAGATTTGACCAATTATTTCCTGTGTTCTGGGTTACCATAGTGAATGTGTCCATTTAAAAAATCTTATAATAATTGCTCTTAGAAATGGATTTTTAGACATTAATTGCCAAGCCAGTTTCCCTCATTCTATATTTATATGTTTGACTTTTATGAGCCTCAATATAGAATTTTACATTTAACTTAGTTGACATTCATTTTGTAAGATTCAATAAACCAATTTAATTTGTCAAAAATATTTTGAATTTTTATTCAATTATGTCAGTATAGGATATTTTAAGCAATTGAATTGCTTCATTGACAAAGACTGGGAGGTGGAAATTTGATCATTATATTTGGGAAATTTCTTTCTTTCAATTCCAGAGCTGTGCTATCTAAACAGCAGTAGTCACTAGCTTTGTATGGCTTTTGAACATTTAAAATGTAGCTAGTTCAAATTGCAATGCATTATAAGCATAAAATGCACACCAGATTTCAAAGTCTGAATACCAAAAAAAGTAAAATATTTCATTAACAATTTTAAAAAATATCCATTATAGGATCAAATGATGATGTTTTTGGGTAATGAAATATATTATTATTTTTTGCCTGTTTCTCTTTACTTGCTAAAATGTGGCTAGTAGAAAATTTGAAGTTACATTTGGCTCACATAATATTTATATTAGACAGTATTGCTCTAGAAGTTGAAGTGACCTCTAGCTTTCCTCTATTGTAATTGGATATTTAGAGCAAACTTGGGTTGAGCAGAAGGCAATGGAAATTTTGTGACAAGGCCCAGTGTATTGGTATATGAATGGAGGTGTGAGTGCAAGGTAGTGTTGGGCAGCTAGAGCGCAGCATATGTATGTAGTATAGGTGTAGGAAGTATGAAAAGGGGCAGAAGATAAGAGACAGTGTCTAGCAGGGCAAGGAGAGGACACCCAAATTGAACAGCAAATTTTTACAATTCCTGTGCAATATATTATCCCTGCTAATGTCTGGGTTGAAAGAGTCTATTCATATGTCTCGCCTACAGCTTTCCTCCAAATTTGCCCAATCAAAAAGGTCTACGTTTCTTCAGCCTAGCCTGGTACCTCCTTAACTAAGCTCAGAGGGAGAAAAGAGGACTTGGAGATTCATGCCTTCTTGTGTCTCCTCCTCTCCATCCAGGCAGGGCAGTCATTCACCATTTGTGTGCTCATTGTGTGGTGAGCACGCTGCCTCTCATACACACGTGAAATGCAAAATAAAGCTAGAGCAAATGTAGCTAACCAGCAGCATCCACACGTCTGTGTTGAATTTTCAAAGTATGATGGCAACCAGGTAGGCATTCACACTAAATGTTCCACGTTTCCATTAACTGTTAATTCCCCGCGCAAAGAGGAAGTATTAGTCCCCTTCAAGATGAGAGCCATGAGTGTGGCAGAGGTTTCACACTGGCAGCCAGGAGGCTGAGCATGACCCTCAGACATATTTTGTTTGGCTTTTACAATGTTTTAAAAAATTGAGCCAACCTTGGAAAATCAGAACGTCTCACATTAAACTCCAGAGTTTGAGTTTCTCTTGAAAACTGCTAAGAAAACCCTGGGGCCATATTCCCACAGTGTAGTAGTGGCCTGCAGTAGAGTAATAGCAGCTCCATCACCCCAGGCTTGTGCTCACCCTGGCCAGGATTCCTGGGTATATGCACAGACATCACCAAATCCACATGTGGGAGTTGTCTAGCTGGCTCATGTAATCATGGGTATTCACTACCCCTAGATCTTCCTGATTGGAAAGCCAGGGGAAATATGCCATGAAGAAAGTGGCATGATTTAAGTTTTTTCATGATGGATTTATTGCCAGGGAGGTATAAAACTTAGGGGAAAGTGGAGGTTCTAGAAGGGAGAAATTAGGGTTCTGGATGCTGCTCCTAACTGGATGTGATCCAAGAGGTAGAGCAAGAAGAGGAGGAAGACAAAGAGGAGAGATAGTTCTCACTCACTTTCCAAGTTTATCTATAATTCATATCTGCAGGCCACCCAATAGAGCCAGGAACAAGAAAATGTAGTTAGCTATTAGGCAAAATCCATGCAATTGTTGCAGCTTCCTTACAACACTGGCCTTAACATTTAGAAGGATATATTTTCCTCATTAATGAAAGAAAAAGACAGTGTAGCAATAGCCTGGGGTCTCTGTGGGTGAGAGCAGGTTGCGCAATGGCTGCTGGCCTGGCCAGCTGAATGAAGGGACACCCTGCTCTCTGGTGACAAAGGGCAGGCAGATCATGCCCGCCATGCGCCACTCATTCCAAGGTCCAAAGAGCAGGTCAGCACCGTCCCCTGTGTTGGAAGAAGTTTGGCACACAGGACGGAGAACAAGTCTTTCAGTGTTTAAAACAGTTATCGCCTATGGATTTCTATAGACTGAGCTTTTATTTTAAAGTAACAGAATTTTAAAAATAGCAGAAAAGGGATGGCAACCCAAACACAACAGCAGCTTTTTTTTTTAAAGCAAATTGGATAAAAAGATACTGCTTAAGAAAGGCCTGACTCTCCTTCACATTCCTGAGGTAGAATCTAGATAGCTCTTATAAACTTGAGTCTACTCTGCTTGCTGACTTTGGCTTAGTGTCCTTTTAGAGAAAGAAAAGACTTTTGAAAGTCCCTCAGCCCATGTTGTGTTTTCTCTGCTTTGCAATGTCTAATTCAGGAGGCCAATTTTAGCCACACTGGGCAGGTTCCCGAAGGAGGGTCAGGTCTCACATGTTCTGTAATGACCAGTTTATATTGAGGACCAAACTGGACCCTTTTAAATGACCGTGCCCCTTGCGGGATCTAGTTTCCCACTGACAGTGGTCATAGTGTGAGCTGGTCATTAAGTCATATGTTTGTTTGAATACCCATTTGGAGTGGGGACAGGGCTGAAAGAAAGACCTGTTAGAAATGGAGAGATTGACGGGAACTTGACTTGTGTTTTATTATAAATGTGTTCAGTGACTTTCTCCTGAATCCCAAATCTGATAAATGCAATCTGAAACAAACCAGTGAAAAACAAACAAACAAAAATGGCTAGTCCATTTTATCTTTGCCTTTCCATTCTAGAAGTTTCTCTCCATCTTCCTGGAGCTGAGTCCAGCCTACCAGGATGGCTCTCAATTCACATTTCTTACTGCAACCTTCAGTTCTGAAAGGATTCAATTTTTCTTTTAGGACACAACATGGGCATTTATATACCATCATCCTATGAGAGCCTTTGCATTGCTCTGTATCTAGTAAGTTTCACAATGTTGTTTATCTTTGAACTTGTGTATGTATTGTCCGCTCAACTAAACTTTAAGCTCATTGAGATCAGTGGGTACATCTTGTACCTTTTTGTCTTGGCCATGGTTCTCTGGACAGTGCTGTGCACACATTAGGTTCTAAGAAACAATTTGCTGAAGGGATGGCACAGTGATAGATTTAAAGCATAGAGTTTGCACAAAATAGTGCCTATCTTTGCTCTTGTTGGGTAAAGTCAAGGGACTGGGAGGTTTATTCAAATAGCAATGCAGAATCAGACTCTTACGTGTCTAGAGCAAGTCTTCTAAATCCACAACACAGTAGATGGTGTCCTTTATGACAGTACCATGGCCTACATTTTTTATTTTCCTGGTTCTGTGTCCCCTTACTGTACAGCGCGCGCGCACACACACACTACATACCTCTCTTCTTTGATTGTATATCCTTCCTCATCTTCCTGAAAATATTAAACTTCATAAAAGGTAAACTCAGTGCCTAAGGTCAAATCCATTGATTGAGTGGTATGTCCCAGGAAGTACAAGCTTAGGGAGTAAGTTATTAAGGTCAAGATTTATTTTTTAGTATTTTAATTAAACAGATATCTAGAATTCAGGAGCACCAAGGCTTCATGCATTGTATACACTGCTTTACCTTTAATACTAACATAAAATTTATAAGCATTGGAAGAGCCAAGAAAGGGCAGACCTCTTAGGAAGGGGAGTGGATTACACCATGCTCTCACAGCACCCTAGGCTGTCTGGGGCAGTCTGAACAATGGAGGCAATTGAAGAATTCAAATGAGTAGGTGATGTTTTACATCTTTACAAGGCATCTCCTGGAATACCCCACCACTGGGATTTCAGTGGTCCTGAGACTTCCTTCCTCTGGCACAATCTTCCCATCATGATGGGCCATGATTCAAGATATTTATATTACACATGCCCAAGCAACTTTTGTTTTTTTCTAGTAAACTTGTTTTTAAAAGGAAAATTTTGCCTTCCCCCAATGACCAAAAATATATAAAAAAATATTTTTTCACTATTATGTCAAAGTGCCTGTTTGAGCTGAATTGTGTCCCCCACCAAAATTTCTATGTTGAAGTCCTAAACCCCAGTACCTCAGAAGGTGACTCTATTTGGAGGTAGGGTCTTCAAAGGAGCAATAAAGGTAAAATGATGTCATGTGGGTGAGCCCTAGTCCAATATGACTGGTGTCTTCATGAGAAGAGGAGATTAGGACACAGAGATGTCCAGAGGGAAGATCACATGAAAACACGGAAGCCCTAGCCAGTTTGGCTCAGTGGATAGAGCGTTGGCCTGTGGACCAAAGGGTCCTGGGTTTAATTCTGCAAGGGCATGTACCTTGATTGCCTGGGCCCTGGTCAGGGCTCATGCAGGAGGCAACCAATCGATGTGTTTCTCATACATTGATATTTCTCTCTGTCTTTCCCTCTCTCTCCCACTCTAAAAATCAATGGAAAAAGATCCTCGGGTGAGATTAAAAAACAAAGAAATAAACAACGAAAAAACATGGGAAGAATACAGCCATCTACAACCCAACGAGAGGCCTCAGAATAAATAACCCTTCCGACAACCTGATCTTGGACTTCTAGCCTCCAGAACTGTTAGAAAACACATTTCTGTTATAAGCCACTCAGTCTGTAGTACTTTGTTACGACAGCCCAAGCAAACTAATATAGTGCCCCACTTATTTTTCAACACATCTGAAAGAAATAGTAATAGTACAAAGTACCCATGAAAGGTTATTTCCAAAGCCATGAGGCTAAATAGGAATTGTAACTCTGGTTTTCCAAAATCCTAACACTTTCTTTTCTATCAATTCTACATAAAAAACAACAACTGCTATTTTAAACAACAAACTTGATTCCTGTGGAACAGCAGTTCCCAATCCCAGCCTCATATTACAATCAACTAGAGAGAGTGGAGGGAAATTACTGATGACCAGTCCGCCTCAAGAGTTTCTGAATGATTGGTCTGCGTTGAGCGCCACCACCCCAATCCAGGGGATTCGCCTGTGTGGCTAGGATGAGAAAGAGTGCTCTAAAAATCAGGTGCCTAGAAAAACCCTGAGCATTGAATGCTTACAAAAAGCAGCATTCTATTTCTATCTTTTAAAGGCTCAGAGTTCATACATTGTTTTAAATTGCTCCCCCAATATAAAATCCATTTCTTACTCCAAATATCTCTCCATTCTTCCAGTGTCCAAATCATCAGGGAGTTGTTATTGCACCATTCAGCGAGAACAGAGACGATTTAGTAATTTCCTCACCTTGGATCAATGCAAGTTATAAAATGGCAGCTAGAGTTTTCGGGAGCATTTAAAAGTCCTCGAGTTTCAGGAAGCGTCTATGTCTACAAGAAAGTCCATTTTGGACAGGGGTATTCTGCGTCACCCTAATTAGCAACAGAGCAACATGAGCCCTGTGGAGAACTGGCCCAATTCGGTGGGGCTGGATTGAGAGCCAGTTCTCTGGAACTTGGCAGCAAGTGGAAGCACGGTGGGTGCCAATTAGCTGGAGTTGCCTTCAACCCCTTGCTGCTCAGTGGCAGCTTTTTAATGTTTGTTGGTTTTTCATTAAAGATTGATCCAGCTCTGTGGATTTTTAATGTCCTTTTATTTGGTAAGTCAATCCCAGCCTGGCAGGGTCACATACACAAAGTACGTAAAAAAAAAATAAAAGGAAAAAAGTTTTACCAGAAGTGACTTCTAAAATTCAGCTCTGTCCTTCCAGAAGAGAAGGAAAAGCAAACAACAACAAAAAGATGGTGGCAAAGCCCTGCTTCAAGGCTGTGAAGTATCTGAGGGGCCTGGAGGGGGGAGGGGCTGAGAGGAGTGAGAGGTAATCTTAAACAGTTTTTCTGAAACGACAAAATTCTTAATGCTTTCTTTTCCCCACAATAGCTGTGAGGTTACTTTGGGTCTTTAAGGAAAGTAAGCAAGAAAGCAGCTTTGCCTGTTGGAGACGGAAAAGAGGTTACAATAGTACATTGGAGCTTCATTTTAGCCTTCATTGCCAGAAGCCACTGCATTGGCCAAGTTCGACACATACACAACTGGTCTCCTGAATATTCTGATTGGCTAGGCTAAGTAACCTGTCTAGCCAATCAGATCAAGCCTCTCTGGGGCAACTCCAGATTAGCTGGAAACCCAACCTCACGACTGGCAAGATTCCCACCGGCAGTTCATCTTCTATCTAAAGAGGCATCCTGACTCTAATTTCTGGCAGGAGCTAGTAATACCACTGCTTGCTAACAGCTTCATTGATAACTTGCCCCAAGTGGGATTGTTCTTCCATCTGTGAGGGCCAAGTTCTTTCTGCTGTGGCGAACTGGGCTGCCTGGGGCTGGTAATCTAAGGAGTTGTATCACCTGCCAATATGACCAAGTTTAAGACCCTCAGACTAACCCAAGGGCTGGGTACTGCTTTGTTTAATACTTTATTATGGCTCAAGTTCTTACAGCTTGAAAAGTCCTGCTCCCAGGGGTACAACAGAAGTGTCTGTTAATGCCAGCCTTATTACCTATATACTAGAGGCCCGGTGTACAAATTTGTGCATGGGTGGGATCCCTCTGGGTGGCCTGCAGGGATTGGGCCAAAACCCACAGTCCAACACCGCCTGCAGCTCCTACTTGCCACTCCTGCTCACCCTGACCCCACTGTGCCTGCTGCGGGCTTGCGCCCTATCAGTCCTGATTGGGAGAGGCTCTCGGTGCCACAGCAGCGCTCACCAGCCATGAGCCTTGCTTCTGGTGCCCTCCCAAGGGGAGTAGCCTGCGGGATTGGGCTGAAACTGGATCTCCGACATCCCTCGAGGAGTCCCGGATTGCGAGAGGGCATAGGCCAGGCTGAGGGAACCCACCGGTGCACAATCGGGCCTGGGAGGGACCATGGGAGGGCTCCAGGGTGTGTCCGGCCCATCTCGCTCAGTCCCGATCAACCAGACCCCAGCAGCAAGCTAACCTACTGGTCGGAGCATCTGCCCCCTGGTGGTCAGTGCAATTCATAGTGACTGGTCAACCAGTTGACTGCCCCCTGGTGGTCAGTGCACATCATAAAGAGCAGTTGAGCAGCCTTAGCATATCATTAGCATATTACACTTTGATTGGATGTTCAGTTGTTCTGCCATTCGGTCTATTTGCATATTACCCTTTTATTATATAGGATATAAAAGCCTAAGCAACTGTCCGACCGTTCAACCATTCGGTCATTCACCAGTAGCTATGACGTGCATTGACCACCAGGGGACAGACACTTTGACTGGTAGGTTGCTGCTGGGGCCCGCTCAGCCCCAAATCTGGTTCACCCACACCCTGGACCCAGAGAAGAGGGTGGAGGGAATATGTCTGAAGACCAACTATTGGCACAACGTACCTCTGCAGCCATCATCAACAAAATGTATCTGAAGACCAACTATTGGCACAACATACCATTTGAGTGATGATTCCATCGATTCAATGGATGATGCCAAAAAGCAAAATTTTTCCATCGAATTTTTTAATAGCATTACTCCTTTGGGAATGCCATGTCATAAGTTAAAATTGAAATTAGGTACAATCATCATGCTACTGAGAAATCTTAATAGTAAATGGGGTCTTTGTAATTGTGCTAGATTTACTATCAAAAGATTGTGATCTAACATAATCGAAGCTGAAGTGTTAACAGGATCTGCAGAAGGAGAGATTGTTCTGATTCCAAGAATGATTTGTCCCAGTAGGAATATTTCTACCTGAATCGTTTTTGGACATGGTCAGTTATATGTTGCTTTCTCTCGAGTTTGAAGAGCATGTGACATTAAAGTTAAAGTTGTAAATACTTCATCACAAGGGAAATTAGTCAAGCACTCTGAAAGTACTTTTACTCTTAATGTGGTATACAGGGAGCTATTAGAATAAGTTTAATCAACTTATCAGTTATTGTTTGTATCAATGTTGTTTTTATATCATGTTTTTGTTGTTTTAATATCATGCTTTTGTTGTTGTTACATCATGTCTTTGTTGTTATATCATGTTGTTATTGTTTATTTATTAAAATAAATTTATATATTATTTTCATATATATTTTACTAATTTTTTTTCATATCTGACACTTCTATTATAGTGAAAGGGCAAATAACGATATTAAAATATTTCTTCTAATTAATTCCCTTTCAATGTGCACGAATCAATGCACTGTGGCACTAGTCTATAAATATATAAAAGCTTAAGCAACTGTTTGACTGTTCGACCGGTATCTATGATGTGCACTGACCACCAGGGGGCAGGCGCTCAATGCACAGGCATGAAAACATGGAACAGACTGATGAATCTCAGAGGGAGGGGGGGAGGGGGGAGGGCAGGAAGAGATTATCCAAAGATCTTATATGCATACTGGTGCATGGATTTGTGCACCAGTGGGGTATCTCGGCCTGGCCTGTAGGGATTGGGCCGAAACCGCCTCTCCAACATTCCCTGAGAGGTCCCGGATTGTGAGAGGGAGCAGGCCGAGCTGAGGGACCCCACTGGTGCACGATTCTGTGCACTGGGCCTCTAGTATATATATATACACACACACACACACACACACACACACACACACACACACACACACACATATGTATCCTGTAAGTCATGACTCCCTGTATTCTCCTGTCTGTTTCTCCAGTCTTAGGGAGAGTGTTTGTCCTCTGTCCTCCCATCTCCTAGGAATCCAGTAAGAGCTGTTAATTTTTCAGTCTGTTCAGCTTTTTAGTTGCTATTAGGCTGGTGTGGCAGTTTCCAAATGCCTTATACTCAGAACTGGAAACCAGAGTCTGCCCTCAATTTTTAAGACAGAAAATACACTTTTTAAAGTTTAATTTGAATGAATTAGGATTCCTGAGAGAATATGCCAACATTTCTTGAGATGCTTGGTATTGCAAATCTAGGCTTGAGTATTTCAGGTTTGGAGACTTGGATGAGAAAAGAGTGACCTTGCAAAGGTAAGAAATTCTAGAATGTGGGAGAAGAAATATTGAGAACTGTGTGTGGGGGGGGGGGGGGGGGAGGGGGTGGACATTAAAAGTACACAAACTCCTCACAAAATGGGATCTCTACAGAAATATGAGTTTTTATTAAAATACAACTTTATTGAGCTATAATCTATACTAATAATAGCCTAGGTGGCATCATTCCCTACACACACACAAAGATGGCCATCACAAGATGGCCGTCACAAGATGGCTGTCACAAGATGGCCATGTGCACAGCGGAGGCGGGGCCTGGCAGCCACTTCATGCAGTGAGGCCTGGGGGTCCCACGGCTCTGTGCAGTGCAGAGGAGGCTGGTCCTGGTGGAGGAGGTAGGTTGCGGCAGGGGAGGGCAGTTGTGGGCAATCAGGCCGGCAGGGGAGGGCAGTTGTGGGAGATTGGGCTGGCAGGGGAGCAGTTAGGTGTCCAGGCGGCTGGCAGGGGAGCAGTTAGGGTGCAATCAGGCTGGCAGACAGAAGCGGTTAGGGGCAATCAGGCAGGCAGGCAGGTGAGCAGTTAGGAGCCAGTGGTCCCGGATTGTGAGAGGGATGTCTGACTGCCAGTTTAGGTCCAATCCTGCAGGGACATCCCCCAAGGGGTACCGGATTAGAGGGTGCAGGCCAGGCTGAGGGACACCCCTCCCATACACGAATTTCATGCACCGGGCCTCTAGTTGATATATAATATTGCATTAGTTTTATGTGTACAACATAATGATTTGATATATGTATATATTGCAAAATGATCACCAACATAAGTCTAATTAATATCCATCACCACACATAGTTAAAATTTTTTATGCTATGAGAATTTTTAAGATCTACTCTCCTAGCTACTTTCAAATACACAATACAGTGTTGTTAACTGCAGTCACCATGCTGCACATTGCATTGCCAGAACCTATTTATCTTATAATTGGAAGTTTGTGCCCTTTGACCCCCTTCACCCATTTCTCTGGTCCTCCAACCCACACCTCTGGCAACCACCAATCTGTTCTATCGGTGCATTTTCAAAAAAGATTCCACTTACAAGTGATATCATATGGTATGTCTTTCTCTGCCAGACCTATTTCACTCAGCATGATGCCATCAAGTTCCATCCATGTTGTCACAAAAGGCAGATTTTCTTCTTCTTATGGCTGAATAATCCATTATATATATACATATCACATCATGTTTACCTATTCATCTGTCGACGGACTCTTAAACTATTTCTGTCTTGACTATTGTAAGTAATGTTGCAGTGAACATGGGTTGCAGATACCTTTTCAAGAGAGTGTTTTTTTTTCCCCTTCAGACAAATCTCTAGAAGTGAGGGTGCTAGAT
>NW_005356870.1:5246923-5257892 GCF_000412655.1 Myotis brandtii | reverse complement strand
GTGGGGGTGAGGGTGTGGGGTGGGGTGGGGGTGGGGGGGGGGGGGTGGTGGTGGACATTAAGAGAACACAAACTCCTCACAAAATGGGATCTCTACAGAAATATGAGTTTTTATTAAAATACAACTTTATTGAGCTATAATCTATACTAATAATAGCCTAAGTGGCATCATGCCCTCATGTCGTCACAAGATGGCCATCACAAGATGGCTGTCACAAGATGGCCATGTGCACAGCGGAGGCGGGGCCTGGCAGCCACTTCATGCAGTGAGGCCTGGGGGTCCCACGGCTCTGTGCAGTGCAGAGGAGGCTGGTCCTGGTGGAGGAGGTAGGTTGCGGCAGGGGAGGGCAGTTGTGGGCAATCAGGCCGGCAGGGGAGGGCAGTTGTGGGAGATTGGGCTGGCAGGGGAGCAGTTAGGTGTCAATCAGGCTGGCAGGGGAGCAGTTAGGGTGCAATCAGGCTGGCAGACAGAAGCGGTTAGGGGCAATCAGGCAGGCAGGCAGGTGAGCAGTTAGGAGCCAGTGGTCCCGGATTGTGAGAGGGATGTCTGACTGCCAGTTTAGGTCCAATCCTGCAGGGACATCCCCCAAGGGGTACCGGATTAGAGGGTGCAGGCCAGGCTGAGGGACACCCCTCCCATACACGAATTTCATGCACCGGGCCTCTAGTTGATATATAATATTGCATTAGTTTTATGTGTACAACATAATGATTTGATATATGTATATATTGCAAAATGATCACCAACATAAGTCTAATTATATCCATCACCCACACATAGTTAAAATTTTTTATGCTATGAGAATTTTTAAGATCTACTCTCCTAGCTACTTTCAAATACACAATACAGTGTTGTTAACTGCAGTCACCATGCTGCACATTGCATTGCCAGAACCTATTTATCTTATAATTGGAAGTTTGTGCCCTTTGACCCCCTTCACCCATTTCTCTGGTCCTCCAACCCACACCTCTGGCAACCACCAATCTGTTCTATCGGTGCATTTTCAAAAAAGATTCCACTTACAAGTGATATCATATGGTAAGGGTGCTATTTTATATGTAGTTATATATATATATATATATATATATATTATTTTTTTAGGAATCTCCATATTGTTTTCCGCAGTGGCTATACCAATTTACATATCTACCAACAGTGCACAAGGGTTCCCTTTCTCCACATCCTCACCAACATTGTTATTTCTTATATTTTTTATAATAGCCATCCTGGCAGTGCTATCTCACTATGGTTTTGATTTGCATTTCCCTGACTATTAGTGATGTTGAGCACCTTTTCATGTACGTGTTGGCCATCTGTGTGTCTTCTTTGGAAAAAGCATCTCTTTGGTTTCTCTGCCCAATTTTAAATCAGGTGTTTGGTTCTTTTCTATTGAGTTGTATGAGTTCCTTATATATTTAGGATATTAACCCCTTATTAGATATATACTTGCAACATTTTCTTCCATTGCATAGGTTGCCTTTTCATTTTGTTGATGGTGTTCTTTGTTGTATAGAATCTTTCTAGTTTGATGTAGTGCCACTTGTTTATTTTTGCTTTTGCTGCTTAGGTTTTCTTCCTCGTTGTCTCCTTTTGCCACATTGTGACTCTTTTTATTTCCAAAAGACAGGGAACTGGTGGGTCAATTATGAAAATAAGATCCACAACACAAGCTCAGCAGAAGGGTTGTGGGGAAAACTGCTTCAGTGAAGGGTTTGGCCCACCAGTTAGCACTTCCCTTTACCCACAGCTGAATGCACATTAATATTATGACAGATAATCTAGAAGGGTAAGATGATAGTGGGAGATTCCTTCAATACAAACCCAATCTCCCCTGGATTTAAAATCTCAATTAGAAAAAGTAGACTTCAAAAAATCAGTTTACGAAAAATGTTTAAATTTCTAGATGACAGAGGCATTCTTATTCTTTTCTTTTTTCTAAGCTCTGACCCCATGGGAGGAAAGATATACTGTTTGTAAGAGTCCTACAGCCCAAAAGATTCTCTCTTTCTTCTTTACTGGGCATCTAGAAATCTTTAGGTTACTTGAATCTTAAAATAATCCATGTTGTACAATCTACAATCAATCAGGGAGCTTTTTCAATGGAAATGATACAACTCTATCATAATTGGTTTATTACACTTTCTTTTCTTTTTAAAATATATGTTTATTGATTTCAGAGAGGGAGAGAGAGAAAGAAACATCGATGATGAGAGAGAATCGTTGATCGGCTGCCTCCTGCAATCCCCACACTGGGGATTGAGCCTGCAATCTGGGCATATGCCCTGACCAGGAATTGAACCGTGACCTCCTGGTTCATAGGTCAATGCTCAACCACTGAGCTACACCAGCCGGGCACTTTTTTCTTTTTAAATACAATACAATTCAATACTTTCATTCATTCCTCTCCTAACCCACAGTTTCTCGAATTGACAGTTCCAAATCAGCCATTTAGCAAGTGTTTTCTCCTATTCTGTGATTTGCTTCTGTTACCTTTAAAATAGACTGCCCACTTGCTTGGAAGGCGTGACTAAAGCTCAAATTCAGCTTGTCTGGCCTGTTCACAAGGGAAGTTTTGCCATAAAAGATGAATTGCAAAGAAATAGCTAAGTAGAGCAAAAATAGTCAATGCAATTACCCTTTGGTGCATTTTTGGGCTAATGATATTTAAATCAATAGGACTGAAAAATAAAAATAAATGTCAAACCAAATACCAAAGAATGAATAACCTACTGCAAGATTGCTAGAATCATTAGCAGTTCCCTGGGCTCTGAAATTGCTCTGAGAACCATGTCAATACACTAGTCTCATGGTAAATCAAAACATCTAAAAAGCCAATACTTATTTTGTCAAAGGCACAAATGTAAATCTAACTCAGACTATGAACAAATTAACACATGTGCTCAAGCTGGGGCAGTTCCCAATTATTGTTAAAATAATATTTCTATCAAGAACTTTTCTTCTAAAACTCAAAATCCTAGAGAATCCTAAAAGTTGCAAAGGACTTAAGACATTATCTAATGTCTTCCTTGTATAGATTTGAAAGCTGTGGCTCACAAAAGTTAAGTGACTTGTTCACAGTCACATTGCTGGCCTGTGCCTCTTAACTAGCCCAATGACCTCTAAATGCTCAGATCTTGACACCCTTATCTTAAGTATCATCCAATGATCTCTCCCCCATTCTGCTGCAAAAGACCATTTTCTGCTGACAGATGTTGGCCCTCAGGGACCACACCAAAGATTCCTTTGTCATTGGTCATTGGAAGAAGATCCAAATGGACATTTTAGGGCCAAACTTTTTCCTGTGTGTAACTTCCAAATGGGGACTCTGGGGTGTTTCACCTGCCCTACTGAACGACACCTGTCTAGAGCTGAGAATAGACCCTGTCTGTTCTCTACGTGGAAAATTTGCTTCCTTCAAGATCATGAAAGTAGGCTGGCATATGTTTTACTAAAATCAAAAACTCAGCTGTGTTCCCTTAAAATTTTTTCACTGTACATGAAAATCTTTATGGGATGCTTTAGAGGTTTTAAGATCTAGGCGAATAGTGACAGAAGGAGTAGAGAGAACTCACATAAAAGGAGTGTGAAACATGGAAGACACCTTTCTAGGGAAGCACCCCAGCCTATGAAGGGAAAGCCCTGCCCCTGTGACCGTGTTTACACTTCATAGAATAGGGACACAGATTCTAACTTTCCCCTGATAAATCTGTAATCTGACCCACATTGTATCTAAGCACACACAACCGATCCTTTTCTGGCATAACCTGGGCCTGGCTGAGCTAATAATGAACACAATTAGTTGAAAGGTAGCAGGATTGGGGGAGATGGTGAAAACCAAGCCAGTTATGCGCTATGTGTATACCAAGGCTTGGGTGGTGATTCTTAAAAAGAAAGTCCAGTTTGCATTTCTCTCGAGCTATGGGGTTATCTTTCTCAGACACCTTCCCCCTTGTCTACCTAAAGAAGCATACGCTCTTAGTCCTGCCCGACTGAAGCCCTGATTGATAGGAGACATCACTGGTCATTCTGGGAGACCCTTTGGCCCACCCCTGATGTGATTATGAAGGAAACTATGAATGTGCCAAGTCTGTCCAGACAATGACACTACTATTTAAGGGCTTACTGTGTGCCAGGCAGGCACCTTGCTAAACACAGTAAGTTTTGTAGCTCATGAAATTCTTAGAACCATCCTGTTTTCCACTGGAGGAAGTGGAAACCCAGAGAACTGAAAAGTTTCCTGCAAGGCCCCTCAGCTGAGTGGTAGCCAGAGCCTGGGCTCCTCATCATGGTGGCTCTCAGTTCATCTCCACCACAAAGACCAGCTGCCCTCATTCCAGTAATCTTGCCCTCCAGGCTCCTCACTGCAGTGCTTCCTAGGCTGGCTCTACCCTGTTTTGGGTTCCCAACCTCTAAGAAGTGTCTGTGGCATGAGAGAAAGAGCCCAGACAGGTATGGGTTTAAAACCCAACTCACCACACATAGCTATAAAATCTTGGGCAAATTGCTTAGTCTGTAGGTCTCAATTTCCTCACCTATCCTATATAATAAAAGTGCGGTGACGGAACAATGGAACAACCAGAACAACTGCTCAACCAGTCACTATAACAGGCACTAACCACCAGGGGGCAGACACTCAATGCAGGAGCTGCCCCCTGGTGGTCAGTGCACTCCCACAGTGGGAGCAGCTGCTCAGCTGGTCCACAGCTGCTGGGCTGATCCCCGCAGGCCACGCCCCCCAGCAGTGCATGAATCCTGTTCTTTTTCATTGTGGACTCATTTTTTCCAAGGATCAGATTCTGAAATGAGCAAGTAAACAAAAAACAAAGACAATTAGGTGTGTCCTTGACATTTCCTTAAGGAGGTGCCACCTGGAGCCCCCTGTATGTGACAGGCACCTTTCTCCACTGGGGATGCAGAGGTGGTCAAGACAGGTGAGGGCCTGCTCTTTTGGGATTTAGCCATTTGATTGAGGGTGAGAGTCACCACCTACCAGTGAGTATTAATGCTGTTCAAAGTCTTAGGCAGGGCTAGGGAATGATGAGGAGAGGCTCCTCTGAGGAGATGGCATTTCAGTGGGGATCTGAGTGACATTCTTTGGCCTCTAGGAGAAGATGAATGGAAAGAGCACCCAGGTAGAGAGAACAGCTAGGATAAAGCTCCTAAGGATAAAATGAGCCAGAGCAAAGCATGCTAAAGGGAGAGTGGTCTGGAAGTTCAAGACTATATATGTGGTTTTCCCCCAAGGATCTTTAAAACACTGATATTCCTACTATCATCACACAGCTGGAGTTTAGTCCCACTCACTACTTCTAATTTGTGAAATGGTAAGGAGCATAGAGACACTGGAGTGAGAGAGCCTGGGTTTAAATTCTGACCCTGCCATCTACTAGCTATGCATTTGGACACGTTACTTCAATCCGCTGTGTCTCAACTACTTCATCTTTAAAATGGGGACAATGATAGGCTCTACCCACTACCGTTGTTGTGAGGATAAAAGGATTTAATACATGTTAAGCCCTTGAACTAGTTCCTGGCACGTATTAAGGCCATTAAATACCATTTCCTATAGGAAAAAGAAGAGAGGGAAGCATGGGGTAACACATTGTAGCTTTGTAGCCCCTCAACTCCTTGTGAGATGAAAGTGAACATAGGTGGCTTTCATCGCATCATCTTGGCAGTCATTCTGGTAAAAGTAATCTCTGCAAAGCGGGGGACCCACTGGGTCATCTCTCTCCACCATTAGAGGAAGAGGGAGGTGATACCTCAGTCATTTACACAGCACGCGGATCATGTAAAAACAGCAGCGCAATGTCCAAATCTGCCTCCTAAAAGCATTGCTAAGAAATTCACCATCCCTGCGACATAGGCAGAGGGTGAGATCCCTTGAAATACCTGGAGGCTTTATAGAGTAATAACGCTAGAAAAATGCTATTAGAAAAATCCTGGGTTAGAAACTTCTAATGCCCGATGACCTTTACTGCTATCCCCTTCAGCTCCTGCCGTTTCTATCTTAAAACTTTTGAAAATTATTTTTAAATGTAATAGGAAGAATTATCAACCGATTAAGGAAAACAAACCCATCTAATTAATGACTATTCATGGGAAGAGAGCTTGCTGCTGTGGGGCCAGATAAATGCCAACCCAAAGCTATGAAATCAGGCCAGCAACATGGTCCAGGTCGATTATTTTGTCCTCACTCAGCCAAGTAATTGATATCTGATTATTTTGCCTGGTGGGTGTTGATGGAGAGGGAGTGATTTCTCCCTGGGCTGGACCAGCATCACAAACAGCTTCTGGACTGTGGCTCAAGGAACAAAAGAATGTACAGCACAGGGAACATAGTCAATCATACCGTAATAACTATGGATGGAGCCAGGTGGGTACTGGAAATATCAGGGGGAACACTGTAAAGTATATCATTGTCTAAGCACTATGCTGCACATCTGGAACTAATATAAAATAATATTGAATGTAAACTGTAATTGAAAATTAAATTTTAAAAAAAGAATGTACAGGGCAGGCTCAGCTAGTGACTGCGTCCTCAGACCAACCCACCTGAGAAAACAGAGACAGGGTAGCCACCCATGAGTTCAGAGTAGAGACAGTCCCCAGTCACCTGTCAGTCTTCTTTCTGGGAGTTTGTACCCCAAATCAGCCCCTTTAATTTATAATACTCTCCAGTTTAGATCCAGAATCTGCTTAAGCAACTTTCTGCTTGACAAAAATAAATTAGGGGGAGATTCCATCCCCTCCACCCTTAGCAGAAGTAGCTATGACAGTGACAATGAACATTGCTTAAAAGGCCTATTTTTAAATGATTGATTGAGCGCTTCACTTCATGCTGTTTCATGACCTTGGTAGCTAAGTGGTTATTTAACGAGGGATTTGTAAGTGCTGTTACTTCACATTCAAGAAGCACAGGGGAAAGTACCCTTCAGATGCCCATCTCCAGAGTGAAGTGGAGATAAATGCTGAACAGTCATTTGGATAATTAGGGAGACTAATCACTATCCAGGGACATGGGATTTCAGCACTAACCAGAACAAAGAAGCAGATTATGCAGCTAATTGTCATCGCACATACAAATAAGTTCTGGTTGTTCATATCAGCTTCTGTTCAAGATTGCTATTAACTTAGACAATACCGTAGGACTTACTGATAAAAGACATCCCATCTGCTAGAAAGCCTTCGTGGAAACAAAGCTCCAAGAGTCAAGCCAATATGGAGACTGAGAAACATCAAAGAGACACCTCACCGTATTCAATGTTTCCATGGAGCTCAGTTAGACAACTACTGGGCTCTGTCATGTTTGTTGACAATTCAGCAGACAGAGCTCTTAGACTCCTGCCAGGTCAACAAACTGTTTTCTCCCCAAGAAAATATAACATGATATATTGGTCAATAGAACGTATACTGTTAGGATGAAAAACACACTCATGGGTGTGTTTTTTTTAGAGTTGAAAGGTGATGACCTCTGGCCCAACCCAGAGAGGTTAAGAACCGGTATAGCCCAGATGGCACAGAGAGGGGCAGGCCTAGAATGTGAAAGCAAGTTTTCTGGACCCTGATTCAGTGCTTTTTCTACTTCACTGATCCTTTTTAGGGAAGCCATTAGAATTAGTGGAGTTAAAAAAATCAACAGAAACATTCATCTGGCTTTACACTTGGGATAGGATCTCTCAAGTGCAAAGGAGAAGGGCCTCCATTGCTAGGAGCCCATCTCTCCTAGGTTCTGGACAGAATTGCTATTTCAGAATGGGGATAAGAAACAGTGATAAGAAGGAGACACTGCATTCTTCTTGGTAGGGGATGAGATGGCAGGGATAAGTTCTCTTCATGAGGGAAACCCACAGAAAAGTGAACTCTGTGGGTGTGTTTGTTTAACTACAAAGCAGACATTTACTACAAATACATAGAGTATTTAGTATGTGGAATGCATTGCATCTTTTTATGAAAAGGATTATAAAGGGGATATGGATAGGGGTGAAAATTGGAGATTAGGGGGTGTACTTAGTATAATAGTCACTTACCTTACAGTCCTATGTCAGATGCAACAGTGGACTCAATGGGAATAGAGAGGGTATTTGGCACCTGGTTTCAAGTATAAATAGGAGATGGGGTCACTTTCTTTATGTTTTCAATTGTATTACAAGTTATTGAAGAGGAGGAGGGGAATGTTAGCTGCTGCTTGGAATTCTCAACAATGTCTAGGAAAGTATTCTGTACATAATGGGCACACAGCAAATCTCTGATAAAAAATGAACTGAGGAATTGGTAAAAGAATGATCAGGAATATCTCATTTATTTGGATTCTTTAGGGAATTATGTTGGGTTGGATGATTTTTTTCAATTAACCAAGTCTTCCTCTCATACATATGAGGTCCTCCTGTTTTAATCATGCTATATAAACATAATTTTGCTACATCAGTCATGTTCTTTTTTTCTTACATGTATTCTATTGAACATAATTTTACCCTTTATAGGAAGTAGCACTGATTATTTTACTGTGTACAACTGTGACTTTGGGGCTTTTGAAGGGTGAGCTGGTTGCTCCCCCCGCCACCATGGTGATTTTTTTTTTTACTCAGTGCTTCCTCTGTCTCCTTCCTTTCCTTACCTGTCACTATGAGTGCAAGTCTACTGTGAGCCAGACATGCTCTAGGGACCTGGAAACAACAGTGAACAAAACAGATGTGGTTCCTTCCCTTATGGGGCTTCCAGCCTAATCTGGAATTCAAACAAAACAAGCAAATAATTACACTCTGAGGTGCATTCTAAGAAGATAACGGCTCTATTTGTAGAGAGTAGCATTAGAGGAGATGTGGGGATTCCTGTAGAGGGGAGCCCTGTGAAGGCTTCGCTGCGGGGTGACAAGGAAGCCCTATCCTGAAAAAGGAGGAAAGCCAACTGTGGGGGGAACACCTTGCTCCTTTCATGGACCCCTCCCACCCCACTTTCCCCTCACTCTCATTGCCAAAGTCTGCCAGCAAATATCAGAAACCCATATTTGTTAAATCATTAATCTCATGTTCAGAGAAAACAGAGATCTCTTTCCCTTAAGGGGATTTCAGTCCTTTCTTAGGTTAACACATATCATTTTTATGGCAGCTATTTTATTCACTCTTCATCTCACTTTGGAAAAAACATACAAAGCACTGAGCACCAGGGGAATAAAAAATAAATAATACGTGGTCCCTCTACTTTTTTTTGTATTAGTCAAGGTTTCAGAAAGCAGGCAGTGAGCAAATGGCTAAATCTGGATTAAACAGGGGATCAGAAAGAAAGCCAGGAAGAGTCCATCCAAGACAATGGCTTCCTCCTCTAAGGCTAGCTGGCGAGTGAAGCCCAGCACAACAGGCTCTATTTTTTTCCCCCATAGACTTTGGCCACTTTTCTCAGCATCTCAAAGCCTCTGCTTTTCTTCTCTATAAAAGGTACCTCATAAGTTGTTGTGAGAATACAAAATAATGCATTGTAAGTCATCTAGCATAATGACCTACACGAGATGGGCATTTAGTAAATGCAGGTTTTATTTTAATTAGAGCAATGATTTACAGACTTTCTCTCATCTATTTGATGGCGGCAAAGAACCTCTGGGCCATTAACTCTCCTATTATCATTTGATACTGCAAATACATAGGACAAAAGGGAAGGATAGTGTTCTATGGACGAGACTCAATTCACAGCCATGATCAGTTAAGTACCTGACACCCACATCCATCCATCTCCAATATGGGAAGCTCACATGGAGCAGAAAAGATCTGGGACCATATCTGAAACCCCATTTCTTTTTTTAAAATATATATTTTATTGATTTTTTTTACAGAGAGGAAGGGAGAGGGATAGAGAGCTAGAAACATTGATGAGAGAGAAACATCGATCAGCTGCCTCCTGCACACTCCCCACTGGGGATGTGCCCGCAACCAAGGTACATGCCCTTGACCGGAATCGAACCTGGAACCCTTGAGTCTGCAGGCTGATGCTCTATCCACTGAGCCAAACCGGTCAGGGCTGAGACCCCATTTCTATATCCCTCTCTGGCTTTATTGAAGTATAACTCACATACAGCATTGTGTGAGTTTAAGGTGTATACACTGTTGATCTGATACACATATATTGCAAAATGATTGCAACCATAGCATTAGCTAGCATCTCTATCACATAATTACTGTTTCTTTTATATAGTGAGAACATTTAAGATCTATTCTCTTAGCAACTTTCAAGTATTTAAGACATAATTATTAATTATAACCACTCTACTGTACATTAAACTTATTCATCTTGTAACTGGAAGTTTGTGTCCTTTGACCAACATCTTCCCACCCACCCCAGACCCCGCAGCTCCTGGTAACCACAATTATAATCTCTGTTTCTGTGAGTTTGGCTTTTTTCGATCCCACATACACAGTATTTGTCTTTCTCTGTCTGACTTATTTTACTTAGCATAACGTTCTTTAGGTGCATCAATTAGTTGTCACAAATGGCAGGATTCCCCTCTTTCTTTCTTTTTTAAACATATTTTATTGATTTTTTACAGAGAGGAAGAGAGAGGGATAGAGAGTTAGAAACATCGATGAGAGAGAAACATCGATCAGCTGCCTCCTGCACACCTCCTACTGGGAATGTGCCCGCAACTAAGGTACATGCCCTTGACTGGAATCAAACCTGGGACCTTTCAGTCCACAGGCCGATGCTCTATCCACTGAGCCAAACCGGTTAGGGCAATTCCCCTCTTTCTTATGGCTGAATTATATATATATATGCCACATCTTCTTTATGCACTCATCTGTTCACTAACACTTAGGTTGTTTCCATATCTTGGCTCTTGTGAATGAATATGGGAGTACAATTATCTCTTTGAGATCCCATTTTCATTCCTTTGGATATACACCCAGTAGTGGGATTGCTGGATCATATGGTAGTTTTATTTTTAATTTTTTAAAAGGAATTTCCATACTGTTTTCCATAG
>NW_005356870.1:5229134-5246752 GCF_000412655.1 Myotis brandtii | reverse complement strand
GCATTAAGCCTGACACTCAGGCATGTGCCCTGACCGGGAATCGAACCGTGACCTCCTGGTTCATAGGGCAATGCTCAACCACTGAGCCATGCCAGCTGGGCTCATTTTCTTAAGCTGTATTGCCACCTACAAACTTAGAGGAAAACTGGGCTTGTAAGAGTCATTTCAGCTGAGTGCTGTGCTGCTACCTACTCCCCATCAGTTTTTTCATAACTACTTGTTAGCCCCCAGTCTGGGAGAAGGAGAATAAAAAGCCTGGAATGTTCTTTCTTGGCATGATAATTGCTCATTAGAACCCCGTTTCGTGATAATTAGACAATTCATTATGCTGAGCACTTCATTAGAAGCATGTAAAAATTCTGACAACTTAAATATGTTGCACCGAATATCAAAACGGAGCTGATTTAGAGCTTTACTGTTTCTTGAGGGCATTTTCTAATTAATACAAGTCCAAGAAGCCAGAAAAAGGGAGAAACTCTATATTTTCTTTTGGTGGTTCATTATGAAGATGTGTTTAAAAAACACACACCAAAACATCACTTTGAAATAGGAAGCTTTCTTTAGAACACAAAGAAAAATAGCTCATAAACTTGAAATAGCCACAGTAGGGCCACATCCATCCTTACACATACAAATAGCTCAGAATTGTGTACAATTAATACTAAGCCAGATATTTTTATAGTGCTGGTAGGGACTTTTGGGTAAAGATAACAGATTGCACATTTTCATGTATCTCCCTTTTCTCTTGAAAGCCTAGGAAAATGATAGAAATGGGAACTTAAAAGGAGTATAAGCCCACAAGGATAATGAAAATGAAGGAGGAGATGAGTGACACAATCCTGGAAGCTGGAAGGACAAGGCAACTGTCCCTGCAGACCCACGAAAGAAGAATCCCAAGCCGACAGAGTGAGAAGTCAGAGTAAACTTATTGTACCTCCGCACCCCCCAAACACTCAGGAATTGGTGGGTCCAGTAACTGGGGGTAAAGGTGGGACTCTAAAAGGATCAGCTAAGCATCTGCCCAGGACACTGACATTGGCCAGAGTGGAAGGACTGTCCCTTGTCCCCACTGATGACAAGTGCGGAGGTTTTCACCTCTGGAGAGGGTGAAGCAGAGGGTCTCTGGACTGAAAGACTCTAGAAGTAGTTGATGGCAAGTATATCATAATACAACAAGGGGGTCAAATAAACATCTTCATAGCTAATGATGAGGCCCACCCTTCCTCCAAGTCTTCCAAGGCTAACAAAATCCTGGCAGCCAGGCCTAGACCCAGAGCATGAGATTGGAAGACCCTTCTTTGAGGAATCTGACAAGCACCTAAGGATAAATGACCTCAGGGAGTCCCCAAGAAAACAGCCAGTCAGGGTAGTGGTTCTCAACATCTGGTCTCCAACCTTCAGTATGCACATCACGTAGGAACTTGCTAAAAATGCACATTCTTGCACCTGCTCCAGACCTATGGCATCAGAACCACTGGGAGCGGGGCCCTGAGACCTGCGTGCCCCTCCCTCCAGTACACACTAGAATTGAGGACCTTTGATGTTCAGCAAAACTCACCATGGACACAAGTTTTCCCTTCCTTATAAATATGAGTAGACATCAAGGATGAGTAGATATCAGAAGAAAGAAAACAAAGTGAAAGAAAACTATCTTGGAGGAAAAAGAGACTATGCAGGAAAAAAATAAACTTGGAAAATAGCTAATATTAATACTCTGGGAGAGGTAAGAAAAATATTTCTTCCATGAAACAAGAAGATGTTGCTACTTTTTTTTTTTTAAAGAAGGGGTTCTTTAGAAAACAACAAAAGTGAACTTCTGAAAATTAAAAAATAGCGTAGTAGAAATGAAGAATTCAATGAAAACTAAAAAGTAAAGCAAAAAGACAAAAACATAGAAAATAGGAGAGAGAGAGAGAGAGAGAGAGAGAGAGAGAGAGAGAGAGATCTGAGAATTAGTCTAGGACAGAGATTTTCAAGTGGTGTGCCACAAGAGACACACTGGTTTATCTCAAGAATTTTTAAAACATGCGATACCTGACTATTTAGTTAGGGGCACTGACTTCTTTTCCCTTAGACTGTCAAGTAAAAAAATGACAATAGCCAACACAATAGCCATCCGGTGTGACTAAATCAATATTACATCTATGTTTTTTGTCAGATTGAAAAATAAATATATTTTTTTGGTGTGCCGCAGAATTTTAGGAGTTTGTTTATGTGTGCCATGAGATGAGAAAGGTTGAAAATCACTGGTCTAGAAGAGTGATTGAGGACTGCGCATCCAGGAGAATGAACATCCAAGTAATCAGAGATCCAGACAAAGGCAGCAGAAAGGAGGGAATACTCAATGGCAGCTGAGCAACGTTTCCCAGCACTGAAGACACACATTCCCAGACTGAGAGGGCCTGCCTGGTGCCCCGCCAATGGACGGAAATAGATTCATCTCAAGACAGGTCATTGTCAGATTTCAGAATGTGGAAATAAAGAGAGGATCCTGCAAATTTCTGGAAAGAAAAGCCAGGCACATAGTAAGGATTGAAAACCAGAGTGGCTTCCGACTTCTGAGGAGCAACCATGGAACAGGTTTCAAGAGCCTTAAGGAAGATGATTTCCAAAGTAGAATTCTATACCCTGGTAGACAATTAACCAAATGTGGCTACACACAGGATAATCAAATGTCAGGGCAGCATAAAAGCATTTAAAAACAGATAAGTTTTCAAGGTCTTGGGTTGAGAAGTTAAACCTTGTAATAAGAATTAGATAGTGGTCACTGTGGAAGCATCAACTTCTGGTTCAAAGTCACTCATCAGAGAAGTACATAAACCAAGGACTTTGCCACGATTGCTGCTTTGTTCCTCTGCACCTATTCTGGTCTCTCTTCCATCCACACCCCACCTGTGACCAGCGTTCTCTCTCCTGCAGACTTGTCTCCTCAGCCCGCCCCCTTGTCTTCAATATTCTAAGCAAACCTTTGTTCTCAACGAGGCGTCATCTTGCCTGAGCTCTAGAATTTTATCAGGAGAAGCTTGAGGGAGAAATATGGTTGTGGGGAGGAAGGAGGCCAGCCCTGAGGTCTTGTCTTGAAGCTACACTTGAAAATAAGCAATTTCTTAAGACCTTAGATTTCATATCACTTTAAATAATGAATTTCAAGATGATTTTACATATATATATATTTAGTTAAAAACTATTACCCGATCCTCTCAAATGTCTTTCATCATTTTCATTTGGGGCAGATCAAAGTACTGATGGAGATTGGGGCTGTGGGCCCAAGGCCCTCCCTTGGCCACCCTTGGCCCTGAGTCCTGGGATGATGGCTCTGAGTCCTGGACTGAAGGACTCTAGAGATAGTTGATGGCAAGTATATCGTAATACAACAAGGGGATCAAATAAACATTTTTATAGCTAATGATGACAGGAACATTCTTCCCAGGAGGTAACTTGGTGGCTGTTTGGATGTGTCTTCTTGATCCTAGGAATGTATCACCTCAGGTCTGACCAACCCGAAGTCTCTCTCAGTGAGCCTCCCTCCCCCTTGGAAGCTGCTCCCATATGCTGCCCAGTGAGCTCCTTAGAGTCATCTTGCTGCAACATTGCTTTCCCAAAGAACTGCTCTTAAAGAGAAAAGATCCCTGGATTTGCCAGGGCTGGTGTTCTGGGTAATAGCACAATGACATACTGCTTTCTTTCTCAGCTTCATTAGGCTGAGTCTTAAAACAGGACCCAGACCCTCTGACTTTTTGGTGAACTTTCAGTACAGCATGATGATTAAGAGCTTGGGCCTTGGGGTAAGACAACAATGGGTTTGAATCCTGGCTCTGCAAGCTACCTGGAGAATGGGATAATTAACCTATGTCAACTAGTGGTTCTGAGGATTAAATGAGAAAATGGATGGAGGAAATAAGAAAATTAAATCCTCAGGCAATGACAGATCAATAATAAAATGAACCAGAACTTTCTAAGAGTTTCATTCTAGGAAAAGCACTGCTGGTATTGTTCTCTCAACTAAGGTATCTAGGAAACCGGCGAAAAATCCCTAAATTCCTTTATTATATTCTCCCCCTGTCCTTTTCCTTCTCCCCATATTGGCCTGGGGACACATCTACAAATGAAGTTCAATTACAGCTTCAGCTCTAAATACCCCATAGCCTGGAATATAAGAAAACTGCCACACCACATGGTTACAGACAATTTAAAAGACAAAATGAAGCACAATATAAAATTTCCTCTTCTTTTTCTAGAAGTGTGTCCCTAATTTGTCTCAAACTTTCTCCAGTGGGTATAGTGAGAACAATGATAATAGGCTTTATTAGTCAAGCACTATGTGCCAGGTCTCTTCCAAGAGTTTTACTAAGATTATCTCATTTAACTCTCATAGGAATCCTAGGAGGTAAATACATTTGTTATTCCCTTTTTGAAGATAAGAAAACAGGCTGAGGGATAACTAATTTGAAGACAGACAGAAGCTCAATGGATAGAATATCCCAACAGTCTGGGTTCTTGAAAACATACTGGTCAGCCTTGTACCGTAGGGACTTGTATTGACTCCACCCTTCTTGGCCTCCATAGCTTCAAGGAAAAGTGTGGGAAATGGTTAGTTGTCTACATCTAGTCTGATGTAGCTAGCAGGAAACTTTCTACATGCCCAGGGATGTTTCTCTATCCTCTGCCTGAACATATAAAGTTACTTAGCAGGAGTTTGGGAACTCTGAGGGGAGAGACTGTCAGGGCTCAGTAGAACTCTCTGCCTTGTCCTTCTCATCTCCCTATGCTCCAAACCTGTCAGAAGCAAGGACAGGGCCTCGGGTTCTCTTATCTTCCCCAAAGGGGTTGCATAGAAAAAGCAATGATTCCAGCCCTGCCAATCTCATTTACTCACTTTTTTCTTTTCCATAAAACCTTCAGTTCCCTCTTTGTAAGATTATTCTCAACAGGAAGAAGACTGGACTAGATGCAAAGTCTCAAACAACTCTGAAACTCTGTGGTTCTATTGTTGTATACCATATTGTAAAATGAAAGATAAAAGTATGCATCATCATAGGTTTTAAGGGAATCCAGAAATGCCATTTAATATCAGTACTTTCCTGCAATCCCTTTTAGGCATTCATAGTTGGGGTCATATTTCCACTAGGCTGAGGAGAAATTGAAGGAGAAATGACCTTGAGCTGAACTTGTTCAGGCCCTTCTGTGATTGGCTGAGAGCTCCCCTTTGACCACTGTCATCTAGCCCATCCCCCAAAGGTCTATAAAGCGCAGAGGGGACATCCCAGTTGTGGGAAACTGTTTATTGCCTTCACTATCTGATAAGCGTAGACAGAGGAACCCCCGCCCCCCACCTCCCCCAAGGCTGGGTGCCTTTGAAGTTCTAGCAAAGGTCGGAGCTAGGCACCACCTCTGTTTGTCCAGACAGTGGTAGCTGAAACTACTCCCCCATTTATTATTATGTAAATCCTTGCTGATGGGCTAGTCTGCCTGTTAATGGGGGGTCGCCTGCCTAAGGGCTATGCTATGGGTGCATCCCAGATCAATAAAGCTTGGTGAGGCCTGAGCACGGGGGAAGTCCTTCCCCTTGAGTTGGACTTTCTCGCCTGGTCCCCCAATATTTACAATTATCTCTTGTCTTTTCATTTTCATTTGTGTGCGGCTTCGCTTCCAGTTCCTGAACCTTCATTCACGCGGGATGTGGAAGGAAACACTCAATACCCAGTAGAACCTGAACTTGGAAATCAAAGCTACCATGATCAACTTCCAACTCGGCTCCTGACTGCCAATGTCATCTAATCTCTCAGTTTTCTCACCTGCGAAGTGGAGGTAATGCCATCCTCCTCATAGGGCTGCATTGGGAATAGAATGATCCACGAATGAACCAGCACCACCCAAGATGGACTGGTCACTTCTGTGGTGTGAGGACTCATGGGGCTGAGGATCACCTGGCAGGAACATAACAGGGGACATTGAAGGACCATAATGGTCTGCATGGGGGACTTTAAGTTTTCTGAGGCTCCAAATGTATAGCATAGGTCTCTAAGCAGTCCTGTCAATTTCCCATCTTTGCTTCATGTTTTTCTGGTCTTACAGACTACCAACCAAGTAATTGAAAACCTATAAGTAAACATTAGAAGCAAGCCCAGAATCGATCAACTTTCAGGTTTCCCTCAGTGAGTTTTCAGTGTGTAATTTTATTCATGCATCCCCTGAGGAATGGCCTCTCCCCGGATCTCTAAGGAGGATAGCATTTGCAGAGCGAACATGCCAAACCTACAAAATTCATAAAATTTCCATGCAAGTAAGAAGGGGGAGGACAAATGGCTGCCAGGCCTGTGCATTTACTGAATTCATGCCAACCCCAGGCCACAGAGCCCTGTACACTTAGATGCTTCGGTTGGATTGCATGAGTATTGACATAGTCTTGGAAACTGAGACCCTTCAAAGGAGTGGAAAGAAAACATAAGTTTAGAGGAACGTTCACATACAGGTTTCCCTTGGGTGCAGCTGCCTAACTGAATTAGCATCAAACCGTTGCCCTGGAATAGGGTCGTGAGAGTTGGTTTTCCTGCCTCACACAATGAGCACAGTCAATAAGGATGTTGCCTGGTTTTCATTTGGAAGAAATTTACATTTGATCCCACCCTCACCCCCAAAACTTCTACCCTCCTATCTGCTTGACTCTATCATTCTGAGACCCTATTTGCAAAAATACCTCCACTGGTCTTTCCTTGGTGATTTGATTATAAAGTTATTCTCCCTCAACCTTTCTTCTATCCCTGGTAAAAACTCCCATTCTGGAGTTCAGAGTGGTATCATTAGGAGTTTGGAGGGAAGAAGCTCAGTGAACTAATTCACATTAAAAAAACAACAGCTGATAAATCTCAACAGTTTTTTACAAATTCAAGTATCGCAGTTATATATACAATTCCAGGGGTTTAAAGTTAACCTCTTGAATAGCAGCATTTCATCCACTAAGACCAAGAGCAAAAAAGTTTCACAGTGTGAGAGTTACCTCTGTTCCCTGTGCTCTTTAATCTGATAGTAAGGGAAAGGTTCCATCTGGGAGTAGCAGGTGATACTGCTAATCCTGAAATATTCAGAGATCCACAGTCAGAATAGATGATAATCACGAAAGCCTCTGTGGACACACAGAATGGGCTGTAACCCACACAGCGTTCCTGAATTCCAAGTCCCTCTCCTGGGGCGTCCTGCACTAGGGACTCTCAGGGACGAGCCTCCCACCCCGACTCATTCTCCTTTCCCTGCGCCCAGTGCCAAGCAAGGAACTTCTTTTGTCCTTTGGGAGCTTGGGGGAAAGGAGCACCCCTTGATGTTGGAGTTTTGACATTTGAATAATAAATTTTAAAACGTATCAAAGGCTTACTATGTGTTGCCACTGTTCTAAATGCTTTTAATTCATTCATTCAACAAGAATTTATTGAGTTTTTGTTGATTGAATGACAATGTTGTATGCTAAACCAATGTACTGATGATACATTTAAATTTAAAAAAAGACTTTTTCTGCTGTATTAAGCTAAAATTCATAAGTTAAAATGGAACAGGAATAAATGTAGAGCCATTTACTCAGTTTCCAAATAATGAGCCGGGACAAGAGGGAAGATACTTGTTTTAACCGCAGTTCAAATGAGAAAGACTTGGGAGCTTTAGTTTACAACTCGGTAAGAGCCAAAGGAAGCACATACTAAAGAGTCGATGTGAAATTAGACTGTTTCAATAGAATAGCTTCTAGATCGAGGCTGGGCATCATTACGCTCTGCTCTTAGGTGATTAAACCTCACCTGGAGCATTGGAGGTGATAATTAGCTGTCACATTTTAAGAGGGACATTAATATACTAGAGTGAGGCTGGGCATCATTACGCTCTGCTCTTAGGTGATTACACCTCACCTGGAGTATGGAGGTGATAATTAGGTGTCACATTTTAAGAGGGACATTAATATACTAGACCGTGCTCAGAGGATAGAGGACATGAGGGGCTAGAAGTCTAAATGCCATGGTATATTATGACTTTAAAGAACTCAGAATGTTTAGCTAAAAGAATCAATCAAAAGTGACACTGAGATTGATTAGATGATGCTTTGACATCATCAAAATTGTATGCCTATGAAGCAATGTCATACTGTAGTACCAAAGGACGTGAAATAGTCAAAGGTGGTATCCCAGGCATGGAAGTCCCTGCCCCCATCACCAGAAAGGATTTAGGGTGTAAATTAGAATGCTCTGCATACCATTGCTCTTGATAAACAAGGGGTTTAAGTGTATCCTTATCCAAAAATGAAGACCATACATATGCTATTTTCCCAAATAATCATGGTCTGGCCAAATGTTAGTTAATTCCACCCATAGATCCATACATTTTTTTTTTTGCTATTGCTCCAAATCATTAACAAAAATTTTGACTACAATAAAAGCAATAAATAAATAAGTAATTTCTTCTCGCTAGACAATGCTTTACAAATATCCACTCACAGAGCAACTTACTCTCTTTGGGTACAGGGTCTTTAATCATGTATGCATTTACCAAACCATATTTCATGCAATTACCACAATAAAAGCAATAAATAAATAAGTAATTTCTTCTCGCTCAACAATGCTTTACAAATGTCCACTCACAGAGCAACTTATTCTCTTTGGGTACAGGGTCTTTAATCATATATGCATTTACCAAACCATATTTCATGCAATTACCACATTTTTCTGTGTATAAGACACCCCCATGTATAAGACGCCCGTTTTTCCAATCCCAAATTAAGAAATCAATATTTTAAACATAAAACAGAACACATTTTTATTTAGTAATTAATGCAGGTAATGTTTACATACCAGTACTACGATATTATGCAGCATATCACTTTATTCAGCCTCTGTTGTATCACTGCTCTCTTCATCACTATTAGTTCCAGACAATTTCTTCAACTTTTATTGTATCACTGTTGTCTTCTGACTCACTGTCTATATATGTGAGATCATCCTCATAAACTGGTGGCATTTTCTGAGCTAACTTTGTTCGTGTTCTCATGGCCAACCCTTCTCTCCTCATGAAACTGAAGCACCATTTTGCCTTTCCTGTAAAATCAACAATGGTCTTTTCGCTTGCAAACATTTTTGCCTGACATTGAATAAGCTTGGTTGACACACATAAGCCACTCTGGAGCTGCTCCATAATCCAAGTCTTAAGCCTCTGCTCCAAGTTTGCCCATTTTGCTGGTTTTCCTGTTAAGGCCTTCTTCATTTTTGGCATCTTAAGGAGTTGTTTTTCCTGTTTTCTCTACTGTCTGATCATACAGTCAGTTGGGGGAGGTCCAACTTGTCTCTCTGCAGCTCTATTTCCATGCTCTTTTGCATAGCTGATTACATTCAGTTTGAATTTTGCAGAGTAAGACAATCGCTTACCAGTATTTATCTTTTTATTTTTTGACATCTTTATGGGCTCAGAACGCTCAGGTCCCTGTTGCATCTGTGCACTCTCCACCTCCACCTCCACCTCCAATTATGGCATCAGCTGACGTCAGTAGTCAGTAAGGCTCCCTTCTCAGCTGAGTTCCATGTATAAGATGCCCCTCGATTTTCAGTCTAAAGATTTCAGGAAAAAATAGCGTCTTATACACAGAAAAATACGGTAATATATTTCTATGTCTTTTAAGGAACTTTATCAATTTCCCTTACACAGTAGGTTACTAACACTATGAAAAAATAATGAGGCTATTAATATTGTACAACTTGCTTTTGTGAACCCTCAGATCCTTATTTTCTAAAAAACCTCAATATTTAATATTCAATATTATAATTTTACCAGGAAACAACAATCCTCCAGTTTCCACTTTTGGAATGCACTTTTTTGATATTTGGGAGATCTTGTTCCGCCATAATCTCAAAGAGTATGACCAGGTTCTGGGACCCACCTGTAAGTTCTTTCCGGGCTTTGTGATGTCACATCTGGAATGCAGAGGGAAAAACCAGTGTAGAAGAGGCAGCTTCGTGGGGGCAGGCAGGTTCAGTTGGTGGTAGTTGCTAGAGGTAGAATTCTTGAACCTTATCCAGGCTCAGCAAGAAGTTGTGCCACCATGCAGTGGCGATGTCTGTCCTTGGCCAACGAGAAGAGCAACTGTGTGGGAACTCAGAATTTCTGAACTAGAGCTAGGTGTTTTCTTACTCTTTCTTTACCATCCTGAGCTACATATGCCTTCTCTATTTTATCCCTTGCATTTTGAAGACTCTGCATTGTGATAAAATTGAAGGGAAATTAGATATGATTACTTCTATTGGTTATTAGTTGTGTCACTTTGGACAAGTTGTTTAACCCTATTTTATAAAGTTCAATGTCCTCAGGTGTAAAATTTTTGCTTAGACTAAATTTACATAATTGTGACTATTTATACCATTTTAGTCCCCTTAACAGTCCTCTTCCTGTCTATGGATTTAAACAAAGGCACTTATTACTCTTTTTTTTAAATTGTATTGGCATCGCTTGTTTTTCTTTTTGAGATATAATTGACACATAACATTGTATTAATCCAAAGTATGTAACATAATGATTTGACATATTTGTATATTGTGATATGATTGCTACAATAGGTTTAGTTAACGTAACCTCACATAGACAACAAGAGTGGCGATGTGGAGAAAAGGGAGCCCTTGTGCACTGATGGTGGGAATGTAAATTGGTGCTGCCACTATGGAAACCAGTATGGGGGATCCTGGAAAAAAAAAGGAATAGAATCACCACATGATCCAGCAATCCCATTTCTGGGTATATATGTAAACAAACAAAAGCATTCTCTGGAAGTATATGGGCACCCTCATGTTTACTGCAGCTTTGCTCACAAAAGCCAAGACATAGACAACTAAGTGTCCATCCACAGATGAATGGCTACTCTTTTTTTTTTAAATGTAAAGCCCCTTCCTTTAAAATTCCTCCAGACTCACTTACACTCACAGTGCTGTACAGCCAACACTTGACTTCATATCAGACTCTTGCCCCGCCTTACCCTCTGGACTTGAAACCTGAGGTTGTCCTCTGCTCCCCCTGACATCTTTTGCCAGGAATGTGGTGGGAGTTCCCTGTGCTTTCTGCCCACAGTCTAAAGCCAATCCCTGCTCACTCCTGTCCTGTCACCCCACCCAGGCTGGACAACGAAACTTCCTAGAGCAGGAAGGTCACAGAGTGACATTCAACTGGCAATCACGTGATTGAACGCTCTTAAAAACCTGGAAACAGTTCCATCATTGCAAAATATTCTCAATCCTAAAATGCAATCTATTTTAAGGCAGCATAAATTCAAAAAAAATTTTTCAGGGGAAAAATACAATAAATATGCACTTGGATTTACAAGGTATTGGATTTCAGAAACATTAAAATGCTCTGGGTTTCTTTAGTTTTGGGGAAAGGCAGTGTTATATGTGTACATTTCGCTGCCCACCGGCCACTTCCTTGTGTAGCTGGTTAGTGAAAAGGCTGGGTCGGGTGGGATGAAATCAAGAAATAGCTTTGTGTTTCTCCCACCACAGCCACCCACACATGCTGGGTGTCATCTTGGGCAGATCCGACAGCACTCTGGTCATTTTCAAGTATTAGAAAGTCCAGCATAATCCAAATAAAAACTTCACTCTCTCATCGGACAGAAGGGTTTCCCTTCTCTTCCACCCCCCACCCCAGGTCAGGTCAGACCTGCTCCTTCTTCTACCCGCCCCCGTCCCCCACTCTCTCTGTTATTTCTGGTTTCCCCAGGGCCAAGGCCAGGGAATGGGGCCAGGGCTCTCTGCTTTTCTCTGAGTTTTGTAATGCTCCCACCCATTGCCGACATACACACATTGGAAAATTCTTATGGGATCCTTTGTAAACTTATTATGTACACTTCCCACCACCATCGCTCCCCCAGTAACCCCCCAACACACTCTCCCCGACGCATATGGACTCTACACTATTCCCAAACAAGGGCCACGCACTCTTAGGTGACCTCTTGGACCCTTCCTCTCCGAGGTTTGCTAAGGGCTCCTTTCACCCAAGCAGGCAGCCCTCTAGGCTGTGGTCCTTTCCAAGCTGGGGTTTGTAGGGCATTCCTACTCCTGCCATCTCCCCTCTCCCAGCCATCAGGGGGAGCTTCGGCCAGCCCCCTGCCTTCAGGCTACCTCAGGGGGGAGTCAAGCCCCCATCTCATGACCAGGAAACCCAAGGCCACATTTCAAGTTCTCCTTCCTGTGCCTGTCCAGCCACAGCAAGAGGAGAGGAAGGCAGGAAGGCGAGAGAGTTTGGTAGATGAGCCAGGACCTGGCCAGCAAGTGAGGTGTCAGCTTCCCTTTCTAAAAATAACCTTAACCTCCCCCTTGCGGTTCTCCAGGGCCTTTCTCCACTTATCTTGCGTGGCTGTGGAGAGGTGGGGAGGGACAGGGAAGCCACAATGCTCTCTAGTCCTACACATTCTCTTCAGAGGAATCTTTGCTCTATCCTAGGAGCCACCAGCCTCTTCATATGCACAGGGGTTGCTGGGCACGCTTGGCTTCCTCTAAGTTCAAGGGGGATGTGGCCAGCCTCTTCATTCAAAATGTGAACAGTTCTTATCATACATTATCCTCGGGTTGGAGGCTTTGGCAAAAATAGAACAGGGAAGGAGTCTCTTTCTACTTGTCACACTTGTTCCATTCAACAAGCTTGGAGTGTGTGCTATGTGCCAGACACTGAGCTAAATGCTGGGATTACACAGGTGAGTGAAACCTAATCCATGGCCTCAAAGGAGCACAGCTCCAGGCAGAGCTCAACCTGGATGAACTAAAGGTCGGAGGGAGGGGGTGTGTGAAGGGCACAGGCTCAGAAGCCTGGGTGCCTGGTGTGAATTCCCACTTCGCCACTTATTAGCTGTCTGACTTTGGACAAGTTTTCTTAACTCTCTGCACCTCCATTTCCCCACCTGGAGAATGGGATGATAATAGTATCGAGTTGTTGTGCTAATCAAACAAGTTCAAATATAAGTACACAGAACAGAGCCCCGCATGGAGAGGAGTCTATTTGTACCAAACACAAAACCTGGTGCTGTCCCTGCTGTTCGACACACTTCAGCTCGTCCTGGCCTTTGCCTTTCCTTCAGGTCCAGGCTCCTGCTCTGCACGGGCCGCTGGACAAGGTCCCCTCCTTCCAGCGTGTGATCATGTCATCCTACTGTCATGCAACCACGTCCGCCCTGCGATCACACAGCTTCCCTTACAGGCCTCCCTGTCTTTTCCACCAGAGCATTTGCATCATTCCGCTGTGCAGAGCGCCTCACATCCGTCTTCCCTTTCAGTGTCTCACGTGGGTACGTTTGAAATGCGCACACACCCCCATTTGAAGTCTCCTTTCTAAAATACAAGGGACAGGTCTAATTATATCCAGCGTTCCCTTCACAACACTTACAATAGGGTCAGAGCTGTGGTCCTTGTATTGCTTCCTCCCCCTCCTAAGAAATAAACTCAGGAGTAAAATCAAGTCAAAATCTAGCACAGTGAGATTTCTAGAAGCTCTCCTATTAGAAGTGACTTTTCAGTTCTCTCCTACCTTTATGACCATTTCCTAAGTAGTAACCGTAAGGGGATATTAGCGTGACACGCCTCCTGTATTGAAATTTGGGTGAGGTCCCGAAGCTGAGAGCTACCCTAAAGGGGGTGCTAGATCATCTGTGTCGGGGGTGGCAAAGGGGTGCCCAAAAGCTGCTTCTGTCACCCACCCCAAAGGTTGGAAAGAGGAGACTAGGAATTTCGTGGGAGGTTGAAGCAGCCGGTGGCAAGGATGCGTTTGAAGAGAGTTGGCAGTGGCTGGGCTTTCCCACCACTCCCGCCCTCACTCCACCCCTCACTCCACCCCCCTGGCCTGGAGGAGGGGAGTGGTGTCTCCCTTAGGCAAAGCGAGAGAGACTGCGGATCCACTCAGAGAGCTTCACCTGTGTGGCCAGAATTGGGTGGGTGCAGGCTGGCATCCGCCTCCCATTGGAGAGAAAAGACTGTGGCTGGAGTGGCCCCTGCCAGGGAGCAGAGTGAAGACACAGGGCTTGAGAGGGGATGGGACTGACCGTGACATGGGTGTACCAGGGACTATGGGTGGGAGGGTGAGGCCAGCTGGAATGACTTTGACTTATTTCAAAGAACTGGGGGTTGGAGGGCCCGTCATGTTAAGCGAGGTGCCAAGGGAAGACCCACAAAAGTGCAGCACAGGAGAAAGAATCCGCCTGACCCACATTGCAGGGGTGACCCCCTGACTCCTTCCCTGCCTTCTACCTCCCTCCCGCTCTGGGGGAGTCTGAACTGGGGAGAAGGGGTGAAAACAGTGATGAGCAGCTACGACTGCCGGCCTCATGGCTGGCTCCTCACCATGTATCAGGCCCCATCTGGAAGGAAGAAAGGAGTTTAAATTGCATGACAAATCTGAACTCTGGATTGAACTGGACATTTTTATTGCCTGAAAAATGAGGCTATTTGTTAATTCCATGAGAGCTGACAGATTTCTTACGCAAGAAGCATTTGACTTAACACAGAAAAAATGATGTAATAGCTTTCTGCCTCCCTCATCTGAGTCCAGATCGTGTAATGAAACAGTGACTCGCTAATAAGAAAGGGCATCCAATGTCCGCTGTCGAGCTGGCCTGTAGACACACAGGATGATCTGGTTGCCTTGTGGGGAGCACGATTCTTGCACTTAGAGGTTCCTATAGAGGAGGAAACCACTCCCTGGAGTGAGGGCCTTTTAATCCTGTCTCCTCCTAGTTTCACCCGCATGCTTGGTCATTCATCATCAGGCCCAAGGTGAATTCCTCAGCAAATAGCTGAGCACATGGAGACAACAGACTTGGGACATATTTGGCAGAGACTGAACCCAGGAAGTGAGAGGGAAGCTTAGCTGTTCCAGGTGGAGTCCATCCCTACAGTGGGGGCCAAGAGGCAAGCAGGTGAGCAAGCGCTCAGGGGGCGGGGCTCCTGGGGTGGAGGTGGAGTCTGTGCAGGAAGGAGGTCTGAAAACTGAGAGGGGCTCTGCTGTAGGGTTGGCAGGTTAATGAATGAAAATACAAGACACCTAGTTCTTTGTTGTGTCTGGTCACCCTCCTCTGGAAGGGCTGCTGGACCAGGGAATGAGGAAGAGTATCTTGAGCCGTGTTGTGGCCGGTAGAGTCACTCAACATTAAAGAGAACAAAACCCTGTGGAAATAGATTGTTCTCTATGTGAATATGAGAGAGAGGAAACATTACAAATACTAAGATGTATCAATGATTATCCCCAGAAAACAAAGTTATGTGGAAGAAATACTGCGTGCTTTGGTGATGGAAAGGAACTAGAGGTGGCAAATTTACATTACCTGCTGTAAAGACTTATGGCTTAGATATAAATGACTCTGAGGGAAGTCATATAACAATGTAAAGCCTATTAAAAAGTAAGTGCATTCGGTCTTTAATTTAATTCTGAGTCAAATAACCAGGTTAAATTTATCCTTTGTGCGACACATAATTTTAACATTTTATTATACACAGCTGACAATTCCATTTACATGGTAAGAGTCTGTTTGGCACAATTAATTTTAATGATATTTACTATTTGCTATGTACTCCTACAAGGTGGAACATCTTGACAAATGTATTCAAGTTATTTCAAACCACTTTCAGAGCCTTGTTAGAGGCAAGAGCAAGCTCGCATCATGGGGACTTTTGGAAAATGGACAGACACAGAGATTATCTGCATCTGGAGCATGATTTTCATGTCAACAAATTCGTGGGCAAGAGAGGGGTCTTGCTGTCCTCTACAGGGTCCTCACCAAGGGCCTCTCCCAGCCTTAGCCACACAATGATGGCCCGCACCAGACATGTTCTCAGAGCAAAATAAAGCTGCCTCCACCTCCCCAATAGTTAATGGTCTAAGAGCTGGGGATTGGGCACGAAGTGCCTCAGTTGCTCCCATCCTCCCCCACTCCACCCCCAGTCAGATGAGCTGCCAGCATCTTGAGAAATGATGCTGAACACCTTCAGTATAACAGGTAATAGGGTATCGATGAATCAATCAAGAAACATTTCCGAATGCAAGTACGCATGCTGCTGGAGTTCAGGAGAGAGCTGGCATGAATCTTGCAGACCTAAAGGGAACCCAAATCCCAGGTGGGTAAAGAGGTTTACTCAAGACCAACGAGACAGAGAGATGTTTCTGGGACCTGGATTGGAAAAACTGGAAACAGTGCAAAAGGAATACAACAAAAAATGTCTTCCATCCTTGTCCCCCCACAAAAGTTCCGTTCTTAAGGGCCAACCACTGATACAAGTTTCTAGAGTATATCTTTCCAGAGATATTGCATGGGGAGACCAGCAAAAGTAGCTACATGTGTACTCCACAGGTGCAGCATACGAGGCACCTTGCTATTTCAGGCATACTCCTTCTAAAACACCATCCCGCAAAAAATACTTTAATAGATTCCAGTGTCTGCAGAACAAGGCCCAGCCTCTTCCAGGTGTAGAACACCCTAACTTCACAAATGAGCATCCTGCTTGGCAGTGCTCCCCTCCCCTCCTCCCTCCTCCTGCTCACTCCACCCAGGTCTCCACCTCAGCAGGTCTTCAGACCCATGAGTCTCACTCCTGCTGATTCCTTGGTCTGAAGACACTTGCTTCCCCTCCTCTGCTTGTCAAAATCATCCTCATCTTCAAAGACTCAATTCCACATGGCACTTCGGCTGGGAAGCCTCCTCCAAATTTCTCTGTCACGTTGACTGTGTGTCCTCTCTAAGGACCCTCCTTGGCAAGTTCAATACCCCTCTGTGGGTGGTTCATTGATTTTATGAGCACCCTTGAAATAGCATATGGTGTGTGATAGGGACCAGTGAGACCACAAGAAGCAACAGTCTCGGCCCTCAAAGAACTTAGGGTCCAGCAGGGGAAAGTGATGCATTCAACAGTCGTGGATGATGAGTACAAGGTGCCGTGACACACAGAAAAGAGCCCTTACCGCAGAGGGACGGGACCCACAGGGGAGGTTCCTGGAGGAGGCGGAACCTAAGCCAATGCCAGAAGTTCTAGAAGGACGAGCCATACCAGGAGTCATGGAGAATGGAGATGTCCCCAAGGAGCCAGGCCACACCGAGAGAAAAGCACGGTCAAGTTCAGAAGCACCAGCGCTCCATCAATAAGGCAGGAAGTGAGAGCTGTGTGGACAGAGTCAGGTAACGAACATGAGCCCAAATCTTCTGTAAATTATAAAGTGCCCGTCAAACAATAGGTGTAGGAGGGTAAGACAAATGAACGTGTACTTATAAGTTTTGTAAATTTAAAGTAACAGATAATCCTCATTCACTTATAAAAGTGTCACCATAAATTTTTTTAATTGAGGGTTTTACACTGAACTTTCCAATTCTTATTAAAAGTGGCAAAGCAAGTTGTAAATGAGAAAAAGAAAACAGCAGGTGTAGGAGTGAGTGATTCAACAAATCTGGCAACTGGAGAGTCATAATCTTTGACTCCCGAGGTGCAGCGGCCTCTGAAGATTGACAGATAATGTGGGGAAGGCCAAGGAGCGTCACTCAACATGTTTGCCCTTGGTTGTGGATATTTACAAGGGGCTGCCAGGAAATTTGTGAAGGTTAGCATTTTAGTGAAGCCCTCTGTAAATCCGGG
>NW_005356870.1:5227335-5228872 GCF_000412655.1 Myotis brandtii | reverse complement strand
GGCGTTTGGCAAACAGGCTGCCAGACCTGGGAACCCAGGGCTCACATTCCAGAGACAGAGTCCTGGAAATTGAGGACAGATGGACAGTAGGCAGAGTACAGGTGGCCTGGCCTTGGCACCCACCCCGAGGCAGCCACTGTCTGGAAAGAACAATTTGGGGAGTGTAGCTAACAGCTCACTTGCAGGAGTGCCAGGCAAAGAGGAAGTCCACGGGTGAATGACTTGGGGGTGAAAATCAGAATCGAGGTGCTTTCAGTGCCATCTTTCAAGCTGCTATGAATAGCAACAGGCAGAGCTGAACTTGCCGGTTCTTGGCAGGAGAGCAGTCAAGATTGATTACACAGATGGATCACTTTGCTCAGAAAAAGCCAGTGGATGGTTTGATGTAGTGACTTCTGCAACCATAAAACCTGGAGATGTATGGCTCTCTCTGCTGAACGGGGCCCGGAAGAGATTGACCTCACATATAAAGTGAAAATGATATGCATGCATTTCACCAGGTGGGGGAAACTCCTCGTGCTACTTGCAAGTAGTGATCTGGTGCCCACGATGCTGGATTCAAAAGTCAAACTGGAAAAGTTCTATTGAAAAACAACCCAGAGAACTGAATGGTGGAGAAGCGCTGGATTCTGACATGAAGAAGATTAGAATTCGGTGTCTGTGTCTTGAAAAGATCCCTGAATACATGAGCTTTAAGGAGGCGGGGAGGTTGGGGTTCCAGTTATTGTATAGTCAGGATATGTCTTCAGAGTAAATGCATGTCCAGGCTGTCAATCCGGCTGAAAGCTTGGTGACCTCTTCCTCCCGGGGACAGGGAGAGCGAGGCCAGTTGGAGTTTGCGGGCCAGGCTGTTGTCCTCTGGCCGGCGCCCCTGACTGCCCCGTCAGCCCTCCTCACTGGTCCTATGCGTGCGCTGCTTTTCTGTGAGGCTCCCGGTGACCGTTGTAGGGAGGTCGCCGCAGCAGCTGGAAAAGCACCACTTTGAGTGTGAAGAAAGGTGTGGAAGTCACAGGTCTGCTACTGGCCAATGATCCGATGTTGGGTGAGTCCATGTTCCTGTGCCTCAGTTTATTCGTTGGTGAAATGGGACATTATCCCCCACAGAGATGTAGTGAGATTGAGATGGTGATTTATGAGAGTGTCTATAGGCTGCAGGCACCTGGAATGCTGGCTTCCCTAGTTAGCAGTGTTTGCGGCAAAATTTACCTGATATCCCTCTACCCCTGGTCCTTCACGTACCCTTTTTGTTTTGTTTTACTATTTTTATTGCACTAAAATATACACACATAACATTACCATTTTTAAGTGTATAATTCAGGGGCATTAAATGTATTCACAGTGTTGTACAATCATCACCACTATCCATTTCCAGAGCTTTCCATCATCTCAAACTGAGACTCTGTACCCATCCTATATAATAAAAGGGTAATATGCAAATAGACATGGCGGCAGAACAACCAATCAAATCGTAATATGCTAATGATATGCTAAGGTTGCTCAACCGCTCACTATGACATGCACTGACCAGGGGGCAGTC
>NW_005356870.1:5215887-5227276 GCF_000412655.1 Myotis brandtii | reverse complement strand
GTGCACTGGTGGGGTCCCTTGGCCTGGCCTGTACCCTCTTGCAATCCAGGACCTCTCGGGGGATGTCGGAGAGCCAATTTCAGCCCGATCCTGCAGGCCACTCCCCTTGGGAGGGCACCAGACACAGGGCTCATGGCTGGTGAGCACTGCTATGGCAGCGTGAGCCTCTCCCTATTGGAACTGATCGACAATTTCAGCCCGATCCTGCAGGCCACTCCCCTTGGGAGGGCACCAGACACAGGGCTCATGGCTGGTGAGCACTGCTATGGTAGCGTGAGCCTCTCCCTATTAGAACTGATTGGGCGCAAGCCTGAGGCAGGCACAATGGGGCCAGGATGAGCAAGAGTGGCAGGTAGGAGCTGCAGGTGGCATTGGACTGCGGGTTTCGGCCCCATCCCTGCAGGCCACCCAGCGAGACCCCACCCATGCACAAATTCGTGCACCAGGCCTCTAGTTAAATAATAACTCTTCATCATCCCCTGCTCTCCACCCCTGGTAACCTCTATTCTACTTTCTGTTTCTATAAATTTGCCTATTCTAGATATTTTATCTAAGTGGAATCATATAATATGTATTGTTTTATGTTTGGCTTATTTCACTTAGCATAATATTTTTAAGGATATGTTGTAGCGTGTGTCAGAATTTCCTTCCGTTTAAGGCTGAATAATATTCCATTGTATGTGTATACCACATTTTGTTTATGTATTTATTCATCTGTTGGTTGTTGTTTTCTGCCTTTGGACAATTGTGAACAATGCTGCTATGTAGCAGGAGAATGGGTTTGAAACAAGGGCAGGCATTTGGAAGAAGCTGTCTTTGTTCCGGTCACTGAACAGCATAGTCACTTGATCAGCCCGTGAGATTTGAATGCAACAAAACAAGTGTCAAGAAAACCTGATTAGAGAAGCCCCGAGTACTCACATGGTCCTTACGCTGTGATAACCTCCTACAGAAATGTCACATGCAGGCTGTGTGTGACGGCAGATACTGCTGACTTGAAATTTGAGAGCCAGGCAGGAGTGTGAGCATTTGATTTCAATCTGAGAAAATTCCAGAAGACTGAATTCAGAGGATTTGTGAACACCATCGCATCCATACAATTGGATTTCATCAACAAACTCAGACTTATTTTTCTAGCCCAAACTGGGTCATTCCAAGTATATTAAAGGGCAGAGAGAAATAGATGGAAATGGTGGTTAGAATGCAATTCAGAGATACAGTTTCCACGTGCCTGTTTATTTTACGCTGGTAAGTGCTCAAGCCTCAGGAGTCCAAAACCAAACTGGACTCGTGAACAGTATCACTTCCTAAAGCCACGTTCTATTCCATATCTGTACACCCTCCAAAGCCACACAAAGGAGCAAGACCCACCTCGTGTACTTCTATCAGGGACAGAGCATGTTTTCTAAGTTTGGGGTGAAGAATTGCAGGAGGAGCTCCCCAATCTTCATGAACATCACCGCAGTGTCTGAGATGATGGATGGAAAATAAGTCTAAATACTATTACACTTTCTGTAACTTGGGGCCCAATGAACCTTGTTTCCATTCTGTCTATATTCTTGGTGCTCTACTGCATTTAATATTTAACTATTATTGTTATGTACATGGAAGTACTTCACAGAAGTATTTAATGTCTTAAATATATGTAAAGTCTGTCCACTTATGGACTGTTAGGTTCAGAAGGATCCTATTCGGGCCTGCAAACACCTTAGTTGTGTCCAGGTTCCTGTGCAAATACAGCAAGATGCCAGGATCTTACAAGGAAGCAGAAGGCTGAAGACTAATGGTCACCCTGCAACCCAGGTAAGGAAAGGGGATTCAACTGGTGCTTGAGCCATGACTCTGGGCCTTCATGGGAAACCTTCCCCCAACTCTGACGTCTTCTCTCCTTGCCCAGGGCTCAGCAACCTGGAGTGGTGCTTGAGCCATGACTCTGGGCCTTCATGGGAAACCTTCCCCAACTCTGACATCTCTCCTTCCCCAGGGCTCAGCAACCTGGACTGCAATTCCACCTTCTCACCCTGGGTCCTGCTGTAACCCCACCAACAAGTGCATATTCAACCCCGTCCCATCAGCCTAGTCCTGTCTCAGATGAATCCCCCCTCAGTGGCTCAGCAAGGAGAACCTAACTCCTTCAGCATCTTTCAGAATGATCTGTAATAACACAGGCATCTTAAAGGAAGGAGCAAGGCATCAGTGAAGCTTAAAATGAAATTAAACACAATCCTGCCACAAAGCACCCAGCTTGTTGAGATCACAGTCCAAAAACTAATACGGGACTCAGTGAGGCTGCTAAAGGAGGTGATGGGAAACAGAAGCTACGCAAACAACTACCCAAAAGGGGTTGTTGAGGGAATTTTTTTAAAAAATTGAGATATAATTGACATAGAACATTGTATTCATTTTAGGTGTACTAAACTGATTTATGTATATATTACAATAAAATGATCACCACCGTAAGTTTAGTTAACATCCATCACCTCATATAGTTACAGTTTTTTCTCTTGTGATGAGAAATTTTAAGAGCTACTCTCTTGGCAACTTTCAGGTAAACAGTACACACAGTATTGTTAACCATGACCACATCCCAGGACTTATCTTATAACTAGAAGTTTGCACCTTTGACCCCTTCACTCAATTTTCCTCCTCCCCACCCACTGCCTTTTTGAGGGAACTTTTCAGGGGGTAGAAGATTGGACAAGGTGACCTTCCAACTGTGGGATTTAATCATCACAAAGCGGGTCTAGCCTGGTGCCTGGTGCCTGCCGAGGGCCCGGCCCTGTGGGGAGGGCCTGCCGAGCTCTGTCCATGCGGGTATTTCAGAGGCGAAGGGTCAGCACAGCCCTGAGGCTGCAGATCCGCAACCACGCTCACTAGGCAGCTTATTTGTTAGAGAGATCTCCAACTGGTAACTGTCTGCACCTTTCTCTCTACAAATTCTGAATTCAGGTGGAGAAACTGGGTGTTACATATGAGCCCCGCAATTTCCAAGCTTTAGCATTTAGAGCAGTGGTTCTCAACCTTCCTGATGCCGCGACCCTTTAATACAGTTCCTCATGTTGTGGTGACCCCCAACCATAAAATTATTTTCGTTGCTACTTCATAACTGTAATTTTGCTACTGTTATGAATCGTAATGTAAATATCTGATATGCAGGATGTATTTAGGCGACCCCTGTGAAAGGGTCGTTCGACCCCCAAAGGGGTCGCGACCCACAGGTTGAGAACCGCTGATTTAGAGGAAATCCTTTACCCTCCTTTATTCTAACCACTCACAATCCAACACAAGGACACACACACACACACACACACACACACACACACACACACACACACACTCCCGCCTCGTGTTTTAAAGCGTCCAACCTCTGCTCTCTTCCTCTCGAGGTCCCAGGCGCCTTTTAACACATCAAGCTGGATTATCTGGCCTGAAAGGGCTCCTGGCTGCCTTCCACCAAGGGGAGACGTATCATTGATGAGGTGCCAGGGATCCTGTCCTGGCTCAGATAATGTGGGGGTGTCTCTTCTACCATGTGGACAGATAGACGTCACGGAACCCATCCTCCATGGAAGACCCCAGGGCTCTCAGAAGCCACCTGCTCTTTGTCAGGTCTGTCCTCACTTCCATTCAAGATTCCTGAGGCCACTTTCCAGGAGCCTGGCTCTGCCCAGTAGGATTGGATGGTCATTTATAACACAGAACCATTTGCTAGCACGAAACTGCCCCTGAGGAAACAAGACTGTCTCCAAAGCCAGGTCAATGTCAGGTCAGATAAGCACAGCCTGGAATTTTCAAGTATGTGCAGTGGCTGGTCCCGCAATCTCATCTCTCGTGTGCAAGGCTGGGCGCACTGATGATTTCCTGACAGGTGCCAGGAGCCGGGGCTCTGCTGGAGATAGGAGGGAATGCTGAGTATGTCCACATGATGGTGGTGGAGGAGAATTCACTCCCGTGAACACGTGGTTCCTGACCTGTGACTGCTCTCATTCAGCTGCCAGAGCCCACGGGGGCCCAGAAAGGGGCCCTAGCTTAGCTCTCCAAGTTCTCCAACACCGAGAATTGCTGAAGGTCTTCCAAATATACTTATTGATGTTTACATGGAAACTCAGTTAAGGGGTCACACAGGGTAGCCAGGTGCACTTGTGCAGGGTGTGGGTGATGACACCCCGGAGCTGTGCAGTGCCCAACCACTGAGGCACGTGGCTGACGGCATGTCCCCACAGAGTGGCTTTATGGGGCTCTTTTGCCACAGTCTGGGTTTGGTCACCACCTTCAGAGGTTTGGCCATCTCATTTGTGAAGACTAGAGCCCTCTCAGGAAAATCAGTGTGAGCCAAAGTGGTTGAGGAAGGTTTTTGGAGGAAGGGGATTTGAGATGCATAGAAAATATGGTGATCTTCAGAGAATCAAAGAAGTATTTAATATGCACCTTTTTATTCAGTGCCTCCAAATGTTCCCAATGTACTGGATTTAATGGTGGAGGCTGGAGAAATATGAAATACATTCTCTAGTCTTAAATGGCTTAGAGTCTAGTTGGTGAAGTAGAGCATACAGGAAGAGATCGTGATCAATACTAGCCAATATCCAATTAGGGGCTAAATGATGTCCCATTATCTTTCAGTGCTGTAGACTCTCAGAGGACGAGAGATCAGTAATGGGGAGGATGGTCAGGAAAGGCTTCCTGCAGGAGCTGGGACTTGAGATGTACCTCGGAGAATGCAGGGGTCAGATGGAAGTTATCCCATCAGTAAATGTGTAGAACGGGGAGAGGACATGGTGTGTTCAGGGGTTGGGAACAGTGGAGCAGACACAGATGCTGGCCAGCCTCAGTCGCATCTTCATATTTGGGAGTTGGTATAAGCTGGATCCCTCAAAGCTACCCAAAGAATTTGGAATCAAGGTTGCTACTCTGTGAGTTAAACTGTAAAACTTATTCACAAGCTCTGCAAACACATTTAAGAGAGACTGCCTCCAGCCCTGCAGGACTCAGTAATACCAGGGGCTTGGAAATGTTGTTTCTTCACCTAAAGATACTACCTTTGGGGAAGGGATAGTCGGCCACAGAGCTAGGAGCACCATGGGGGGAGTGTCGCCTATGCCTATCTCAGCATTATCCAGGGAGAATGTGCCCCAACCCAGGTTGCCCACTCTGAGGGGCTGGTATAGATCTCATTTGAATCACAGAAGCCTGTGTGAGCACGGCTAAGGTGGGTTGTTCTCCTGCCTTCCTGACCACCCATTACTGGCTGAGCCATGCATTTTGTCACTCAGTTCTGTCCCACCTGAATGTACACTCTGTCTTAAACTCTGAGAGTCTGTCTGCACACCTGTAGCCAGGGTTTGGGTGACGCTAAATCCAGGCTGGGGTGGCACCTGGCAAGACAAGGTCTCAGCCATTGTTTGTTGTTGCACTGAAGGTCACCTTTCCCACCCATGGAAAGTTACCCTCCGGACCTTGCCACTGTTGTCTATCGAGAGGCAGGCTTTAGCATAAGGTGGACCTGGGCATAAGTTCTGGAGCTGTCACTTATGAGCTGTCCCTGTAGGCAACACCTCCCCTAAGCTTTCTAGGCCTCCATTTCCTCATCTATAAGTTAGGGGGTGTAAGACCACCCACCATATAGAGCTATTGTGAGTCTTCAGTGCCATCATCCACTGAAAATGCAAAGCACGTAGAATAGGAGTTATAGGCAGGTTCTTTGGAATCAGACCACGTGACCTTGACCAGTTTCATTCTCTAAACTGCAGTTTGCTTTTCTGTATAATAGAGATAATCATGTGAACCTCATGAGCTCCTTGTGGGGATTATGCCAGATGGTATTAGGTGCTTATATGTTATTATTAACATTAGCAGTGTGTTAACAGTAGTAATTTTAAAATATTGTTATCACAGTAACTGGTGCACGGAGAGTACTCAATGACTGTCATCTTCCACAGGGCCATGGCTTATGGCCCTCTGTTTCTCTCCCAGGGATCAGGCTAGGTCCTTTGTACCTTTGTCCACATCTACCATCTGCAAAATTCAAAGCAGGGTTTGCAGCCTCATCGAATCGACCAACTGAAGATGGAAAATATTTGGGGGGAAATGTTACATTGTTGCTGACGTGTACTATATAGTTAGACCCAGGATGGCTGCATTTGTACTGAACTTGAATAGAGTTTTTTGGTCATTATTTCCTAAACAATACAGTATAACAGCTCCTTACATAGCATTATAATATTTCTATTAAATATTATAAGTAATCTGGAGATGATTTAAAGTATAGGGGAAGATGTACATGGGTTATATGCAAATACTACAGCAGTGTGTATAAGGGACTTGAGCATCAGTGGATTTCGGTATCCACGGGAGGTTCTGGAACCCACCACCCCAGATACCGAGGGAGGACTGTCCTATCTACCAAGGCAGCCAGAGGCCTCAGCATCTCCAGTTACATCCCTTTCTCTGCCCCACCACACGGGTCATCCTGATCTAATTCCTTAATCCTGCCAAGACCTGTGATAAACTCTTACTCTAGGGTGGCATTTAACAACTTGCAACACAAAAATCTGCAAGACTCTCCCGTTAGCAGATATTTTGACAACAGCTCTTTTCCCAAAGGACAGCTCAGAGGACGCCTACGCTAAGCGGAAGTAGCTCTCCAGCAGAAAATCACTCTACACCGCACAGCCCATTGGATGATCAGTGTTTCCAGGAGCTTGGCTTAGCGTGCTCAGTCCTGCGGCCACCGACTGTTCACCTGCAGGCTATCAGCCCCTTGTTTGAATGGGATGGTCCAGGTGATTCCTCAGAGGACGGCGACCTCCCACCCTTTGTGAACCGATGCTCGAATGCTCTCCGACCTCTCAGGCCTTTATCCTGTGCAGCCATCGCTGGAATCTACAAAGTAAGGCTCTGCGCTCGGAGCCCCCGCCAAGTTGAGACCTTTCGTACATTCAATTTCTGAAATTCTCCCCTCGGTTCCTGCCACCTACGGTCTATTACTCAATTACTCTCTATCCTTTTTAGGTAGTGATTTTAATGCAACTCAACAGGTGCCATAATTTACTCCTCCGAGGGGGCTGCCGTTCTGTGATGATGAGAACCACTGTATTCCCACTTAATCATATTCTCTGGGATTCGGGGCAGCCTCAAGGTGAAAGGAGAAAGTATAACTGTACAGTGTTGCTCTTGTTCGTTTTGATTGTGGCTCATTCTTGCCCATTTAGATTCCAGAAAATCAAGACTGTTCAATGGTGTCAAAGGCACAGCGGGAAAACCGCAAAGAGGCTATAATGACTTAGGGGGCAAAAACAAGTCCAGATGTAACAAGGGATGATTCTAGAAGCTTCCCTTTTAGTTAGACAAAATGTGCTACAAGCCCAGAAGAAAGATTAATGACCTAAAACAGAACCAACTTAGTAGAGCCATGATTCGCTGATAAGGGAAGGGAGGGATAAAAAGAATATTAAAACCCCTGATAAGTCTAAAATGTATTTAGGTTTGTCTATGAAATACAGTCATGCCCAGAAGCACAGACCGCGGTCCCCAGAGTCACAGAGTAACATTTGTTGCTTCAGGAGGCTCCCTCCCGACTAGGAACACGTCACTGGCCGAGAATCAGGCTTGTGGAGCTGTGAGGAGAGGATTCAGGAGGTCTGCATATTAATAGACACCCCAGGAGGTTCCGAGGCAGGTGGTTTGTGGACCACACTTGGAGAAACTCTGAAGTCGATGACTCCAGGATTTTTCAGCTGTGAATAATATACACACTATCTCCAAACCTTCGATTCTTTGTATATCTTAGACTTCCTAGCCTCTGTGGACACATGCGGGGAGAGACTGCACCATCTGTTTCTCCCCTATATATATGGATTCCACATGTGCCTCATTTACAATAGAACAACTGAACATATACGTTTTCAGTAAAATCAAATAAATACAGCGTATGGATTTGAGTATTTTCTTTCCTTCCTTGGCCCAGAAGAAGAACGTAATTTATAAAGGATGACCTGAATCACAAAGGCAGCTCCACATCTTGAGAACTAAACACAGACGTGTCCGTGTGTTTGATTTCAGGTTCCATTTCAAACAAACTCGGGGATCTTGTCCTTGCTGTTCTGAAGGCTTCTCTGTTCTTTCGGCCTCAAACCTGAGTTTGACCTCCAAAGTCTGATGTCTGTGGAGGTCTCTGAAACCCGGCCGTCATTATTGCTGAGCTCTGCCCTGCCCTGCCTACGTGGAAATGAATTTTTTTCTTCTGTGGATCTTTCCCCTTCAGGGATAGCAAGTAAATTTCAACTCATGAGCCGATGGTGGGCATCTGGCAGAGGCTGACAGAAGGAGTGGGTAGAGAAGGATTCTGAGGCTCTGTAGGGGCTCCAAGTAAAGGAGGGTGATCTGGGTCCCTATGGGGGAGGATGGCGCCACTTTTGTACCACATATTTGCCAGTCTAGCCTGGGCTTTCTCTTTCAAAGACCTACTCTTTTTTATACATAATGTAGAACTGGAAGAGAACTTGTTCTTTTTTTCTTTTTTGGATTCCACATGTAAGGTAATACCATGCAGTGTTTTATTTCGCTGTCCAGCTAATTTCACTTAGCATAATGCCTTCCAGCATCATTCATGCTATTGCAACTGGTGGAATTTTCTTTAAAATTTCATTATATATATATATCACATTTTTTTTTATCCACTCATCTATAGATGGATACTTAGGTATCCATTTTGCTGAATGATGTAAATGGCATTCTCAAGGTTTTGGAAGCTTATCAGAGATGTCCTACTTTACCTGGATTCTTTCACCTTCTAATCAATGTATAGATTTGTCAAGTTTGCTGATATGAATAGTGCTTCAATGTATATGGGAGTGCAGATATCTCTTCAAGATAGTAATTTCATTTCCTTTGGATATATACCTAGAAGTTGGGTCATATAATAGTTCTATTTTTAATACATATGGGTCATATAATAGTTTTATTTTTAATTTTTTGAGGAACCTCTATACTGTTTTCAATAGTGGCTGTACCAGTTTACATTCATACCAAGAGTGTATAAGGATTCCTTTCCTTCACATCTTTGCCAATATTTATCATCTCTTCTTTTTTTTATAGTAGCCATCCTGACAGGTATGAGTTGATATCTTATTATTTGAGGAACCTCCATACTGCTTTCCATAGTGGCTGTATCAGTTTACATTCATACCAAGAGTGTATGAGGATTCCATTCCTTCATATCTTCGCCAATATTTATCATCTCTTCTTTTTTTTTTATAGTAGCCATCCTGACAGGTATGAGGTGATATCTGATTGTGGTTTTGATTTGCATTTCTTTGATAATTAGTGCTGTTGAGCACCTACCTTTTTATGTATCTGTATATCTTCAGATGGACATTTGTATATCTTCTTTAGAAAAATGTCTATTCAGGTCCTTTGCCCATTTTAAAATCAGATTATTATTATTATTACTAGAGGTCCAGTGCACAAAATTCATGCATGGGTAGGGTCCCTATGCCTGGCTGGCAATCAGGGCTGATCAGGGTCTTCCGGTTGCTGGCCCGGGGGGCCTCCCTTTCACAACTGCCAGCTGCCAGCAGGTGCCTTCATTCATTCCACGCTGACCCCTGGTGGTCAGCTCACGTCATAGCAAGCAATCGGTCTCCACATTCATTCCACGCTGACCCCTGGTGGTCAGCTCACGTTATAGCAAGCGATTGGCTTTTATATAGAGAGATTTTGCTATTGAGTTATATGAGTTCCTTATATAGTTTAGATAATAGTCCCTTATCAAATATATGGTTGACAATATATTTTCATTTTGCTACTTGTTTTCTTTGCTGTGCAGAAGCTTTTTAGTTTGATATAGTCCCACTTGTTTATTTCTGCTTTTGTTGCCTATACTTTTGGTATCATATTTAAAAAGTCATTGCCATGACCAATGTCAAAGAGCTTTTTCTTTATGTTTTCTTTAGGAGTTTTATTAGGTGTATTTTTCCATGTCTTACATTTAAGTCTTTAATCCATTTCAAGTTAATGTTTGTGAATGATGAAAATGGTATTCTCTAGGCTTTGATAGCTTATGAGAGATGCTCTATTCTAGCTGGATTCTTTGACCTTCTAATCAATAGATTTGTCAAATTTGCTGATTTTAAAGTTATATATACTCATAAACCAACATACAAAAAACACCTTTACCCTCATGAAGTGTGTGCCTTGCCCTTCAATTGGGAGGAAACCCAATGGAAGCAGTTTTCCCTAAAGCTTGCTATGCACTATTATGACTCATTGGCTTTATTCAGGTGCCTGGGGGGGATGGGGGATGGGGAGAAGTGAGAGCTTGAGTAAAATGGAAATAAATATTATGCACATCCAGCATTCAACTTCTTTGATTTCAGGCAGGCTGATTTAGTGGTCAGAATTCAGGTGATAGGAGGGGAGGGTAGCAAGAAAGACAGAGAGGAAGGGAAAATAGTTATAAGTGGGTGAAGCTGAGAGAAGCAATGAGTCCTTGGATAGTAATACTGTTCTCATAACATTTCTGTTGCATTGTTTTATTGTAAATAAGAATCAATAAAAAGATGATGCTTAAGGTTTTTAACTTAGTGAATTTCATCTAGGACCAAATACATCTGACAGCAGCCTGCCTTTTAAAAATGCAAACACTATGCACAGATTTATTAATTTTCATGTTATGAATATTTAAATAAGGCTATCCCTTTGGAATCATTTTACATTGAGCTAATGCACTTACATTTTTAATGAAATGAGTAGTCAACCATTAAAAATAAAATATTGATGTGAATTGTTAGACTAATTGATTGGGGAAGAAAATTATTGTGTAAGCAATCAGAGATTTAAAAAAAATGAATAGAAATTGAACCACTCAATTATTGTTAGCCCTTGGCATTAAGGAAGACTCTGTCCAATCTATCTCTTTGCTTTATGAACAATCGTGTTGTTGTTTTTAAGTCTAAATAAAATTATCATTGTAAAGGAAGCCTCAGGAAGGGAATGTGAGTCAAGAAGTAATGTGATCTTCCGCAGCAGTACTTAACTGTTTAGTTCTGTTAGTGTAGGTAGCTAGACATTAATAAAGGAAGGAAGCAAAGGGGACCAGACATTATTCCACATGATCAACTAGGGAACATAAGCCTGCTTACTTCCCCAGGAAGTTACAGCTTCACACACTCCCCAGGGAACTGCCCATCAGTTCCCCTGCAGATCGATGTGGGTAGGGATAGAATGATAAAGAGGGAGGTAAGCACATGCGCAGTAAGAGCCATGATGGGGACCACAGAGGCCTGTCAGTCTAGCCTGGGGAAAGAATGGATTGGTTAAGGAGTGGGCTTTTTTTTTAAAATATATTTTACTGATTTTTTACAGAGAGGAAGGGAGAGGGATAGAGAGTTAG
>NW_005356870.1:5060575-5215623 GCF_000412655.1 Myotis brandtii | reverse complement strand
AAGTCCTGGCAGCCACAGGGACTCCAAATGCAGGGCCCCAGCCGAGGCCCAGCTGGGAAAACAACCTCAGCTAGCCGGACAGCGAGAAAGGCTGGACTGGACTAGCCTTGGAATGCCACAATGTCTGGACACTGGCCCTATTTCTGGGCCTGTTGAAGGCAAGATTGGACGTTTCTATGGCAGGACAGACAGAAGTGGGATATTGGAAACCCAGGGGAACTCCTTTGATTTTGCACCTGGTGCCACAAATACATTTTATCACCAGGCTTCATCCTCCCTGTGGGTCTCCTGGAATGCTTTCCTTGCGACCCCACAAGAAACCCACTTCTACTGGCAACACTTCCTGCTACAAAATATGGGGGTGGGGAAGTGAGGTAATTTGCTTTGTAATTCAGGCTCCAAACCTGCCCCCCCCCCATTCAACATAAAATACAGTAACTCAAACTGAAGATGTTTCCCCTGAATTTCAAGATGCCTACACTCTTACCAAGATGTGAATAAATGTAATTTTAAGTCACTTTAAAGATTAGTAGTTTAAAATCCTTTTGAAGTATTTTTTTAAGTGGAAGAATTTTATGTAAAGGCAAACCTTGGCATTCCTTCTAAGTATACTTTTCTGGTTTGATTGTTTTAAAGTGAGGCATACCTTTCTTTGAGTTAAAGGTTTAGGCTTAACCACTGAAGACTGCTCAGTTTTCACATTCTTTTTAGCAGCTGAATCTATAAATGAAGAGCACAGATTCACTGTCACCCCACATTCAGTTAGGAGAGTTGATAAACAGAAAAGGCAAAAAGAGCTGTAACTCATTCAAGAGAAGATTGAGTTCAGATTTCTTGCCAAAGACTTCTCACTTAGCTGTTTTATGAGGAAGGCACGTATAGGCTCAACAAAACACGAGGCCCAGCATGGTAGGTGCCAGGGCCTCAAAAAAACAACAAAAAAATGGAGAAAGTGAATTGTTGGTATTCTGTAGACAGAAATAGAGACTAGAGGAGAGCATTAAGGGTATTGGAAAGAGGGATGAGGAAGGCACGTATAGGCTCAACAAAACACGAGGCCCAGCATGGTAGGTGCCAGGGCCTCAAAAAAACAACAAAAAAATGGAGAAAGTGAATTGTTGGTATTCTGTAGACAGAAATAGAGACTAGAGGAGTGAGAGCATTAAGGTATTGGAAAGAGGGTTAAAATGATGCACTAAAGAGGGGAAGCACAGGGCGTGGGGGATGTGGGAAGAGCCAGGTATAGGAGAAGCAAAAACAGTGCACCAAGTGAGGAAGCAAAGACCCAGAATTTGGCAATTAGTGTCATTTAGTGCAGGGCTTTTCATGCATATAAATCCCCTGGGGAGCTTGTTAAAATGCAGATTTTGAGTCAATTCTGCATTTCTACCAAGCTCCCAGAAGAGGCCCAGGCCCCTCTTGGATGAGTTTGGCTGTTGATCCTAACCTAATCCAGATTGGCTACTCTGATCTTTGTGATAAGGAAAATGGAGAATCAGCCACCTGTGTGGCTCCTAAGGATGGGCAGACGCTGGGGTCCGGGCCATCAGACAAAGCTTTAGATGGGAGATCACAGGTTTCAACACATGTTGGCAATGTTTGCTGCCCCAACAGCCTTACCTGAAGTTGCCAGAAAGGCTATGGGAAGTTTCACCAGAGTCACAGGAAAGTCACTAAGCAAAGGCGAATGGACCCCTCAAACAAAAACAAACTTCTCTGTCAAAAGGATGACCAAGAAGACCATTAAAGCATAAAGCTCTGTTCCTGCCTCAGATGACACCTGTTCAGAAATAGAAAAATTAAATGGACCCCTCAAACAAAAACAAACTTCTCTGTCAAAGGGATGACCAAGAAGACCTTTAAAGCATAAAGCTCTGTTCCTGCCTCAGATGACATCTATCCAGAAATAGAAAAATTCTTTCCCTTCAATCCTCTAGATTTTGGGAGTGTTGGCCATCTGAAGAGCAGCAGGCTCCTCCCCTTGAATGGAGTGCCTCTCATGCTTCTCAGTGAGGAGAGGGAACTTGAAATGCTATTACACCTGCCCCCCCCCCTTCACCTCTAAAGAGGTGCCCTCTTCAGCCCTCTTCACCGTGGGAGTCTAGTCAGTTGCCAGCTCCTTCAAGCATCCTGTGCACTCTGGTTGTTGAATTGCCACCAGTTTGCTATGACTTAGATATTTAAATTTCTTAACACTTCGTAGTTTGTGTGTGTGTATTAGTATTTGTATTAAGCAATTCTTTATTTGAAAAAAAAAAGTCAACACTGCTCATCCAGGTTGCAGATTGAGTAGCAAGATTAGAAGATCCCATTTCATCTGTTGGAATGTGAAGAATGTCTGTGCCAAAGAATGAATTATTTATTAAGTGCCTGTTGTGTACCTAGCAATCTGCTAAGTACTCTGAGGAGTTTAAAAGAAGATGAGAACTGCCTTGTACAGGAGCTTAGAGTCTTACGGAGGAGATAAGACATGCAAACACAAACCCACTAGAGTAAAACAGAAGAGACTGTGTTTTAGAGAGCCTACCTGAGGCCGGAAGGCTACAGGAAGACAGAGAGGTCTATCTAGGCATGGTGGAGCTTAGGCAGGCAGAAAGGAGTGGGTGGGAACTTAAATTGAAATGAAAACAGAGGGGAAGAGTGTGGAATGCAGGTGCAAGGAACTGCAGAGACCTCTGTGGGGCCATAATATTCTATTGCAACCCCATACAGGGACAATCTTTGGGGTTGAAAAGGCTAAGTGTTGTGGCTAGATCTGAGTTCAAATGAAAGGCAGGTGTGTCTCCTAGGCATGCAGCATATGACTGGCACAATAATGGTCATGCAGTACGTGACTGACTCAATGAACCACAGAGCAGCTACTGTGCATATACTAACATGCCCTGCTGTAGGCATTAAGGTTCTAAAACTGAGGGGGGAAATGGATTCCCATTTTTAACAGTGGGAGAAAAGCATAAATAATGTTTGTGACTTGACAATCCACTTAAAATATTCATGTCTTACTTGCTGCTGAATGAAACAAAAAAATATTAAGGATAACATTTTCCTTCTCACTCTCCATTTTGAAGAACAACCACGTATCTTCAAACTCAGACTCTCTGGGTGTTCAAGGCCTTGAGAAGAAAACCTTGCCTGGCTTTGGGAAGATTTGACCCACTCTAGGTTATGCTGGCGTTGCCAGAAGAGGAGGATGTCCTGTACCCACAGGTCCTGGGGCTAAATCACATGGCCACACTGTGTAAAGTGGTGATTAACAGTGGTGTCTCGGTAACTCACCCCGGGCCACGAGCAATGAGTGTGTCTGGAAAGAGGAGAAGGCTTTGCCCAGGAGGGATTGACATTTGGATGGGCCTTGAAGGATGAGGAGAAGCTGCCAGGTGGCACAGGGGTAAGGACCTCTAGAAGGAGGTGTGGCTCCAACAGAGCCATGGCTAAATCCCCGTGTTAGGGAAATGATGTGCCATGGGTTTTAGTTGAAACCTGGGGCACATGAGGAGCTGTGACAGGAGGGAAGCATGGGAAGGTAAACTGAGGCCAAACTAAGAGAAATCTTGAACCTGAGGCAGAAGTTTTTAGATCCCCTCCTGATTAGACAGAGGTATCCAATCATGACTTTCCCATCTTGCTTGGATAAGATCTGATTGCACACACATAACATGGGCAATTGGCTTTGGACTATGGTTAGAAAAACAACTACTGGGCCTAAATTTCCATTAGAAATCATTGTCTTCAATCAGCTGTTCCCTGAATTGTGTGGTGATGAAGGAGTACACAGAGGCAAGTAAACCACAGGTAATTTGTGATTTCATTACTAATGTGCTGTGTAGTTTTTGGCAAGGGGCAACTTGCCTGAACCTCAGTTTCCCCTGCTGCACTAGGAGTAATGCTTATTTTGGCATAATAAACTTAGCGGTTCTTACAATGATGGCCCCTGAGTGGTTCCTATGTGCCATTCACACGCATCATCTACCTGATCTTCCAACCACCTAATGAGGTGGGCTCTGTGATCAGCCCTTTTACAGTTGAAGAAACCAAGGCTTAAAGTATTTAAATCATTGGCATGAGAACACACATGGCTAATAATTAGGGAAGCTTAATCCCAAGTCTGTCTGATCCTAAACTCTTAACCTATACCCAATTCTGCAACATCTCACACCTCCAGGATGGTCATTTTTTAACCATCACCATTTTAAAGAAAACCTCCAACTCAAAATTGTTCAAAGTACTTTTAGGACATTTTGCCTCATAATCCACACACTGCTGGGAAGGAACACAGAATCACCTGATGCTGACTGATAAGACTTTAGAATACACTTGGTTCACTCTTCTCTCTTTACACAAGAAAGGAGGTAAGCAGCCAGGCTGTGGACCCCGAGTCACAGAGCTGGTCCTAGTAATAGCTGGTCCTGTTAAATTTCAATGTGTTTTGGTGTATTGGAGATCTGAGTTTTTGCACTCACTCATGTCTATTTCTCTACAGTCAAGAGCCATTTTATGGCTTCCTTTATAATCCCACATTTCAGAGTGACATTGAAAATAAGTATCCTGGGGGCTTGGAGAGGCAGGGTCAGACAGGTATCTTGAAGCTGATTGACAGCTCCCAACGAAGATCTGGATTTTGATGTTTCCTGGGAGGAGGTTTGGGCATATGTTGCTTCACGGAAAGTGCTAGAAAACAGTTTTCTCATTATTAAAATGGATATAATATTCTTTAAGAGAAAAAATGTGATACTAAGTCATAAAATGCTCTTGAAAACTTAAGACCAAAATACTATCAAGAGTCTTAAAACTATATTCATACTCTTTAATTTAGTAACTTATTTCTACAAATACATTTAAAGGGAAAAATCTGAAATTCACAAAGATATGTAGACATTAATGTGCATCTCATCATTACTCATTCATGTCCTTTAAAAAAGAATAAAACTAAAACAACCTAACTGGTCAACCTCAGAGCAATACCCACAACATAGAATATTATGAAGCCATTAAATATTATTCATAAATGAATTAAACGACATGACTAAATGCTTATTATACAATCTTAAGTGAGGAAAAAAGGATGGAGAAAACAATATAAATAGCATGACCTCAAAATGTAAAAAAAAAAAAAAAAAATCATAGAAAGTGGAGAATGCACTAAAATGCTAATAGTTTCCCAATAGGAGGGGTAAAATTATAGGATTAAGAATGATTTTGTTTTTCTGTAAACTTACCATAGTTTTCCAAATTTTATACAAGAGAATGAGTTTCTTTTATAATTAAGGGAAAAAGAGGCACAGAAAATCTTGTATAAATAGCAAAGATGATCTCTTTAAACACCTGCTTTATTTTCCATTTAGAGCTGTCATCCTACATTGACATAAAGCTGTATATTGACTCAGAATAGACAAGAGTAGTTTCAGCAACACTGAGAACTGGTGGAGACAGCCCTTTCCAGGGCTGTGGCTCAGAAAAGGAGACCTGCCTTCTGAGAGACCGGGTGGGAGAGAGGCAGGCCACAGGCGGGTATCTTGACTGAAGATTGAAGTGATTTTCTCTGGAGAGATAAAAGATCTCCAGACAACTAGTCAACTCCCTCATTTCCCCCCTCCCCAGTTTCATTGAGGTATATTTGATATAATCTGTGTTAAGTTTAAGGTGCACTGCATGTTGGTTTGATACATTTACATGTTATATAAAGATTACCACCATTGCCTTGGCTAACATCCCATCAACCCCCTCTTGTTACTGATAAGAAAACGGAGCCCAAGGATACAGTGAGTGACCAAGACTCCCAGCTCCTGGTCAGGTTTGGTTCCACTGTCCCAGCTGCCTCCCCAGCTTTGAAATAAATGTCTGGGTGCTTTAAATAGGCATCTGCAGTTTATTATTATAATGAAACGGTGAGCTTTCACTGTTCCTCTGCATGGCCCCAGCAACAATGATAGGACACCAAACACTGCCAGTCCCTGTAGAAAGCACACCCCTGCTACTCTCAGCAGACTTATTTCTGAAAGGTTTAGATCCCTGGTCCAGAAGTTGGCAGGCTGGCTGCCAGGATCTATGGAGGTAATCTGCATTTCTGGAATTCTTGAAGGTGAAAGGGAGAACAATATCCAATGGACATACCATTTTCAGAAACTTGGATCAGCTCCCTGGTATAGTGGGGATATTCTTAGCCCACTTTGCAGAAATTATGCAACTCTTTCTTGGCCATGGAATAGACGAGAAGGAGGTAGCTGCACTTGAAAATGTAAGGAAAAATTGGGGTGTCTGATGATAGCAAGGAGCAGAGCAAACCTTTAGACAGGATGCAGAGAATCCCATTAGGATGGAAATGTTGGGTGTGGCAATCAGTGGGAAAATGGGCTGGGGATGGAATCTAGCTGGGGCAAAGGGAAACCTCCACTGATTGGTACATCTGAGTACCCACTCTCCTCTTTCTAGGGTCGTGGGTGCCTTAAGCTTTCAAAACTGGGCACACATCTGGGACTGGTGGGCTCACTATCTCAGACTCTTGCACTTTCTGCACCAAACCCTGCCCCGCCATGTATTATCGCTTGATGTGCCTATTTCATTCTATTTCCTTTTGTAACTGAGATCCCAAAGCAACAGTGGCAATGCTGGAAGCGACATCATGTTGGTGCAGACAGAGCACAGGTGTGTCGACAGCAACCAAAAGGATGAACAATCAGGGAGGGGGGAGGAGTCTTTTCCAAGGTTTGAATACAGAGCAACCTATTGGTGACAATGAGGTCACCAGTGTTTTCAGCTTCCACAAGGAGAATTTGTAAGTTTCCTTTATGTTCTGTCTGAGGAACAGAAAAGCACAAGGCACTGAGGACTGCAATAATTATACTGGAAAATACTTGCAATATAACTAACTGGGATTTGCAAGGTTTCATTAAAGTAAGAAAAATGAAATCTTGGACCTCATCCTGGCACAAATTTGTGCACTGGGCCTCTAGTCTATATATATAAAAGCCTAAGCAACCGTCTGACCATGCGACCATCTGACCGATAGCTATGATGTGCAATGACAACCAGGGGGCAGGAGCTGTTGAGCTGCGGTGACTTGGAAGCTGCGGTTCTCGGGTGACACACCTGGAACCAGAGAGGAGGGAGCCCGATTCGGGGGTGCATCACCTGAGAACCACCCTCTCGCAATCCAAGACCCCTTGGGAGATGTCAGAGAGCCGGTTACAGCCTGATCCCTGCAGGTCAGGCCAAGGGACCCTACCAGTGCACGGATCCGTGCACCAGGCCTCTAGTTATTTATAAGCCTGGTAGGTAGTGCAGTGGGGAAGTACAAGACACTGTGAGGTCATATAACAATATACACAAACTTAAGGTGCAGATCCAGATTAAATGAGATGGTGTGCATAAAGTGCTTAGTATGTTTCCTGGCACTTAGTAAGTGCTCAATAAACTGTAGCTGTTATTTTTGTTACTATTCATGGCCTGAAAAACATGCTTCAAGGGGGCAACACCTTCTTCAGACATGTGAACTGGGAAAGGAAGTCTATGATCCACATGCCATTCATTCATTCAGTTATGTGTTCATTAATATACTTCTTTATAGCTTATATGTATAAGGCACTGTACTCACTGATAGAGATATACAAAAATAGATAAGAATCCCTACCCTTAAGGGGCTCGAATTTTAATAAGGAAGAATAATATAAACAAATAATTGCAAAATAGTACAATAAGATATACATCATTAGCCCAAAGACCAGCGAGTTCAATTCTGCCTTGCAGGGTCCAAGAAGCCTACACTGAATAAGGGGAGGGGATTGAGTCTAGAAGGACAAGTGGCTGTTCTCCAGGGATCCTTGTTTTATTTCTGTTTGTTCCCTGGGTGTGGAGGGCTTGACAAGATGATTTATTTTTATGCTCCTATTTCCATATTTGATCTCTCAGTTCAATCACCTGAGGCATTGCCAAACACACACACACACACACACACACACACACACACACACACACACGTTGGAAAGAGTTCATTGCCCGGCTATAGCTACAGAATTTTTTGGCTATGAGAACAAACTCAGAACATGCTTATCTCTAACCATAAAATGGTCCATCTCCACAAGAACCGTGACTCAAAAGATAAAATGTGATCCGATCAAAATTTCAAAGAACACTCCAATTATCTGTGTATCCAAGGAGGTGAGAGATTTCTGGCTCCTGGTCCCTGGGACAGTCATGAAATGCTTGTGAGAGAATGAGGCCGGGTTCCCAGAGTGCCATTTTCCAAGCTGCCACCCTCAGGCAGAATCCCGCCCTCTCTGTCCCCTGACTGCTGGGCACAGAGCCTCAGCATCCTGGCAGCAGAATTTGTCTAAAATGTCTCACATGGGGATGAAGAAGAAAAGAATAAAAATTTGAGGAACGTTCCAAAAGCCTCCTCAGAGAGGGGCGGCGATGGTTTTGTTCCTTTAAGCCTGTCTGTGACTGAGAGACCAAGGCTGTCTCCACTCTGTGGCCTTTTCTCTGCCAGGAACTTGGGCCAAGAAGCGAAGCCCAGACTCAGGGAGTTGACTGATGGCCCAGAGAAGTGTGGAGCCATCTGATGCCTTCACATGGGCGCCTGCGTGGCCTCCTCGTGTGCAGAACAGAGTAACTGGGTCTGCCAGGCCCACGCCCTGGAGACTCCTCTTGTCTCTGGCCCTGTGGGTCACCCACACAGCAGAAGGCAAAGTCAGTTCCTGCTGACGCTGGCTGGTGCAGCCATCAATTGGAGAAGAATCAAACTTGTCCCTTTTCTACTTCGTGTCCAAAGCAAGCAAGCAAACAAACACAGCTCTAGCAAAATAGGAAAAAAGAGTTTGTTCCTGAACAGAAGAGGGTGTGGAGGATAGCTAGCCCTGGGTACTCCTCTCTCAGCTCCATTAATCTTGACAATCTGCCCATGCCTTCTCCATTCTACCCCAGAACCTGTACAATCAGAGAGAAGGCCTATTCACCAGGAAAAGGAGACTAAATGGACAATGTGGTGTTTTTTTTTAAATCATAAGAATATTCATGAGTGTAATGTGAATTTCATAAACCAATACATCTGATTTTTTCATTTGCCACACTCTAACCCAGCCGTGGGCAAACTACGGCCCGCGGGCCGGATCCGGCCCGTTTGAAATGAATAAAACTAAAAAAAAAAAAAGACCGTACCCTTTTATGTAATGTTTACTTTGAATTTATATTAGTTCACACAAACACTCCATCCATGCTTTTGTTCCGGCCCTCCGGTCCAGTTTAAGAACCCATTGTGGCCCTCGAGTCAAAAAGTTTGCCCACCCCTGCTCTAACCAGAGAAGGAAGAATCCAGAAGAGTTTGTTCCATAAAGTTCCTCTCTGCAAAGGGACGCAGGTGCTTAGGGACTGCAATGTCTCTATCATAAGTTGAAAAGTCAGAAGCAGGAAAGGTAGAGAAGGAGGAACACTTCGGGGTTTAAAAAATTGAGGCTGCTTCTCGGAACGTGATGAGTATTCCCCTTTGGCTTCATGGCTCCTCCAAGGAGTGAAGACTCAGAGAGAAAAGTACAGGCAAAGTCCCTCTGGAAATTCCACACAGAGTGGAAAGGCTGGTGGATTCAGGAAGGACTTCCGTCAAGATGTTAACAGTGGTTGTCTCCACGTTGCAGGAGTTTATGGAGTTTTCCTGTCCTTTTTATATTTTTCTTGACTGTTTGAACTTTTCTTTATAATAAACCTGAGCAATTTTATAACCAGGAAAGAAATAAAATACTCATATGACCATGGTTTTCTCCTTCCAGAAACCTCAGTAAAATTAAAAAGGGAATAAACTCATAATAGTCAAGATAATTGAAGGAGACAGTGAAGGTGAGATTCCAACACGCTTTCAGAAGATGTAAAGAAAATCAAATCCCGGAAACCATATTCCAGAGTGGCGGGGAGAGGCAAAGGGGCGGGGGTGGGGGGCATTGCAGAGGAGAAAATTCAAATCCTACACTCTCCTCACCCATCTCTGAATTTGGAGCCTTGGCAGCCAAACCCTGGGCAAAATTATGAGCTCCCTTCTCTACAGAGGTTGACATTCTTTCTGAGATTTAGGGCTTCTAGACCCCTGGGTAGCCACCCCCAGCTTTTGACATTTGACAACTTCCTAGCCAGACTCCTCTTTCTGCTCACACAAAGGTGAAGCCTGCCCTTCAATGCGTCCCACCAAAGGGTGCCATGGTATTGGAACACAGTCAAAGAGTAATGAATGGAATCCATTTAACCTGAGGGCACAGCCCATGCTGCATGATATTGGACCCAGAGTATAATTCTAGCTCAGTGCCTGCCTCCATATTTATAGAAAGAATTCATTAATTTATTAATAATTTCAGTTTATTAACATAAAGTTCATTAGTTTCCAACCTGCGAACCAGCCTAATGGAACACAGAGGACTTAACTATGGCTGTAGAAAAAATGTAATATGATCAACCTTGACAGTCTAAAAACAAATTCCATATGTCAGGAAATGAGAAGGATATGGGGAGAAGGGTGGAGTACTCATATCTTAATCTAATTTAGTTGGGAATCAAGAAGCACTTTCTATGTAAATTGGTACAGCCATTATGGAAAATAGTATGGAAGTTCCTCAAAAATTAAAAATAGAACTACCATATGATCCAGTAATCCCAGAAGGAAGAAAGGGAGGAAGGAAGAAAGAAAAAAAGGAAGGAAGGAAGGAAGGAAGGAAGGAAGGAAGGAAGGAAGGAAGGAAGGAAGGAAGGAAGGAAGGAAGGAAGGAAGGAAGGGAGAGAGAGAGGGAGAGAGGGAGGAAGGGAATGCCAAATGCCTTGAGGAGGTTACCTCTGCTATAACCACTGATGTTCTGTCACTATCAACCAGCACAAGGTTTCAGATGGTATAGTATAAAATCAGTCTGATTGCTTGGGTGGATTTTCTCTCTCTTTCTGAAAATGATTTGACTCTCTGACAGTCATTGCTTTTGAGTTTGAGGCATGAGGTACAGCAGCCCCTAAGTACATTGAGATCTTGTGCCCTGGACTGGCTCACTGCCTCTCTTAGTCATTGACTGTCAACCTCTTCTTGACTCTGCCTCCTACAGACTCACCCAGCGTGGACCCAGGGTTCTGCCTGGACCTTCAGTTTCTGGCCTTGTTTATCTCCACACCAGTCTCTTCATCCTGGCCTTGTTTTTCCTCCTTCTGGCCTTCAACCCAGTCAACCCAAGGTTGATCTATGACTGCCAGGCCCATTGAGCATAAGAGACAGAGCATCCTTGTTTAGCTTGGACTGCTCAGGAGATGGGTGAGCTAAGAAAATTCACTAGCAAGAAAGGCTCTGCACTAGAACCAAGAATCATGCAGTGTGTAGAGGATACATCATGGGCTTTGGGGCCAAACCAAGCTGCTCAAACCCTAGATCTGTTGCTAATTTTTTCCCCTTGGTTAGAATACTTAACTCCTCTGAGCTTCTTTTATCTGTAAAGTGAGGCTAATGGCATCTCCCAGAAACATGGTTTTATTAGAAAGATTAAATGAGGCCTCCCATACTTCTGACTTGCAGAAGGTACAAAAGGTTAGATCCCCTCTCGCCTCCAGTTTTCCTATCCTTCTGCTTCCCTTTACCTTATGTGAAGTGAAAAACAATGAAATGCTTTGCAGATGATCAATGTAAGGTTAAGTAATGCCAGGACTGATAATTTTGCTGCTTTGCTGTGAGTCTTTATTATAATGACGGGTACACATTCACTTTTTGGGGGGAAAAGTCCTTCTTTCAGGCAGCTTGCCTTGAAGGTAGGGAAGGCATCTGGGGACCACAAGGATACATTAGGACTTAGGGTCATAATGTTTTTTTAAAAATATGTATTTTTATTTATTTCAGAGGGGAAGGAAGAGGGAGAGAGAGATAGAAATGTCAATTATGACAAAGAATCATTGATCAGCTGCCTCCTGCACGCCCCACACTGGGGATCGAGCCTGCAACCTGGGCATGTGCCCGGACTGGTTCATAGGCCAACGCTCAACCACTGAGCCATGCTGGCCAGGCCATTTTTAAATATTAAAATTAGAAGGAACTTAGAGGCTATCCAGCTGTCGTTTATGGAGGAGGAATTTGACACCCATAGAAGTTAAGTTGCCTGATTCAATGTCACATACCAGATCTATGCACTTCCTTAAATAAACATTTTAAAAATCACAGGCATTTTAAAAGTATTTTTTAAAATGTGAAAACATTAAATGACACTGTAGTTAAACGCCGCTACATGGTAAGAGAAAATTTTGCCTAGGCATCAAAACTACTTATATAGCCCTGGCTGGTGTGGGTCAGCTGGCTGAGCATAGTCTGGTGCACCAAAAGGTCACAGGCTCAATTCTTGGTCAGGACTAATACCTGGGGTGCGGGTTCAATCCCAGGTCAGGGTGAATACAGGGGTGTAACCAATGAATGTTTCTCTCTCACATTGATATTTCTCTCTCTCCCCCCCTTCTCTCTCTCAAATAAATAAAAACACATATTTTTTTTAAAAAGCTACTTGTAGATGGTGAATTTGTAAAAGAGTATTTATTAAATGTAGAAGACATGATACATTCCAAACAGAAACAACCAGAAATCCTGTTGTTTAGTGTTTTATAAAGATGATTAAAAATACACAGCACAAGTTATATAAGAAATTTAAATAATTTCTAGTGTTTTCTTGTGTCTGATGAGTTAGTATATTAAATGCACTATATAGTATATATATTTTTTGTGTGGAGTTTATTAGGATTGATGAAATAGAAGACCATTAGGATACAATACCATATGACAAACATGATATCAGGAAGTGACTTATTTTTGGATGCCAGAGAGTCTTGATAGTTTGAACATTGACTGGTCAATATTAGTCAGCATGGTCACAGGCTATGATTTGTGATCTAGTTCGTGTTAATGTCAAACTTTTTAGGAAACTTAGTGAGACGACATTTATAAGGGCATAAATTTATGCCTGTTTGTTTCATTATTTGCCAGCAATTGGTTAGGAGTAAAAGGTTAGGATTGTGAAATGTCAGGGATGTAGTAGATAACACTGGCACCAGATATGCTTATGTGGCTTGAACCATTTCTGCTGTATTTCGTGGGCTTTGGATGAATCAGCTTAGGTGCTTTTGAGTTGGAAATGGCTTTTGAATTGTTGGAAGAAATTGACTTGTTTATATGATCCAAGGAAAAATCTTCGTGACAACTGACAAAAAACTAGACTTGGAATCTTTCTTTTCAAGAGTGTCCCTGAGTTAGGAGGTATCTACACACTGTAGTTAAAAAATGTAAGAGTCAATTCACTCATTTCTAAAAAAATTACCTCAAAGATACTCATTTTCTGGGCATGATCTGGCTCACCTAACTATACTGGAATGAGTTTTCCAGAAAGGAAAGTTATAGCCTGAACTTTATTCTCAAAATTGTAGATTTGAAGATTCCAAAAAGCGTATTTTAAACTTAATGCAAATGAAGTAACACTGTTCAGTTTGCTTAATCTTAAGGAATAAAGGAAGCACTATAAATTGATATTATTAAGTTCTAGGGCAAATTAGTACTGGAAACTAAATGAGGCAATATTGAAGTACCAGAATTCTACCTGTGCCAATATTCTGTTCATGTTCAGAACACAAAATGGAAGACTAGACACTGACATTTGGTATAGAAGGAAAGGTGTCAGGTTTCCAGATTCATATGAAAGGAGAAATGAATTATAAAGAGGAACATTTTGATTTATTATTAAACATTTTTGCTCTCAATTTGCATTTTCATAAATATCTAATGTAACTGATATTACACATATTTATATGTAAGCTGCATACATTAAAGTTCAATAACAATACTGCCTGTGTGCTGAGTTTTCTTGATTCCAGCCCACTTCACTCATTTCTGTTACCTGCCTGCTGTGCAGGTATGCGTCTTTCAACCCAGACCTGAGGGTCCCTGAAGCTGAGGGAACGCTGGTTTCTGCACAGCATGTGGCTGATGCTGGAGATGAAGTCTCTGAGTTCAGAAGCAGAGCATTACTTGGCCTGGGCAGCGATTCAGGGCCTTGTCACTGCACAGGCAAGCATCTGAGACCTGTGCCACATGAAGCCTTGTCTGTAATGCTGTGTGGCATGGACATTCAGAGACTTCAGTTGACCACTAAGAGCTGTCAGTTCCCCCTGTGCTTGGCCTTGGAGCCAGGACTGAGCATCAGCACTAAGGACTGAGCTAGCCTGAGATATAGGGATATTTTTGAATGAGGAATGGAGGCTGTCAAGAGGGAGATACTTGACTTCCTATTAATAGGACCAGTCGGGGCCTAAGTGATTGATCGACACAATAAAGGATAGATTCATTTATATTTTTGTCTTCAGTGGATCTTGGGTACATAGAATGAGATTAACCATACTCTTGATTTGCAACACTCCCATCATTGGCCCATGCATGGTCTTCTTTTCGTGTCTGAGTGAGCGCAGTATTAATTTAATTATTCAGAGCTAGGAATGCACTCATACTCCAAGTTCCATAGTGAAGAACACTGAGCCTCACAATGGACCCTACTCATATGAGATCTCAGAGAAGGGAGTGCAGACAGGACAGCCAACATTTACTGGGCATCTACTCCTTGCCAGGCACTATGCTGAACCCTTTGCAAACATTACCTATTTAATTCCCCCAAAGGTGTCCCTGGCAAGCAGAAGCAAGCCAATGGCTCCTCATCCTTCCTTCCCGTGGTTCTTTCCCACTACTGTAAACTGGCTGGTCAGAAATAGAATCCCTGTGAGCGACAAGAACATTTCAGTGCAATATCCGCAGGTGGTTGGGTGGTTTGATGTTGGGTGACTTTCAATTTTCACAGCTGAACTTTAAAATCTCATTAAAACAGCTTTTTGTTGCTATTTGCTGAGTTTAAATCGGCAGTGATTCAGCAAACAAGCAGACACAGCAGGTTGCCTCTCTTGGCAGGTATAACGAGGGCCCTGCAAAGTCTGCAGCTGAGAACGAAAAATGTGGCTTCAGAGCTAGAGCATTGTGAGCCCTTTTTAAAGGAGTGTCTTCTGCAGATCGTAACTGATCTTTCTATGTGAATGACTTTGAAAGAAAAAGGAGACTCTTTCTTCTCCCCCACCCTTGGCACTGTTTGTACTGGCAGAAATATCGGATGGGTGGATTACTAAGAGGTTTGGAAATGTCTGTTAGTGTCTGATGCAACCTGATGTCCTGAATAACATTAATTAAAAAAAAAAAGTTCTGGACCAAGAAGGCTCTCTCTTAGATTTAGAGCTGCTCTAAATCCCCTAGCTGGCCCTTACCTAGGGTTTTACAAGTTTTCCTTAGCATCTGGCTGGAAGAATCATGAGAAAGACTGCAGTGGCTCCATATTTATTGCACGTCTACTATGGGCAAGGGTCTGCTGAGACAGGGCCCTTCCCTAAAGTGGCTCTCAGTCCAATGATGGAAGTAGAGAAGGGCTCTGGAAATTGTAATTCAAGGTCAAGAGAAAGAAGGGCCATAGGAAGCACAAGGCAGGGACTAATCCTGTGAAAGGGGCTAAAGATCAATGTGCTCCTTCCAGTGAGACTTGCGGATCTGAAACTAGATGTGCAAAGGGATCTCTGTGACAATGAAGGATGGAAGATGGGGTAGCCACTGGGGTGGAGACAGTGACTTGCATGAGGACGCATGGAGAAGACTTCCTTAGGTTGGAGCTACTATGCAAAGAGGAAATATGGGCAGTGTGTGTGTGGGGGGAGGTGGGGGGAATCAAAGCCAGATAGAAGTAGATCAAGACCTTACCCGTGCTGGCCCCTCAGCACTATGGCCTCACCCTGACCTTGTCCTTCTTCCCCATCCTCCGTGCTCTCAGGTCTAACTTAGCAGGAACTCAACTCCAGCCTGTCTTCTTCCTTGTCCCCTCTCTGTTCTCCTTAGTAGCCAGATCACTGGCTAAATTACCAAATGACCAAAATGATGACATTAGTAATGACTGAACTGATTTGCTCCCAAGAGGCCAATCCTAGGAGTGACACCGTCACTCCCCAACAGGCAGGTAGGAAGGTATTCAAGGACTTGGAATTGTAAGTTCTTAGCAGCACTCCTACCGCTGGTACCAAGACTTCCTAACCATCCCTGACATCAGGGGAGATAGGCCTGCAGCTCAGCAGCCCCACTCCCTCCTGCCTGTAGGTGACTCAGAGACCAATTGCATGCGTGTCTTTATTTCAGGTCCCTACGCTGGTAGCATTCAAGAAGATTAAGGTCTGAATTAAGGGCACAAAGCCCCTCTTCAGCCCTAAAGTAGCTGGGGGGTCCCAGTGTCCGGTGTGACCTTGCCGGGGTGTGGCCAGGAGAACAAGCCGCTACTCAGCCTGGCCGGCTGTTTACGTGGGGACCCAGGCGCTCCGCACCAGCTGCTGCCCGGGGTCTGTGGCTGCTGACAGGCTGTGGGTGGATAAAGTGGGCATTCATTTCCTCCAGCGGCTCCTCGCAGGGCACGCTCACCAGGGCAGCGGGAGTGAATGAGACGGGAATGCAGAAAGCAGGAGGGAGAGGCAGCCATGTGGGGGGAGCCCAGTGCAACTGCAAGGCCATGGTCAGCTCAGGGTTGAGACATTGGCTGCAGGGAACGTGAACTCTTGTTGCTTGACCCGCCTGAGTCTAAATGAGGCTAGTTAAACATTTCTAGCCCAACGTCCCCCCAATGAGCTGCCTGCTAAGAAAGGGTGGACAGACCCAACACTCTCAAATCAGTTTGGCCGCAGTTCAATCTTTTTGCTCCTCTGTGAAGATGAGCTGGGTCAGTTTTCTCTGTGATCTGCTGATTAGAGTCCTGGATGCGGAATTAGACCTTGGGTCTATTCCCAGCCTGACCACCATGTCCGTGACCTCGGAGCAGTTATGTAACTGTTCCCAGCTTCTGGGTTCCCCCCTTTAAAATGGGCATCATACCATTGTGCTACCTACTCACAGGGTGGCCGAGAGGATCAAATGAGAAAACCACCACAAGTCATGTTTGCATGAGTGGGAAGTAGGTCCTCCAGACCAGTGTGGGCAAGCCGTTCTGCAAAGGGCCACGTAATAAATATTTAGGCTTTGTGTATCACGTAAGGTCTCTGTTGCATGTTCTTCTTTGTGGGTATTTTGTTTTTTTGTTTGTTTGTTTGTTTTTGCAACCCTTTAAAATGTAAAAATCCTTTTTAGCTCTTGGGTCACACTAAAACAGGCCCTGGGCTGGATTTTGCCAACTTCTGCTCGAGACAAACCATGAGAAAGGGCTGCAGGTAGGCTCAGGTGTTGTGATAAATCTAAATAAACATATTAGTAAGTAAATAAAGTATGGGTAGTGTATGAATGTACAAATCCATGGCATTTTCTGTCTGGTGGCCCCTCTTGTGACATGAACCCCAGCTCACGGGCCATCTTGATCAAGTTCTCCTAGAATAGCCCAGCTTGCATGGCTAGGAGGCTGAGCATCGACCAATGAACCAGGAGGTCATGGTTTGATTCCCAGTCAGGGCACATGCCCGGGTTGTGGGTTCAGTCCCCAGTGTGGGGTGTGAAGGAGGCAGATGATCAATGATCCTCTGTTATCATTGATGTTTCTATGTCTCTCTTCCTCTCCCTTCATCGCTGAAAACAATAAAAATATATTAAAGATCTAGAATACTTTGCCATTCACTGAACACCTCACTGCCCGGACTACAGCATCCATGCTGACCGGCTTAGGAGTCTCAGACTGGAGGTCAGATCTCAGCCTCTGTTCAGCCTAAGAAGTTCACTGAACCCCATGTTAATGCAACCCTGAGCGGAACATCCTGCCTCCCTAGCCAGTGTAGCCTGGGCATAGCTCCTGCAGGGAGAATGGAGTGAAGGCTTTTATTTGGAGGCCACTACTGTTCATGTAAGAATAACAATTAATATTACTTGTGACAGGGCACAAACAGTACTTTGTTGACAACGTGTTTTTAAGCTGTGTCATTTTTTCTCCTGGAACACCCGAATGCGGTAAGCTGGCTTTGTCACAGTCATTTGCGAAGAGGGGAATTGTGCTGATGAATATTCATATAGTACTTAAGACACTAACGTTAACTTTCATGATTGGGGCAATGCTTTCTGGTTCCTTCTGTCTCTGATGAGGAGTTGGGTCCCTGCTTCCCCTTGCATGTCAGTTTCCTCTTTCCTTATCCTCACTCCTTGGTTGGAGATACTAGAAGACCCGCAAAATGAAGCCTGGATGAGAACAGCAGAGGGCAAAGAAGGTTTGCTTTATTCCCTTCCCTTCCAAAGTATTTTCAAAGAGAGATGGTGCATCAGTAACATTTAGACTAGAATGAAGAAGCAGCCAGATTTCAGCTATCCCCATGCAAGAGATCATGCCAACCGAGTAAATCTTGCTTTTGTTGGTGCTATGTGGAAATACGATGAAATAAATGCACCATTTTACAACCAGTTCTTAGTGTCAAAACCACCTCGTACCTTCTTTTCACAGAGGGTACTATAGAGGGCCAGAAGGGTGTGAGCTCTCAAGAAGAGGACTGGTGTTCAGAGCTGATACCAGCATGGCAGTTTCTGACTCTGGTCCAGTGCACTGTCTGCTGCACCTGCTGGCTCCCAGGTGTCAGCTGTCCTGCTGGTCACATCCCTACATAGCTACACTTCATGCTTGTCATTTTATTTTTATGATCTCAAAAAGTCTTTCTCCACTCCAGATGAAGTTCTCTAACATTCCTAACTCAATACAATGATCTCTGCGTGATAATTTCATGTTGTGAGCACTTTGAAAGGTCAACTCTACTATTACAGCACCAAACAGAGTTAAAGTTCCATTCTGCAGAGGAAAGTTCTAGTCTTTCAAACACAGACCACCTCAAACATGGACCAAGCATCTTATAAATGCCTGACCCTGGTCACAAGAGGAAAAGTGTAAGAGGTTCAGGGAAAGCCTAGCATCTTCCAGGGTAAAATAACCCTAAGTACCCATCATAGAGATGATGGTCATCTGAGCCATTTTTACGTATGAAGGAAAGTACTTTAGAAATAAACACCTAGCCAAGGACAATGCCTGGCAACCACTAGGCACATGATAGAGGTTAATTAAATGAATGAAATCTCCTCTAAGGAGATTTTGAAGGTAAAGCTTCTTAGGAGAAGAATTGGACATGCTAATGAACTTAAAAGTTGAATGGCTTATTTGAGAACCCTGTACACAAACATCAACTTCTTAATAAAACATAATAAAGAGAGAAGATAGATGGCAGTGTCTCCCACACAGAAAACTATGGAGATAAATAAATAAATAATTCTTACTCTGCAATTTTGGTTTCATTACACTACATGTTTCTGTCACTGTGTTATATTTCAAAACTGTGAATTTTTACTAAAATTTGGGTTGATTGATTCCTGATAGTATATGAGAGATTATGTCCTAATCTAAGCACAAAACTTCCCAATGACCATTAATCTCTGATGTGGAGTGTGAGTCCTTGTTAGCTTTAGCCCTAACACTGGACATTCTTGAACATGTCTTCAGACTTTGGGGAAGGGGCATGCTGCTGTCTGGAGGCTGAGGCCCTTGATATAGGGCCTCCTGAGTAACACTGGCCATCAGCTTCACCAGAGCCCTGAAAAGGGAGAGGTATCCATGAGTAAAATATTCAGGGAAGGGAAGGTATGCCAGACCCACCCTGAGGAACTGCTGATTTTATTCTTCCGACTTCTTATTCCACTATTCCTATGAGGAAGACAGGTAAAAACACACTTGGGAGAGAATGTCATTTTTCAAAACATCCCACTAAATTCAGGATAAAACAAACTTATTGGTATGGTAGACAAGAACTTCCATGATTTGACTTCAACCTTCCTTTCTAATCCTCACCTTCTGTCACTCCCCTCATACTCCATCAGCCTCTGTGAACTTCTGTCCCTTCTCAAATGTACCCTATTCTTTTTTTTACCTTGTGCCTTTACATATGCTAATCCCTGTGCCTGAAAGGCTCTTTTTTCTTTCTGTGCTTGGTGAACTCTTACACATCCTTCAAGACCTAGTTCAAATAGTCCTCCTGAAGCCTTTCCTGACTATCACAGGCAAAGGCATTTCTTTTCTCTGTTCACCCTTAAGGTCTTATGCAAATTTCTATGATGATGATACATTTGGCTCTTCAAGAATTCTTTATTTATATGTTTATCTCCTCCACTAGCCTGTGAGCTTCTGATCTATAGGGACTGTGACTGCTTATTATTACCCCCAGAGCCTAACTCAGTACCTGGCCATAGTAGTCTTTAAGAAATGTTGAGTGAATGAGTGAATGATCTGGAAATAGGTCTTAGAAGGCTTTGATGGTCCAGCAAATTGATTCAGTCTCAGCTCTCCTCAGTAGTGTTACACTGTGGGCTATTAAAAATAATCCAGCAGAGTACGGGGAGAAAATATTGTAACTCCTGCTTATATTTGTTTGTCAAAAATTAACAATCAATTTCATATGGATTGATACCACATATATTTAGTTTATAAATAAAAATACATACATTAAAAATAAGGTATACATTAAAAATATTATAGGCTACTGTTATAAACAATGGGAAGTCATTGAAAATTCGAAATACAGAAAAACATGAAAAAAGCAAGTGTGTAGGAAAATTGATCTTGTAGACTGGACGGAGGTATGTCAATCAATATCGGAAGCACTACAGTGGTTCATGCACAAGAGGTGAAAGACTAGACAAGTGTAGGTGCCATAGAAATGGTGGAAAAGGAAGAACTACTGAAGAATTAATATCATTATCTTCATTATTATCATTACATCAGTGCGACCAGAAAAAGTCAGAACCACACCGAGACTCTCAAATGCAGTCATAACCTGGGAGGCCAGGTAGAACTCAAAGGAGAAAATAGAATACTTTGCTCCAGGCTTAGATTCTATAAACAAGACTTAAACAAATTTTCTCACTTATTTGAGGAGTCAGCAAATAAGGGTCACCTATCAGGCCTTCCAATCCCAGATGAGGCTTCTTAATAAAGACTATTTATAGCCTCAGGTAATTGCGACAATACTATGCAATAATCACTATGTGGGGACATAGGATGGGGATCTGGTCATTGCTGGGTGAGTGACCGTCTTCTGGCTGCTTCCTGTTGGCTTAGGAAAGAACAGAAGGTGGATTTGTTTGTCAGTTGAGCAACCTGGCATTGCCCTACCTTTGCCTGGCTTTCTCCCTTTAAATATTAACCATTTCTTAAAACATTTGGGATTTGTGCCCAAGGCAAAGAGAGAGGAGGAAATCGTAGGAGAAGAGAATGGAGGGAAAGAGAGGAGGATTCTCTACATCAGCAGTTTCATTCATTCCACAAACATTTGTGAAGTATCTGTGGTGACCCATGCATGGCCAAGACCCAGGGTTTGGATGTTCAGTAGAACAAGATACTCATCATCAGAGGTTCACAGTATAACAGAGGAGACAGACCAGTAAGCCCAAAACCAATGGGGAAGATAAGCCCTACCTTGTCACTGTGCCTTCTCCTGGCATTTCCAGTCACCAAAGAAGGTTGGATGGGAGAGATGGCGGAAGAGATCAAAGACTTGAAAGTTTCCAGGGTCTTTGTCCTAAGGGCAGTGACTTTCAAACTTTAATGGGCAAAAAGTTGACCAGTAATAGTTGTTTAAAAACAGCTTCTAGTTCAGCAAGTCTGTTTCGGTGGATCTAGAGTGAGGCCCAGAGCTCTGCATTAGAACAGCTCTTTGATGGAATTCAGATTTAGATGGTCTGTGACAACAAGGAGGTTCCCCCCTTCTAGGCAAAAAGCCTGGGCCTGGAGCTACTGGCCATGGAGCTAGTCCACCAGAGGCTGATGCAAGACATTGGAAGAATGGAAGAGGGAGACTTAGAGATGATTAAGGACAGAAAAAAATGGAAGAAGAGAAAATCCAGGGTGTGTAAGAGAAAAAGAATGGCTCTCTAAGGAGAAGTGAGCAAATATTACCAGAATCCCTGGGGCCACTCAGCTGACTGGTGTCCATGTGTTAACCATGGTTTTTTGTTTGTTTGTTTGTTTTTGTTTTTTTGGTCTTTATGATATAAACTTGATTACTTACCTAAGCAAGCACATAGCAATAAACAGGAAGTAAACTGCTAGAGCCTTGGACTTACATAGCACCCCTGGAGCCCAGCCTTCTCTTTGTCAGACCTCTTGCCTTTCTCCCAGGTCCCCCGACTGTAACACATTGCTTATCTTCAAGTGCTGTAGCTAAAATAAGCCATGGGCTGCGGAAAGGGAAGCCATTTGAGAGAGAGGATACACTACCTTCACACTATCTTCAGTAGCTTCCCTGGTTCTTGGCAACTCTGTCTAGCTGCACCCCCACCCTCCACAACCCCTCAGGCTAGTTTAATCCAGAGCAGCAGCCAGCTCACTTCCTGAGAAGCCGGTTGTGAACCAACCTACATGAAGATTGAGCTCAGATGACGACAAGCAATTTCCACCCATGATCTACAGATCTTACTCTTCCTCCTAAGAGTCAAGATTGTTCTCTTTCTTAATCTGGTTTTAGGCCCAAATTTGAGCCCCTGGGGTATGATGGTCTGACCCCTGTGGATTTAGTACAGAGTAGATGGTCAGTGATATTTAGCAAGTTAGCAATAAGATATGTAACTTTATCACGGGCTCAGTTCATTAGTACGTTTTAAGGAGCGGACAACTCAGCATTCCCCTTTAACTCACCAATATTTTATGGTGTTTCCTGTGTACAAGGTTTTGTTTCAAGTGGAATTATCTACACAGACTCGGGCAGGCTCTTCTTAGTCACTCTTCTTCTGTGTCCATTGCTTTAGTGTACTTTTCTCCTGTTTCTATCCTCACATTTGCTGTCTCGCGTCTGAAGGCATCGATCAGAAAATGGTGACTATTTAAAAGTACCTTAAACTGCGTCGCAGTTCTCTGGAGGAAAATAGCTACAGAATTCTATTAAGTCTGCTATAAACTTTTAAATTCCGCTCCCCCCACTGCCGACTTCCACCTGGTGAAATGAGATGGAAGAACTAAATGAGCTCGGAAGGCCCTTTTAATTGCAATGGTCTGTGGTGTCCTTGCTGCACAGCTGGATGCTTAGGCTCAAACAGGTAAAGCAATTTTTGCAAACAAACATAATTTAATGACTAGTTCGGACTCCCTGAAAGGAATTATCTCAGAAAGAAAAGAGGTGCCTCTGCCCTGCCTATTTACACTGTCTTCACCACTTGGCTGGAATTACTAGAGCCTGTTTGCATGGCTTAGGTCCCTTTGAGTTCAGGAATTCTGAGGAGAGATAAGAAGGGTGGACTGAGCTCAGAATAAACCAGCTTTCCTTAAAAATCTTAATCAAATAATCAGAGGTTAAATATGAAGAGGAAACACTGTAAAAGTAGGTGAAAAACCAGAAACAACTCATTAATTTTCTTTCCCCTCTGGGAAAAGCCTACTTTGAGGCCTGTGTATCCCCAGTCCTGTGGTCGCTGAGCCAAGGAGCACCCTTACCCCAGCAGGTGGGCCTGGGTGCAGTACTTGGCCCTATCTCTTCCTCCCTCTCTCATCCACTGCTGCTCACTTTGATTGCATTCTTCCTCTGGGCCATTGTTTCTCACCCTTTTTAAGTCCATTCTGCGTTGGAAAAGCATTTTTAAGTCTCCTACCCCAGAGGTGGTGATAGGTGCTCACTGGGCCTGGTCTGTCCCACCTCTGATCGGTGTGGCCACTGCCAGCTCTGGCTCCTCCCTCTCCCTGCTCTTCACTGATTGTTGGGGATTGCTCATTGGGATGCTTTCTTGTCTTGAATCCAGAGATTCTGCAGTAAAGACAGTGCCTAAGTGAGTCATCCATTCAGTGAATGTCTCTTGAGCATCACCCACTGGCCATTAGGCACTGTGAGAGACCTTGGGGGTGCAGTGATGATGAAACAAAGGCCCCACTTTCAGGAAGCTTCAGGAAGACACATGAGCAATTCCACGATGGTCAGTGCTATCTAAAACTACGTACAGAGGTTTGTGGGACCCAGAGGAAGACGTGACTAGCTCTGCCTTGGGATGCCTGGGAAGGTTTTGCAGGCAGGAAAGGAAAGGACAATCAGGAACAGACACAGATGTTGAAGGGCAGGGGCTAGAGGAAGTACAGCTTATCCGGCTTATCTGGGGTGGGCACAGGGAGCTGGAACACAGTGCCGGGGGCTGGAAAGTGACCAGAGCTGATGTTGGAAAGCGGGATCACTGTCAAATGTGAGGGAAATCAAAGGCATTTGGACTCAATCCTGTTGAAAATGGTATAATCAGAATATAACTCAGCAAAAAAACTAAAAATAATATGACTTTTGTGTCTTCCAATGTGAAATTACCTGTTCAGCCAGCATCCTAGGGTAGTCAGGTAGTTAGAGGTCAAACTTGAGAAAAGGTCAGAGGGACAACACCTCCAAAGCAGGCAGTGGGTGTACTGTTGACCAGTGGAAGCTGCTGAAGAAAGTAGAAACATCGTTATCCTAATAAATTCTTTAACTTACGGATGGAAAGCCTCCACAAACCAAACTTGTTTGGCTTCACTCCTAGAATGGAATCAATCAGTTCAGCTTCCTACACGACATCACTATGTTACAGTGAGAGATAAGTAATCCAATTTCTGTAAAAGTGCTTTGTAACACACAGGGTGTTCAACAAATACACTGATAATTAGTATTGCAGGTTTCCACGGGCATGCTCAGAAGTTCCAGCCAGGGTAATACCTACTCGGATAACCTCCTCGGAGAAAGCTGTTTCCTTCCATTTAACAGGCAACTCTAAGGCAGAAACGGATGGCAGTGAGAGAAGATGGGCACAGCCAATCCGACCAGCCAGAGCAAATTTCATGATCATTAATTTTGTTCTTGTTATTTAGAATAACCATAAGGCAGCAAAGATAGAGGGCATTTTGTGGATCTCTCTTGTTCCTTGGGGTTAATTAAACTGGTTTCTTTAACAGCAGAAGTTCTTAGAATCTTACGTATGCTAATGAGCATTGTGAATTCAAAAGAAGTTTGAATTCAGAATCTCTCAAGTTAACTTGACTACCAACTCTGCCTATTTCTTGATCCACAATACCTGGAGGCCCTATAAGACCCTCAAGAAATATAGCAGTGCCCCCTTATCTACAAGGGATATGCTCCAAGACCCTCAGTGGATGCCTGAAACTGTGGATAGTACCAAACTCTCTCTATACAATACATACATACATACTTATGATAAAGTTTAATTTATAAATTAGGCACACTAAGAAATTAACAACAATAACTAATAGACTAAAACAAATACAATAAGATACTGTAATAAAAACTATGTGAATATGGTCTATCTCTCAAAATATCTTATTGTACTGTACTCACCCTTCTTGTGATGATATGAGATGATACAGTGCCTCTGTGATGAGATGAAGGGAGGTGAATGAGACATTAAATAAAATGAGGGTGTTATGAACACAAGCTCTGCAATACCTCGACAGCTGATCTGATAATCCACACAGCTACTAAGTTACTTCAGGCAGGGAGCATCTAAAGATGCTGGACAAAGGGATGAGACACAAAGGTGGGACACACTTCTGTAGGCAGTTAGACAGACATGAGCAGAGTAGGGACCATGGGCCAGATACAGAAGGTCATGGGGTAGAAAGCCCCAGGTGCCTAGCAATGGACAATCAATTGTAGGGTGAGACCTTGCTCCCAGGGTGACTTTTTCTCCCCTAGCATATCACTGGTCATGCAGTTTGGACCCCTGACCTTTCCTCCCTAGAGATAACATCTAGACCTCAGTAGTATTTCAGCTCCAGGCCCAGATAAGCAATAAAACCAGCCATGGCTGACCTCAGGGCCAGCTGCATTGAATAAAGACCCCCTGCCCTGCTGCCGGCCAATCAATCAGTGGAGACCACAACCCGAATGGACACACTTGGAAAACTTCTGAATATTCTACTGAGATCTTTCCCTGGGACCTCCCCTAAAATATCCACCCTTAAAACCCTTAGGACAGAGGACCAAGTGTGCTCTCCCTCCAGGGAGCATGCCCACCTCCCTTTCCCTTCCCTCTCCATTTCCCTCCTCCTTCCCTCTCCCCCTCCGCAGGCACATTACCATTAGCTTCCTCACGCCCAAGCTCCAGGAGCCCTTCCTTTGCCTCTAAAACTTGTTTGCTAAGCCCATTTCTTCTAGGAATTACTTTTTCCACCTCTGTAATTTACCCAATAAATGTTCTCTTACAGTTTGGGTCTGGACTTTGAATTCTTTTCTAGCCAGAACCCAAGTACCAAGGTTGCTGAACCCAGGTTTGGTCTGACCCCACAGATCAGACAACTGGTATCATTCCTGCCACTTACAACAGAACAACACATGATTTAAAATCTAGGAATTGTTATTTATGGAATTCTTTATTTAATATTTTTGGACTGTAGTTGACCACAGGTAAACTGAAACTGTGATAGCAAAACCATGGATAAAAGGCAAATACTGTATTAGAGTCCTCTCTATGTTTCAAGAGGAAAATACCTGTTTTCGGGGGAAGCTGAAAATAACCTGTGAGGCAGTAATTGGTGGAAGAGAAGCAGTAGGGGCTCCAGCCACCTAAGGCCTTCAGCTCTCTGCTGCTGAACCTTAGCTGTAGCCTCTGGGTCTGACCTGAGGAGATTCCCTTCCTATTCTCCACTAAGACCTGCCCTGCTTCCCATCTGCCTCACCCCGCATGACCATCTGCTTGCTACCAGCCCTGGCTGATAGCCTCATCCCTAACTTCTAATTGTTTCCATTCCTTGATATTTTTAGCACTGGTCCAGTCCAGAGCTTATTAAAATGTGGACGAAAGGGGCCACATGCTAACCTGACTAGCTCAGGGAAGGCCTGCATGGCAGTCTTACAAACTCTGAGACCTAAAGTAACCACAAAGGATGGTCTAAAATTAAACTTCAACTAAAGGCAGTTATGGTGGGTGGTTACCTCCTAGGCTGGTATCTTCACTGACAAGGGCAACCTTTACCTTCACTGAGCCTATTGTCTTTTTGCATCTATGATAACATATCCTTGAATGTCTGCGTAACTTCCCTTTTTCCGGACCCCTTGGGAAACCGAATATGCCTGGGCACCAGGACAGATACCACAAATTCCTTCATTGTTATTGTTATGTTAATTGTTGACTGTTAACTATCCTGCACTCACCTACGTATATGTCTATCATTTTACTTTTTATCCAATCCCAGAGGTTTCCCTATCTTTGCTTTCTCCCGCCTCCCTAATCTATCACCAGTGGATTCATATAACCCACCTATGTCCCCTCCTTTCATTGCAATGGATAAAAATAGATGAAAAGCCGCCATTCTCTGGAGCATTATCCCAATCCATTTGAGATTCTGCTTCCCGGCAATTGTGGACAGTATGGCTCAAATAAACTCACAAAAATTCTTTACAGGTTTAAATGTTTTCACGTTAACAAAAAGAACTCAGCAAGAAAGGCCCAAGACTGTGCCATGAATATTCTCTCATTGTTATAATACTGGCTTATGAAATATTACTCTCATTTCTTCACAGTTTTAAGTTGCTATTTTTTGGGGGGAGCAGTCTTTTAGGACTCTTTTTGTTCTGTATTCTACCTCCCATAGTTAGTAATTTTTAAAATTAGTTTTGTGTATGCTCTCAGGGGTTTGATCTGTTTTTAAAAAAATATTTTTATTGATTTTTAGAAAGAGAGGAAGGGAGAGGGAGAGAGAGAGAGGAACATCAGTGTGAGAATAGAACATCGATCTGATCCCACCAGGAATCACGCCCACAACCCCAGCATGTGCCCTGGCTGGGAAATGAACCAGCAACTCTTCAGTACATGGGATGAGGCCCAACCAACTTAGCCACACTGGCCAGGGCTGATCTGTTTTTTGATCTTTGTGTATGTTGTCTTATTTTCTTCTCTTATGCTTTGGTTTCCTTGAAGGCAGAAGAGACCTTCATTTGTTTCAGTTTTCATGTTAAGTAGTAATAATATGTGCTTATTTTGGTTGGTATAAATTTTTTCAGAATAACATGTACAAAGTGCTCTTCACAGGTGGTTCTGGTGAGGACAGCTGCATTGAACGGGAGCATTTATCCTTTTTTATTGGGAAAAACAGTTTTCTCCTGATTCAGCCCTTTGAATTTTAGTCTCTGGGCCTTTTGCCCCTCTAAGGATACTCAGATTCTCTTTGTAAAACAAAAAGATGGCTGCTGTCTGAAACCACATGATCAATTTTAAAACTTAAATCCCAGATTCTCCATCTGATAAGAAACTGTCCTCCAGCTTCAAGTTTTCTCTCAATCACTGTTGGTTTTATTCTAGTTTAAAATGTCCTCTTTGTCCCCTCCCTTTCCACTAAAATTCATAGTTACTTTTAAGAGCCTCATTTTACTAAAATAATACAATTTCGCTCCTTCTCTTGTACCCTGAGCTTATTTCCATCTGTTTATGGAAAATCTCTCTCTATGGAGGGCCTGTGAGCTTGTCAAAGCCATCCTGTCCAGAGAGAAAGCACATCACCCTCCTCCAACCTGCCCCTTCCTTGCTGTCCTTAGTCAAGACATACAACAGCCTCCACACGGCTGCACAAGCTCAGATCTCCCAGACCTCATGGTGTCTCCCTTCTTCCCCATTCCATCATGTCATCTGACCTACTTGAATTTTCTCAATTTCAAAGCAGTCTTGCATGAATCTCTTTCTCCTCTTCTCTTCTGCCGTTGCCAGCTCTTAGCCTCTCTTTTCTGCACAGCTGGATAATCTCCTTGGTGGTCTTACGAGAATTTCCCCTCCTCTAAATCCACCTTCTACTCAGGAAGAAGAAAGGCTTAATCAGCAATAAATACTCCCTACCCCACCTAGAACCACTGCCAGTATCTGGCAGCAGGTCCTCATCAGTACATCAACATACACCTGCAACATCACATACCTTTCAGAGAAGGACTGCAGGTTATTGTGTGAACCAAGTGACTCTAACTTCTCCTTCACCTCCTCACCCAAAATATAGGGGCCTCTACAAAGGGCCCACGGCTATGTTCCCATGGCTCTGGGAATTTCTCCAAGCTCTCAGCTGGCCTGGTTTCCCCACTTTATATTCTGTACTTTATACCAAGATAATCCTATGCTGTCTGTCCTCCAATAAGTAGTGGCCCAGTTGGACTCTCTGATGAATTTTGGAGGTGCTTCTTGGATCATCCTTGGTATCATCTCTATGAGCCACAGGCAAGCCCCACACAGCCCAGGTGACAGGGACGCTGCAAACCAGCCCAGGTCCAGCACTGTGGCCTTCCACTGATTGAGCAAGGGGTCCAGATAGGACTCCCAATGACAATATTAAAGACTATGAGGTTTGAGAGATGAAGTTCACTGGAAACCTCTTGGAGTTCAAACAAATATTTCTAGTTTGTTCATTCATTGATTCATTTAATAAACCACTAAGTGCCAGATACATTATATAGCATTGAGGATAAAGCAGAGAGGATGTCAGACGAGGTCCCTGCTCGTGGGATCTCTATTCTAGTGTTAGAGAGACAGATACAAAATGCATGTCAGCTCATACATCGCATCAATAACTATCAATGGTTTTAAAAGGCTGAAGACAATCAAGCTGTATAATATGCAAGCAACTGAGTGGGAAGGGCTCTTCTACAAGATGCTGAAGGAATTAACTTCTGAGAAATGACACTTAAGCAAAGATCTGAAAGATAAGAAGAAGCAAACATGCCAATTTTGGTGAGCAGAGTGTTCTAGGAAGAGGACCAGCAAAAGTACAAAGCCCTAAAATGGAAATAATCTTGGATGAGTCTGAGGAACAGAAAGGAGAACAGTGTGGCCAGGCGTGATGATCAAGGTGGTGAATGAGAGGACATGAGGTCAAACAGGAAGACAGACCAGACAGTGAAAGGCCTTGGTAAGTCTGCATTTCCCTCAGAGAGCAAAAGGGAGCAGACCCAGAAAAAAGAGCAATACTAGAAATGTTGGGGATGGAGTCTCCATCTAGGTTCTTGCTGATCACACAGGGAGTAGAGTCAGCTCCCAGGGAGGGAGTGACTAATGAGTTTCTTAGATATCCACAGCCCACACCTGACTTCTGGGGCTGGTGTGGAGTTCAAAGAAGGAGACTAAATGAATCCACGAGGGAATAAGCAGAGACCTGATATTCTTTCAGTAAGTCTCATAGAAAGGAAGAGGTTGAGGAAGTCGATAGAATATAGGGTTCAGGACTCCAGGAGGCTGGAGATGTGAGCTCTGAGACAATGCTATTGCAGACTCAAGACAGATGCAGGGTTACGGGTTGCAACAGTAGAGCCATGCTAGAGAAGCAAAAATACACTAAACCCTAGCTAGCCCTGGACATACCATGCTGTTCATTTTCAGCTCTGCTCTCCCTCTTCTGTACAACACACGCAGGTCTAAAAATACATGCAAAAATGGCACCTTGATATTTATGTAGGGTGGGCCCCAGAGGTGCCCAATATGCTAATAGTATAAATCCCAACTCCAGGCAAAATGGCCTCTTAACCTTTGTAATGGCCTAATAAGCAGATCTCCTTTGAGAAAGGCCTCCTCCTTTCATGATTGTTCTTTTCCTTGCAATGCAGATTTACCTTTGCTAATTGCAATGGTAAAAAAAGAAAGAAAGAAAGAAAGAAAAAAGCAATCCTACCAAATAGAAGGTACTTTGAAAGTGTTAAGACTGCCCCGTTCTCTGACAAATCCTGCTGCCTAGGCCAACAGTGAGGCTTTGGAATAAAATTAGGACTGTATGAAGGATGAATGGGCCCAGTCTCTCTCCTGCAGAGCTCTGCAGTGCGGATGGGGCCAGAGTCCTCACTTGGTTTATAAGCTTTAATAGAGCGTCTTTCATTCAAAGATCCCAGGACACTTCACAGCTGCTAAAATGATCCTAAGCAAATATTTGTAGCCACACAGTACAGGTGGGAATACGGAGGCACCGAGAAGAAAAAGGACTGACCAAAGCCCCCAAGAGTCAACTAGGAGGTAGAACCAGAATCCAGGACCTGAGCCAGTTCCTCTATCTGCAGGATCAGGCCTGGGAAAGGACAGTCAGGACCTTGTGACTGAGACAGTCATGATCAAACAGATTTGAAGGTTCACAAAAGCAGCCAGTGTGGGCCTATTGCGTCATAATCTGATGCTGCTCAGGCACATGTGCATGGTGACTTGGCCACCTGCAGCTCTAAGTGGTTGGGCACTTTAATAATTAAAGCCCTCTGATTAGATGGACGATGTGTCAGAGTGAGCATATGTAGTCGAGTGTTTTCAGTGTTCCTGACAAATTCACTTAATAGCTTCAATTAAACCCATTTCCTGTGTGCTGGGGCCAAAGAGGCCAATGTACAGAACAACCACACTGCCGAGATAAGGGTGGACACAATGCTACCCATCTGGGCAAGCTGGGCTCTGAGCCAGAGGGCCAGAGTGAAGACTAAAGAGTGCCATGGCCCTAACCGGTTTGGCTCAGCGGATAGAGCATCGGCCTGCGGACTCAAGGGTCCCAGGTTCGATTCCAGTCAAGGGCATGTACCTTGGTTGCGGGCACATCCCCAGTAGGGGGCGTGCAAGAGGCAGCTGATCGATGTTTCTCTTTCATCGATGTTTCTAACTCTCTATCCCTCTCCTCTCTTCTCTGTAAAAAGTCAATAAAATATATTTTTTTAAAAAAAAGAGTGCCATGGTCTGAATGTTTGTGTCACCCCCAAATTCATATGTTCAAATCCTACCCCCCCAAAGCTGATGGTAGTAGAAGTTGGGGCCTCTGGGAGGTGATTAGGTCATGAGGGTGGAGCCTTCATGAATGGGATTAGGGTTCTTATAAAAGAGCTCCCACAGAGCTTCCTAGCCCTTTCTACAGTGGAAAGTCTTTGATCTGGAAGGGGGCCCTCACCAATGATGCTGGCACCCTGGTCTCGAACTTCCTGTCTCCAGAACTGTGAGCAGTACATCTCTGTTGTTAAGAAGCCAACCAGTCTGTGTTATTTTGTTACAGCAGCCCGAACGGAGTGAGACCAAGATTTTATTTTAACATGGTCCTTCAGGATGGACACTGCCGACCTTAAAATAATCCAAACTCCTACACAGCGTAGAGTTATGACTTAAGATCCTCAGGCCTCCTGTCAATTGGCTGCCCTGGAATTGATTAGTTGAATGACAAGACAAGGCCAGAAGGATTTGGGAGAGAGGATAGGGAAGAGAAAATAAGGAGATTTAAACCCTCACGATGGGCTGCCACCAATGGTGCTTCCTACCCCATTTGATCTTCAGAGGCTGCTTTGTTCTGGGGCTTCCTCCAAGGGTCAGACCTCGGTGGAGCTTCAGGGCCCCTCGCAAATCTCCACCTTGGCCATGAACGGTCAGGAGCCATTTTGACACTACAGAGCAGTAGTTACAAAGTCAAATTTAGGACTCCTCCATTTACTACTTGTAGGATCTTGTGCAAGTCACATCATCTCTTTGTGCCTCATTTTTATGGGCACAAATAGTATGTACTTGGCAGGACTGTAATAAAAGAAGTCAATATAGTAAAGCACTTAGAACAGAGCGTGGTCTGCAGTAAGAACTCACTAAATACCAGCCATTATTGTTAGTTTTATGTTGCAAACCCAGCGGACCCCAGATCTTAATAGATTTCTGGTTCCTCTTCCATGCATATCAAATTCACTTTTGGGTCCTGTATAACTTGGGAGTTACATGTAAGACTTGATTTCCAAATTAAACGGCTTTGGTCAAAAGACCACTTTTGTTGGCAGATGAGGAAGGAAATCAGGCCATGCTGAGTAGCCCCTCATCACTGCCATTTCACTCAGCATCAGCCAAGGCTGCCCCTGGTTAAGACCGAGAGACAGGCCAAATTTGCTTACATGGAGCTGCTCCCCTCCACCGTGCCACAATCCCAGGCCCACCCGGGATCTATGACCCTGGAAACCCCAATGCAGGGCATCAGTGGCAGCCTGCCACCATCAATCAGTCGGCAGGCTTGCAGTGAATTGGGGCGCACGGGCCAGTTGAGGCGAGTATAGCCATGGCTTGGGGCTGGTGCGGAGCAGCCAAGGAGAGAACCAGAAAGAAGGGGGTGGAACTCAATGCTAGGATTCATCTGAGTGGGTCTTGGGCAGTGGAAAAGTATTTTGTATGCTGTAAAGGGCCACCCAAATGTTTAGGGGTGTTATTATATAATTGTTGCTACTTTTCATTCAAAACCCAGTTATTTAGTGTCCACCTAGCAGGCAACAGAGCAAAGAAAGCCGAAGAGATCTGGGTTTGTATGATCTTGGTGGCTGAGACGTGTGACCTCAGGCAAGTACCACCACCACCTTTCAGAGCCCAAGGTTCCCCTCTGATGGCCCAAGAGAACAGGGTCTGAACTGAAAGTGATAATGCGGAGTGCCCATAGCAGACAAAGGCAACAACCAAGGTTGCTTTTTCTTTCTCTTTGGTGAAAACACTGGGTACCTTTTTTTTTAACATAGAAATATAACTTTACAAAACTAGAAAACAAGACAGCAGCCCCAGGGAAGGCTTCAGTAGTGAAATATTTTCAAAGCATCTCTTCTCTGTTCAAAGACCGGGCAAAGAGGGAATATCTATTTCAGTGTGCTTCAGACCTCAGCAGCAGTAGCTCGCAATACGTGGGGTTGGGGAATGTTTTCCGTATGCAGAGCTTTTGCTGACCTGGGTCCTATCTCTACGGACTCCACCCAGCAGGAGCCTCCAGGTGTGTGCTGAACGAGCAGAAGGCAGAGGCGGCTTGCCAAGGAAGCGCAGGGCTCCTGGGCCTCAGCACCAGGTTTTGTGTGCTGGCTGGAATGCTTCCCGCAGTGATCACTGACCACAGAAGACAATTCCCACAGGCCGTGGAAGCGGAGAGGTGTCAGGGACCGTGGGAGCATGCTACTCAAGTCCACCTGACACGGCCACGTTCCTCATGGCTCCCCACATGTCCCCTTGCCTGGGCTGCTTCCAAACCTCCAATCAGGCTGGTCTAGGAGCTGAGAAGCTCTGCAAAATCCCTACATCCTGGAGACCATGGCCATGCATTTGTCAGACATGGGGATGGGAGTCTGTGGAGGTCACAGGGATTTATTATTCCACCATCAACTTGATTGGCACCTTTCTATGCCCTGACCATATTACCCTGTGCTTCGGTTGTACTTACATCACCACCTCATGGACAGACCTGCTCACTACAGATAGATGGCATTGATTTTTGTTGTCCTTGTTAAGTCAGTACTTTCCTCCTGGAAATGAACTCTTCTTGTCACATCCACTTCAAACTTCTAGGCTTGTGGGGATGCCAAAAAGGAAGTATAGACCAAGAAAAATATTCATAAGGAGTGTGAGAAAATTAGACCCATAGTCCTAGATTATTTGTGTATATATATTGGTACATGTATAGGCTGTTTAAATATATGCATTCAAATGAGATATGAGATATATGTATATACTGATATTTATGAGTTTTTGTGTCGTGTGTATGAGCTCCAGCTAATCGACATCCAACACATCTATTTTTATTTACTTAAACTATATAAGTAAATCTTTATTTAAATATGTAATATAAATGTTACAGATTTATTCCTGAGCCATCCCTAGGTCAACCTTGACATGTTCCTTTCTGACTCTCACATACCTCTCAGGCTTCATACCAGATGATTTCTTCTCTATCCTGTTGTATATTTTTATATGATTTCTCTGGGATAAAAATTACTCAGCCTCCAGTTCAAATTAGTTAATGGTAATGAAAATCCTACTAGAGTTGTTAGAGCAATGACACAAATCCAAAACAGCAGGATAAATTTAAGTTCGATTCAGAAATTCAGATTGACTATCATATGTGTGATTCAAATATTGGTTGTTTTGCAGAGAACTAAGTGAGTCTGAGGGCACTAATGATGAATGTTGATAGTAGTTTGCATTTTGTGATCACTAGCAGTGGTCAGCCCAGAGAGGACAGATTCTGCACCTCAGAGAATAGAAGGAGTCAGCACTGGTTTGACAATTAGCACCGCGACAACCCTGAGAGACAGCACTTCCCACATTGAGTTTGTATTCCACTCACAGGGCATCTTACGGTACAAAATTCTGGTGGTTCAGTAGGTCTGAGGTGGAGCCCAAGATTCTAACATGCTCCCACAGGAAATCGTGTGTGTGTGTGTGTGTGTGTGTGTGTGTGTGTGTGTGAGTACATGTGTGTGCACATGCCTGTGTGTGTAGAAAACTAGGTGCCATACAAGATCTTCCGCTGATTGCTGAATGAGGGATCCAGATTTTAAATCACTTGTGGTTCAGAGGATGTGGGCAGCCCCAAATATTAAAAAGGGAGGCATAGCTTTCTTAGAAGAAGAGATGAACCAGTCTGAGGACAGAGTGTTGCTGTGGATTAATGCTTGTGGATAATTGAAAATGAACGGGAAAGGAGGGAGAAAAAAGAAGGCATTTACAGGCGCCTGGAACTGAGTGTTATGCTGACTGCAGTGCTCTTAAGATGCAGTGATGGTTCTGAAACACAGAGACCCTCATCTCACGCATGGGTCTGGCCCTTCTGTCCTTTGAATTGAGGTTTGCCTTTGACTTAATGGAACAATTTTCTCCTGGTGCCACAACAGCCATTTCATTCCAAGATGGATTGCACTGTGAACCAATCTTTTTCCATTTCATGTCCCAAACCGCAGCACAATTAGTTTCTAAATAAATGTCAATGGCTTCTGGGGGAGGCTCTCAGTGCAGGGCTGGAATAATAGTGGCCAGCCACAAGAGCATCCGCATTGACTGCTCCCCTAAAAGGGCCCAGAGGTTCTGATTGCACCCATTGTACTTAGACCCTGCATTTCCTGACTGGCACCAAGGCTGACAAGCTCTTGTTGGACATTTTGATGCAAAGTGATTTAAAAGAAGATGGAGTTTGTTTTGAAGGTCGACACATGTTTTAAGGTAAACACAGATCACTTCTGCCACTAAACAGCTCTGCATGATCTCGTAAACTCATGATTTTTGTCTTGACAGACTCTTCACATGTAGAGATGACTCCCCTCTTCACCCCACCTTTTGATCTGAGGATAGATGTCATGGTTGAATTGTGTCCCCCAAAATCCATATGTTGAAGTTCTAACCCCAGTACTCAGAATGTGGCCTCGTTTGGAAATAGGGTCATTGGAGATGTAATTAGTTAAGATGAGGTCATACTGGAGTAGGGTGGACCCTAATCTAATATGACTGATGTCTTTAAACAAAGGGCAGATTTGGACATAGGCACACAGAGAGAGAGAATGCCATGTGAAGGTGAAGGCAGATGTTAGGATGCTACACCATCAACCAGCCAAAGAACTCCGAAGATTGACATCAAAACACCAGAAGCTGGAGAAGAGGCAAAGACCAGATTTCCCCCTCACAGCCCTGGAAGGAATCAACCCTGGCAGCACCTTGATCTCAGGCTTTTAGTCTCTAGAACTGTGTGACAATATATTTCTGTTGTTTAAGCCACGTGGTTTGAGGTGCTTGTCATGGCAGCCCTAGAACACTAATACAACAAATGGATAATAAGATTAGGTATCAATAAAATTAAAATTAGGCCTTGGAAAAAATCTTTTCCTCTGAGAAATGAGGAAATTAGAGCAAGTGGTTAATGAGATCCCTTGCATTCCAGGGAGGTAAAGCATTCTGTGAGTCTCTGAAATTCTGATATATTGATCAACCTAATGCCATTTTGTGGATTAACACCTGGCAAGTGAGAGCTGAGCAACAACAGCTGCACCCAGAGGGAGCTGAGCACAAGTTGAAGAGACACAACTCAACCAACCAAGTAACCAGGCAGAACCTTAGTGCTATAGGGACCTCAGATGCTAAACAGAGACGACCATGCCTGGCTGAGCGAGGCTCTGGTAGCAGAGGGCAATCTCTGGAGGAAGCTAGGGTGACCTAGGCAGGGCTCAAAGTGGCCGCAGGCTCCTCCTCCCACAGGCAGGGCAGTCTGGAAGCAGCAGTTAGTATTCAGACTAAGAACTCCCTGCCTGACTTTCTGACTCCAGAGTTGGCAGTCAGCAAAGAGGTAGGAGGACCGGTTCACAAACCACAGTGGGCAACCTCATGACTGTTCAGGAATATTTGTTGAAGGAAACACTTGGTAAGTTGGCGGGTAGGAATCCAGAGTCATCATAATTTAGGTGTTCAGAGGAAATGTGACCTCATGTTGTAGTTACTGGCGGGTGGCATGAGGGCATTTGGGTTACATGTGAACAAGTTAGGGCAGGGATCATCTATGCTGTTCATTACTGATTTTTCTAGTCAATGCCTTGCACATTGTAAACCTTCAATTTCTTGCCTGAAAGAAGGACAATGAAGTAGGAATTTGTTCCAGGAAGAGGGAAAATAATTAACCAATTTAGTAATTAGGGCCATGCTACCTTCTAGACTCAACTTTAATTAGCTATTTATTTGAATTAATTTTATTGTCATTACACTGATTATATTATTTAGTGCCTCTTGGTGAAGAATAATATGTGTAACCACAAAGGTTAGCTTAGCAATTGAAGGATTTGAATTGGTGAGGCAGAGTTCAGCTTTCCCATGTTATCAGTCAACAAATATTAACTGGCTTTTTGAAATGTGCAAAGCACAGAGTTAGACAATTGTAATCAAGGTTCATGATCACATATAAAGTGTACAAAGATTATTCTTTAAAATAGTACAGTAAGCAGAATCCCATGTTCCCTGAACAAACCCTGTTTTCTCTTTCTGTTTTAATACCCAGGTTCTCTCCCCTCCTCCACCCCCCTCCCCCACAAATGTCTCTCATCTTCAAGGCCTACCTCTCAAATTGCTTTATCTACCTGGTTCAAATAGATCTGCTAAATTAGAACAATCCTTCCTCTATATATCCGTTAGCTCACTGCAAGTCTCTCATGGCACTTAGGTTCTACCTTGTATTCTAGCTAATAGTTATTTGTCTTCTCTATCTTACTAAATTATATGTTCCCTGATGTGATGGGTTGACTAGTGCCCCCCCCCCAAATCCATGTCCACCTGGAACCTCAGAATGTGATCTTATTTGGAAATAGGGTCAATTAGTTAAGAATCTTGAGATGAGATCATCCTGGATTTAGGGATGGCTCCAAGTCTAATGATTGATGTCTTCTAAGAGAAAGGATGGGGAGATTTGGAGAGAGAGACACACACAGAGAAGAAGTCCATGTGAAGATGGAGGTAGGGATTAGAGTTATGCTGCCATGAACCAAGGAATGTAAGGAGCCACCAAAAGCTGAAGTAACCAGAGTCAAGAAAGGAGTCCCCCTTACAGCCTTTGAGGGAGCATGGCCATGCTGACACCTTGATTTCAGACTTCTGGCCTCCAGAACTATGAAAGAATGAATTTCTATAGTTTTAAGCCACCCAGTTGATGGTAATTTGCTGTGGCAGCCCCAAGGAACTAATATACCTGAGCATAATTTATGATTTACCTTTGTATCTTCTCAAACTTGCTCATAAGGATTTGTGAAAGTACTACATTTGCAAGTCATAAATCTCAGCTTTTCTTAAAGCCACTGTGACTAAAGAAGCACTTATAAAATAAAGCTAAAAAGCATCAAGGACCAAACAAAGTCAAATTACATTAATTAGTTATATTTTCCCTGATGTGTGTCCTGGGAGGTACACATGTCTTTTGTGTGCAAAGGAACCAAGCAAGACAGCTTGGATGTGGCTACAAGGAGTGGCCTGCTGACTGCAAATATCTGACTGAGGCTTCTGACGGCTGGAAGGAGCCCCATGCTCATAGTGAGAGGAGCTTCCAGGAGAGTCTAGACTCTAGAGCCACTCTCTGTGGCTCTGAGTGACACAGAGAAACTCTAGCTTCTGGATTCCTAGGTGGCCCCTCAAAGGGCATTTAGACAAGTCACATGAAGCACTGACCTTATGTCCAGGTGGACAAGGCTTTGTCATCATTTGAGGGTGCCTAAGAGTTCTCCTCTGTGGACACAGGAGTTGGAAAGCCACGACTGGATCATCATTTCTTTGGGTTAAGCATTGTCTCTCCAATGCTCCTTTGGGAGACCTGTTCAGAAACCCACTAATTGTCTAGTGGCTCTTGATTTATCCAATGAAACTTTTTGTAATAGCTAACATATATTGAGTGCCCACCCCATGCCAGGAACTGTATTACAAACATGTACACATTTTTGATCATTAAATTCTCATGACAACCCTACAAAGAAGGTATTTAAATCCCTATTTCACAGATAAGGAAAGGTGAACTTACAGAAGTGAAATAACTTGCTCAAGGTCACACAACCAGTCAGTTGTGCTGGACCTGAAGCCCTATGGATCATTCTGCCACCAAATCTCAGGCTGGTAGCCCAAGCTACTATTGTTTTTCAAAGGGCCTCTCTGCCTCAGTGAAAGCATGAGATCCTGGGGGCAGGGAGGGCTTAATCACAGGAAGAGAAAGAGAGGGCAAAGAGGGGGCAGCTGCCAAAGACCAGCTTCACAATTTCTTCCACACGAACACACCCCTGAACACCATGCACAAAGGCTGTTTAAAGCAGAGTTCTTTAGAAATTCAGCGGTAGCTGATCACATTAGCTAAATGAGCCCCCGAGGCACCTATTAACCTGTTTCCTGCACTGAGAGCACATTATGCATCCCCTTAGATTTATGCACTGGAAGGAGAATGTGGCTTTTACCTTACTTCACTCTGACAAGCCTTTTCCTGGTGTTTTGGTCAACCATGATGATGAGATTTTTGTACTTTGGAAGTTATATTCTCAGATGGAGGACAGATGAGGCTCCATTTTGGTGATAACATGGGGAAGCATTCTTCCAGAGCTTTCTGCTTCTGTCATTTTGTTCATTCTGATTTAAATGTTTTGCCCTTGTCTGGCTCTTTCCCACTCATAACTGTTTGCGAAGTGGGTACAATGTTATCACTGTATTACTAGTCACAAACCATGGGCAAATCATTCTTTCAATTGATATTGCTTATAAATTATTACATCAACTGCTCTACAATTCCAAAGTAATGCCTTTCCCTAAGTCCCTCAAGAATATATTTATATATAAAAAAAAGCCCAGCATGATTTCAGTTCAGAACCCTCCAGCACAGCGCTGTTCCTCTGACTTCTTGCCTCAATGGCATTTCCTGGGGTTGAAAGTTATTTAATGCTCATATGGTGATAGTTGATCTTTCTTTCTATTGTCCCCAGTGGCCACTGGAGCTCTCTCATTCAAACACAAGCTCATGGGAAGCCAAAGAGAAGGCAGTTACCCTGCAGGGCACCACACAGCTGTGCTTTTTAGTACCTGCCTAAATGGCTTCCTAGGGTAACATTGATCACCAAAGTGCTCTGTTTTGAGTAAGCAAACTCCATTTTAACCACAAATTGCTGTAAGTGCTGTGGCCCTACATGTTATTCTAGAACAGTATCGAGGCACTCCTTTCTCAGCTTGGGCCTCCAAGTCTGGGAGTGCACACTCAGAAGCATGGATTACTGGTGGTTTTGTTGGCAAACCTAAGGCAGTTGTTCCCAGGGTAGGCTGGAAATGCCGCCCACCATTTAGAAAGCAGCCCTTGGCTCTTCAATCAAACAGTAACATGCATTGCTTCCTGGAAAACTGGGTTCTACTGGTGAACTTGGTCGCTTTCCTACTGCCAGCCTGTCCTTGGTCTGGAGGGTAGCACGTTGCTCCATCATGAGCATTACCAAGGCTTTGGCAGCACTTGTTGAAAACTCCTGTGTTTTGGGAGTTTTGGGAGAGAAGAAATGGTTGGTCCCATTTAGCAAAACCATCTCAGAGGCCTGGTTCTGTGGCAACATATCCATATGGATCTGTAGGGTGTGCCTTGCTCCATCTCTACCTCAGACCTGCTCTTGACTTCTTATACCAGAGCAATTAAGGAGAAAGAAGAAGACTGAGGAAGAAACCAGCCTTCCTATACCAAGTTCCCGGTACCTCTTAAGTGCCTACTGCCTGAAAGGGAAGAACGGATAAGGGCCATAAAGGTCAAATGGGGATGAAGGTAAGAGAAAGCTAACCTCAGGTGAGGACGTCAATGATTCTACATCCCAACCTTGTCTGTGTTCTCTTGGGTGGGGGGATTGGCACTAGGTTGTAGTAGCAGATGGAAATCCAAGAGGGCTGCACTAAGTTTGGTTCTCATTGGTGTCTGGGAGCACCAGGCTAGATGAGTCACCCACCCAGTGCCTCCCACTCCTCCAGGGACTATATCATGAGTAGCATGTCTCACTGGGTGGTAAGATTTATGCCAGCTGATGATATCATGACCCAAAAGTTGTTAAAAGACCATGATGTTGAGCTGTTAATGGCCACATTCCCATTGTCCAATCCAATTAAAAGCTCTATTCTCATACATGAAACTCAAGAGTGTCCATAGAAGCAGTTATATGACTCAGACAAACAGTGGTCTGTAAGGATTTTCCAGGTGACCACAGACTGGTTTATCATATGATCCTTACACCTGCTCATCATTCTGCACCATCAAAATCTGTTTCACTCCAGTATCATCCCCATTGACATATACATCTGACTTGATATAACTCATCTTAAAACAAACTTTCCTTGGACTTGATATTCTCATTCAACCACGGCCCATTTTTCTGCTTCTTCTTATAGTAAAACCCCTAGAAAGTTATGGATTATCACTATCTATTTTCCCACTCCCCATTTCTCCCAACAAGCTTCCTCATTCCCTGGCTTATTTCTGTCTCAGAGCCTTTGCACATGCTGTTTCTTGTGCCTGGAATGCTCTCCCCCTCACCTCGGCATAATTAACTCTGCACCAGTCAAGTCTCAGCTTCAGCATCACCTCCTGAGGGAGACCTTCCCTGACTGCATGGTTTAAAGCCGCTCCAAAACCTAGTCATTCTTTATCTCATTACTCTGTTTGTTTCCCTACATATCAATGAACACTCTCTACTTGAAATTATCTTTGTACTTGTTTATGGTTTATTTTTGTCTCTCCACACTAGACCATGTGACAGCAATGTTGTCTGTTCACTACTCTTTCCCTAATTTATACAATTGCTTTGCTCATATCATATGCTCAATAAATACTTGTTGTGTGAGTAAATGCTCTCATTATGAAAAGTTCTATACTGTGGTTCTGTTTCTAGTATGAAGCAACATGGTCTGTAACCCTGGCAGTATAAGAAAATTACCTAGGCATCCTATATAATAAAATGCTAATATGCAAATTGACTGAACGGCAGAACAACCAGTTGCTATGACGTGCACTGACCACCAGAGGGTAGATGCTCAATGCAGGAGCTGCCACTGGTAGTCAGTACACTTCCACAGGGGGAGCGCTGCTCAGCCAGAAGCCGGGCTCATGGCAGGCGAGCTCAGCCGCGGTGGCAGGAGCCTTTCCTGCCTCCACAGCAACATTAAGGACCGCTCGGGGGATGTCCGCCTGCCAGTTTAGGCCCCATCCCATCAGGGAGCAGGCCTAAGCAGGCAGTTGGACATCCCCCAAGGGGTCCTGGACTGTGAGAGGGCTCAGGCTGGCCTGAAGGCCCCGCCCCCCCCCCATCCCCAGTGCATGAATGTCATGCACCGGGATTCTAGTATTTTTAATAATTCAGGTTCTTGGACCCCATACCAGGCTTTATTGAGGTGCCTTTGAAAGTGTCCTGACTTTTCCATTCACTCTGATGAAAAGTCTTGAAGTGACAAAGGTCAGGAACAGAGGATGAGCATTCAGGCTAACAGAGTTTGGGTTAGGTGACCTTGTGAATCCTTGTTCCTCCAGAGTAAAAAATTGTTGGAGACCACTAGATTGCAGCTGGGGATGGGGGTGGAAGGAGATGAGAAGCTGAACTCTGTGACATGGGCCCATCTGGCTATTGAAAGCCACGGTCATTTTACCCACTTTGGTAGCAAAGTGGTTCTGTGAATTATCAGGGCACCTATTAGTCAGGAAAAACTCTCTACCTCACTATATCCTTTAACTTCATGGTCTAGAACTCTGCTGTCCATACAGTAGCCACAATTTAAGTATGAATTAATTAAAATTAAGGTATTTGAATTGAATTTATTAAAATTAAAATGAAATAACATGAAGAATTTCATTCTTCAGTCCCACCAGTCACATTTTAAGTATTCACTAACCACCTGAGCTAATGGCTATAGTATTAGATAGTACATATCCATCTCTGTAGAAAGTTCTGTTAGACGAGATAGTTTAGAAAATGGGCTCCTGGGACGGTTCGGGCATCTACCTGCTGTTGTTATTGCTTTAAACGCCAGCCTTGTCAATGCTACATGGAACTAAGCTTTACTCTGGTTAAGCAATGAGTCTCATGAGGCCTGGGAATTTCAGTTGAGCAGGTGAGAAGCTGATGAAAACAGCTTGTAAAAACATGTGTCAGCAGACTTGCCCACACACAGAGGAGATGCACATTTTCTCAGAGACATATCATTGTTGCCTCAGAGGACCTGGGGGAGAGCACATCTCTGAGCCAGGGAAGGCACTTCTCTTAACTTTATCTCCTTGAAATCTGAGGTCAAGGTCATTCATAGGAATATCACTGGGATTCTTAGTTCACTTTAAGGCAGTTCACATGACTTACGATCTTATATTATCTCCTCCTTAGCATTTTACTAGCCCACATCTCTGAGCCAGGGAAGGCACTTCTCTTAACTTTGTCTCCTTGAAACCTGAGGTCAAGGTCACTCATAGGAATATCACTGGGATTTCTTAGTTCACTTTAAGGCAGTTCACATGACTTATGATCTTATATTATCTCCTCCTTAGCATTTTACTAGCTAGATGATAAACACTAGCACTTAGTCTAACTTGCTTTATAATTAGGTCCCTACGTGTCCAGGGTTATATCTTATTCCCTTCTCTGCAGCACCTGGTAATATGCATGGTGCATAATTATTTCTATACAAATGTTCCTTAGATTGGATGGATAAGTGGATGGATGGATGGATGGATGGATGGATGGATGGATGGATGGATGGATTCAGACCTGCACTGCCCATGTTTCAGTGATATCACCAGACATATTTTCTCATCTCAGGACTTCAGAGGAATTCTTCTCTCTTCCAAGTCAACAGCGCATGGATGAATGAAGGAAAGTTTCTCTAATATCATCAGAGTATTCTCATGGGACTTAATCAGAAAGCCATTTCCATTTTCTTCTCTCTGGTAGAAAACAAGCTACAGAAAGAAGAAATCCAACTCTAAAGGAAAACATGGCAATAGGTAAATTTCATAAGAAATTGTGCATGTGTCATGTGAAACATTCAGGTTCCCAGAGCATTTTTTCTTACTCTTTTAAAAACCCAATCTTGAATGCTTATTATAGACTCTCGAATCTTCTATTCTCACATCTTGTCTCTGGGGGAGAGGAGAAGGAGACTGCATATTCCACAGCGGGGAGCACATGCCACCTGGTAAAGGAGCCTAGTTGTCGGGGTGTATTCATTATCTCCCAGTGGTGTGCTCATGTCCATGAGGATGGGACACTATAGGGAAATCCCATAATGCTTATTCAGAACAATGTGAACAAACTGTTTCTCCTCTCTAGCATACCATTTCTTGTTAAATTATCAATTATGTAAATATTGGTTACTTAGCAATAGTGGTTTGTAGTAATTATTTTCTGATTATAAAAATAATCCACAGTCGCCCTGGCTAGTTTGGCTCAGTAGATGGAGCATCTGCCTGTGGACTGAAGGGTCCCAGGTTCGATTCAGAGGCACATGCCCGGGATGTGGACTCAATCCCCAGTAGGGGGTGTGCAGGAAGCAGCCGATCAATGATTCTCTCTCATCATTGATGTTTCCCATCTCTCTCTCCCTCTCTGAAATCAATAAAAAATATTTTAAAAAATAATCCGCAGTCATTACAGAAGTATAGAAAAGTATAAAGTAATTGTGGAAAGCTATTAAGAAAAATAAAAATGTTTGTAACCTTACTACCCTGAATTACTACTGTATATACTGTAGTACATTTTCTTTCCTTTTTCTATGCTATGTACAGTTGTATCTTATGAATAATTAGGATCATGTTGTTCATACTTAATTTTATTTGTATATTTAACAATGCATTATTAGGAGTATATCCCTATAGCATTAAATAATTTTCAGAGCAAGATGATATAAAGTTTTTACCCCCCCCCCCTAATGTATAGGCTATACAGTATTATTTAAAGGACAATTTATGGTTTTAATTTCTTATATTAAGAAAGAAGAAAGTCAGAACTCTCCCTCTCTGGAGTATGCTGCACCCATCATCTTTCTCCTCCTCCCCCGCCCGCCCCCTCTCCTTCCTGTGCCTTTCCCTTGCCCCTCTTCTTCCCCCAGGGCATTACCTTTGCCTTTTTCTCACCTAAGCTCCAGGGCCCTTCTTTTTGCCTCTGTAACTTGATTTCTGAGCTCCTGTATCTCAGCTGGCTTGCTTCTTCCTACCTGTGTAACTTTCTAGATAAACTTCTGCTTATAATTTGAAAGAAAAAGAAAGCAAGCAAGAAAGAAGAAAATCTAAAAATTAATGCATTTACATCTAATTTAAGGTTTTGAAAGAGGAATAGCATAATTAACAAAGTTCCAAACAGGAAATTAAACTAAATTCATGCACACAGAAATGTGTTAGATTTGTCTACTGTATCTTTTTCCATGCTGTACTTTGAACCCTGTGATCTTTATGTTTTAGATGTATCTCGCCTCCTACATCTTTGAGGATCTTTAGCTGAGGCATTTGGTCCATTTTCATTTAAATGTAATCATTGAAATATCTCTGTCTCTTATTTTTTGTTTTCTATCCTACTTTCTCTCTCTCTCTCTCCCTCTCTCTCTTTCCCTTCTGAACTGATTTCTTTCCACTTTTTTTCTACTACTTTTAAAGTTATACATCTAATTCTCTCTCCTGGAGCTCCTCCTAGAATGTTAACAAGCATATTACTGTATTCTAAATTGAATGAATACATTTCCTTCCTTCCTTTTCTACTTTACAATAACCTTAGAACACTTTAATCCTCTTACCCTTTCTAATTTATATGCTATTGTTGCTGTGTAACTCATTTCTATTGTCACAGTTTTACACAGTCAGCTTTTTGGATTCACTCATATACTTGCCACTTTCTTGACTCATTATGCCATCTTTCATCTCAATATGCATACATAATACAAATATGTACAGTTCTATCATTTTACTTGCTGTTATCTATATCTGCCATTTTCCTGATCAGCTAGATGAATCGTGCCTCTTAAGAGAGCGAGGTCAGAAGGGAAGCATATCCTGAAGCCAGTTCTAGAGCTTCCAGCAATTTATGTGAAGCCCTTATTCATGCATTGACTGTCCTGGGCTCGAGCCCTCACCCCCCACAGTCACAGTACTTCAGCGATCATGTATTCCCACCACCAACTCTCTAACCACCCTTTCTCCATTTCCTATGCCCTCCTTTGAAAAAAAACAAATAGAAGAGCCATCTGCTTTGGAAGCTATCCTGGTTATACTCTCCTCTTTCAGAAAGTGTTAGAAATTGAGGCTAAATTCAAAGATACTACATCACCCAAAACTGTATGGCGACAGGACCAGGACTCTTGCATCAGCCACATCCCTAAAGGAGAACCTGCCAATTCTTATTGCAGAAAGGATTTTCATTTCAGAAGCCTGAGCCAGCTTTGAAGTGGATCTCTGGCCTGGAGGCATTTCAAAGCATCATAACACAAGGCAGGTGGCTGAAAAGTCTAAACTCACCTGGCACTGCCTTTGGCTTCCCTGAATGCAGAGCTGGCCCCAATCTCCAAGCTCTCTCTGGGAGCCCATGGCATCCAGCACAGGATGAGAGAGGCCATCAACACTGATGAGTTAGTAGCCCCCAAGTGAAGGTCTGACTGAGAAGCATTCCATTCCATCTGATTATTCCCTGTTTTATGTAAAATCTCCAGTGTGGCTTCGTTTTGTTTCTCTTTTGACTGAAGGACCTCTTACCTGGGTTCACAGTTGATCAAAGCAATTGTGCAGGTTAAAAAAAAAAGTCCAGATGATGGGTTTACTGACACACCTAATGATCTTCCTCATTAGCTGCTGTTGCAAGGCAATAAGAAGGGAAGCTAAGAACATTTGCAAATTCAAAGTCAGGTCTGGGCATTCTCCTTGGACATGGGCAGAAATCAGCCCTCTCACTTTGTACCAGTCCTGCCGAATGCTTTCAACAGGATAGATCAGGCCAATAAATTTTGCTTGCTTGATGGAAGATAAAAGGCATAAAGGGTAAATATAATTTAGGAGATGAAAATTTAGTTAATGCTTAGGAAATGTTTAAGCCAATATAATTTTTTCTATTGGTGAAGGTGGTCACTTGGAAATTAAGGTTAAGTTTACTATGAGTCCCATGGGTCTAAAAGACTTTTCAAGTACTTTTCAGCATTTCTAATAACAGATGTCTTCTTTTCTTTTTGGAATATCTAGAAAATAGTATCTACAGCCCCAAACCATTCTGAAGAATATTTGGAGCTGACTGATGAGAGTAACAGAACAAGGAGACAATCAGACCAGCACTTGACACTTGATAATTGTTGACTGAACGGATGAATAAAACATAAACTCTCCAGATCTAAAGCAGGGTGCTGACATCTCCGAAGAAAGTGAGTGAAATAATTCCATAAAGCTCAACCAAGAGTGCTATATTTGGAAAATTAAGTTTCAGTTCCTGAGAGAACACAGGAGAAAGAAGGGCCATTTCTATAGTGGTATTCTAACATTTGAATGGCAGGGGATTTGTGGATATCATAGGATGGGACCCTAGGAAAAGTCACCTGTGTGTTTTAACACTGATACAAGCTTGACAGTGATGGGATATTTGTGCACACACAGAACTCACAAAACAGCAGACCAGTTTTATTAATAAATCTAATGCAAATATCTTAAATAAAATATTGGCACATTAGTTAGGATATTCTTTTTTTTCAACTTGCACGCTTTCTAATAGCTTGTTGACTAAAGAGGAAAAGATAGCTTTATTATAAAAAAAATTAAAATATTTCAGTAATGCAGAAGGGACCCTGGCCAGTGTGACTCAGTTGGTTAGGTGTCAAAAGATTGCAGGTTCAATACCTGGTCAGGGCATATGCCTGGGTTGTGGACTTTATCGCCAGTAGGGGCCATGCAGGAGGTTGTGAATTGATGTCTCTCTCTGAAAATCAATTAAAAAATATCTTTAAAAAGAACAGAAGGGCATTTCGGGGAAACTCACTTTTGATCATGGCCTTTGGATCAAAGTCTTTGTTAGAACCACCAGCTGAAAGAGCGTTAAATCAGAACCAACAGGTGAACCACAGATAAATGGGTTTTTCAAATCATAGAAAAGTGGGAGTAGAGGCTGCTCACAAACCCAGATACCGACTCTGCTTTCTCCAATCTGGCAGAAGGTTCTTCTGTGAAAATCAATCTTCTGTTTAGGTAAGTTCTTCCAAAATGATGAGGTAAATACAGTTCCACTTCCTGTCGGAAATTCCAGTCGGTTCTGAGGGGAGCCACTGAGAAGGCTGACCTGGTGGGATGAGGGAAACAGGAGATGAGCTATGAGGATGAGAGGGAGAGTGATGGCCCACATTCTTCAGGAGAATGAACATTAAGTTTGTGAAGAGAGGGCTATGGCATCCTTGGAGTGGCACCTATTAGTAACCAATCATAAGGAAACCCAGTCATGACTACTGGCCGCTGACAGGCCTACACCAGTAAGAGATTAGAGCTGAAGTCATTAAACCGTCTCCTGGAAGCTTAGCTGATTGTGCTCTGCTTAATCCTTTTAGGCAAACAGGCCCTTCTCACCAGGCCTTGGACAGAGGCTCAGGCCAACTCTGGCCTGAAATGCGCCGACTTGAGAAATTAGACCTAGTATTCCGCGAGCACTGGGAGTAAGTACATGAGTTGGTCTGTGAGGTGTGGACAGCCAGTTTGCTCATGGCATGAGACTTCCGTAGAACTCCACCCAAGCACAAAGGGATAAAGGGAAAAATTCTTCAAGATAAGTATTCAGGGTGGCTTTACGGGAGCCAAGAAAAAGTAACCCTGCATCTGTTACCTTCACTCTGACTCCCAGGTTGACCAGGCCCCGAGGGGACATGGGTAGGAGTAGAGGGGGGTGGGGAGGGGTGAAGCAGTTCTAGCGCATGACTTGTGGGTCTGAGGTGGAAACTGGCCTTTTGAGGGGCCAAGCCAGAAGCTAGAGATCCCGGAGACTCTGGAGACTGCTCCTGTTCTTTTCAGAGGGATTCCCGGCTCAGGCCCAGGAGGCACAGCCAGCTGCCGCTGGGCCGTCAAATCTCAAAGAATAAGTTGAAAGTCAGTCTGGGTTGAGAGAAGACTGTCAGTTCACAGAGTATGCGAAGATCTTCCTCTGAGGAATTCTGTCCTAAATGGCTGTGAAAGGAAGGGACAAAGGCTGGCTTTTAATTGGTTACAATTTGAAAGGCCCTGAGATCCATCTATTTTATTTTTTTCTAAGTGTGGGCTTATCATCCAACATATGCAAAGGTCTTTGTTTTCGATGTGCCACCAGGAAAGGTCTAAAGCACTGCTGCCCTAAAGAAATACAATGCCTCAAATGGAGTTTTAAGCCCCCCAGTAGTCACATGAAGAGGCAAAAGATACGAACTTCGGGTGATAATGATATGTCATTGGATGTTCATCAACTGTAACAAATGTACCATTCTGGGGCTGGATGTTGATGGGGGGGAAGCTGCGGGTGTGTCCAGCAGATGGGAACTCTCTATACTTCCCACTCAATTTTGTTGAGGACCTAAAACTCCTCTAATATAAAAAGAAGTCTATTTTTAGAAAAGTAAAAGGAAATAGAAAACATGAATTTTAATAATGTATTTTATTTAATCAATCTATTATCATTTCACCATGTAATTAGTATAAAAACATATAAATGAGATCTTTTACATTATATTTTCATGTTAAGTCTTTGAATGTGTTGCATCTCAATTCTGAGTAGCCACTTTGAAGTGCTCAGAAGCCACAAGATATAAAGGACTGGACATAAAGGATTACATCACAAGCTCCCTGCCCACCGGGAGCTTATAAGCTTGAATCCTTACCCTGTATGCTCTACCAGCTGACAGGGTACAGAGACCTACCTATAGGATCCCTCTGGAGATGGGAGCTTTTCTAGAGGTTGGTGCCAATGATTAGTACCAGGTGGTTTTTACACAGTTCTCTTCTTCTCAGGTTCTTAACTGACAGCTTTGCCACCCAAACCACACCAATCATAACTAATTCCTGACCGATTCCACAGGACCAATTGGGCCAACCCAAATTCACATACTTCTCCTGACAGTATTTTCAAGGTCTCCATTCTGCATGGATTTAGGGGGACAGTACAAGGCAAGGAAAGAATGAAACAGCCTCCCGGGATGATCTCTGTAGATTAACTTAATTTAAAAATGCTTGTGGACACTGAACAAGGACGGGGCCAGTAGTAGCAGGACTGGTTCGGACACAGCTCTCTTGCCACTCTTAAAGGGAGGTTTGGCCCACACCTCCACAATTTAGGGATGGAATTTTTTAAAGAGCCTCTGCCCTTCACATGCAGCCAATTCCACGTGAGGTGGCACACCTGAGCCAGCACCGGAGCTAATGCCTGATCCCTGTGTCTGTGCCGCACTGGCCTCCACTCACCCTCCAGACCTGCTCATCCCCAGGCCCTAATCCCTGGCTCAGCACCTCAGCCTTCATATCTGCTTCTAGATCTCCTCAGATACCCTTGTCTGGTTCACTGACCTTGGCTTCTTGCTCAGCTCTGTGCTTTCCTGATTCTGTAGTCTCTCAAGTGTGGACAGGAGTTCCCAGTTGCCACAAGGACCCTGGGAGCCCTTATCAGCAAGGTTGCCCAGGCCTTCCCTGCCTCCCCTCCAGTTCCCTGGTGCAGTGAAGTTCTAGCTAATTCCTGCTCCCAAGGTCCTGGGAAGCCTGTGTTAGAAGCTTGGGTCTCACAGCCCCACCCTGTCAAGGCCTGTCTGCTCCCTGCACCCCACTATCCTACTCCATCTACAGCCCCTACTTCCACCCCACCAGTACTCTTCTCAAATCTCTTGGAGCTGGTTGCCGCTTCCATTACCAAGCTAATATGCTAATTTCAGAACCCTCAACCTCTATATTAGCAAATTCTCAACTTCAGTGCCTAAAATGGATTGAAATCAACTTTCATTATTTTTTTTTCAATATTGATATTGCCCAAACCCCATGCAACCCCCCAATTTTTCTCTCTGTGGGAGCTGGATACTACAGATCGCTGTGTGGTGACTTCCTTTGCAACCTATGCCCCCCACACTGATGCCAACACTTTCATGGGGAGAAATACTCCCTAGAAGATTTTCAACTTTTACTCAAATGCTCTTTGCTCTCTGGTAATTTTCCTGTTTCTGAATATCAAAAGCTCCACCACTTTTGAATTCAAAGAGGCTACCTGTACTGAGATCAGTAACACAAGGAGTTTTCAGCCTAGAAAGTGTGTTTTATTCTTTTATTCCCTCTTCTTGAGATTATGTTCCTGCAAAATGTTTGGTGTCCTGGAAGGGGTCTAAGGTAACAGTGACTTGGATAGCTCCAGAAGGGAGTCGGGTATTTGGCTAGAGTGACCAGGACCCATCTTTCCAACACATCCCGGAAGAGACAGCTGGCTCTGAGGGTCGCTCTAAGCAGCCGGCTTGACATAATGAGAATGTGCCTTATTCTTTTTGATAGCAGTCCTATGCTCAACCTCCTACTGTGATTTGGAGCAGGTGGTTTCCTTGTGTTTGGCTCTGGTTGCTCACCTCTTGGTAAAATAAGAAATGGGCCACACAAAACTGTCACTTCACAGATACTGTCAGCAGCCAGTTGAATGCAAGCCAAAGCCTACTGTCAAGCAGAAAGCAAGTGCAGGTGCTCAAGTGGAATTCTGCCTGACTGAGTCAGGTCTTAGCAGATGTTAGAAAGGCCCTTCTGAGATCGCCTGCATGGTGTGATGTGCTTCCCACATCCTGAGATACATTGTGTTGTTGGCTCCCCTTGGGGATGAAGGATTGAGAGATTAATATGTTCACAGGCATGAATGAGGTTGTTCAGATGTACCTGTACTTTCCAGGGTGTGTGTTCTATTCGGATTTCCTGAGCATACACCTGAGGGAAAGGTGAAGAGTTCTACTGTTACCTGCATTCCATGAAAACCCACTGGCTGGTATCAGTGTTTGCTCAGCCCCTGAGACATTTCTCCTGCTCTGAATCACAGGATCATCAGGGCTGACATGCCCCAGCTCTCCACTAGGGGGAGATTCCAACCAGCACAGGCCCCAGGAGGAGCTGTTATTGAAGAGACTGAACGGCAAAGAAATTGGATTTTTGTGTGTGTGTCTTTTAACAAGAAACACAATTCTTCCATATATTGGCTTCACTATGATTTTGTGGTTAGATTTAATTTGGGTGCTGTCGGAGTGGATGTTATATCGCCCTTTCTCCTAATCTAAAAAGCTCAAAGAATTTCTCTGCAGCACAAGGCATTTTTGTTTTTCTATTATCAAAGAATACGTATACTCTTCCCTTCTTCCTGGCACTGAGCCTGGTGCCACACAGAGTCATATGAGGGGGTGGGCTCAGTGCCACACAGAGTCATATGAGTGGGTGGGCTCAGTGCCACACATAGTCAAATGAGCTGGGAAGTTCAGTGTCAATGTCACAAGAGCCCAGTGTCTGCCAGGGCTCTCTGAAAATGGTGACCTTCTCATTCTGTCTAACCAGCAGCCTGCAGCTAAGCCTACTCAACACCAAATCTATTTTGTGTATTTATCACCTTCCCTCTATTAGGTATATAGCTAAAAAGAAATGAGGGTCATTCTTGCTTTATGGATATATATATATATATATATATAAAACTGGTGAGTAAAATGTAATTGTTCCTAGCACAGTGACACAGAAATGCTCTATTCAAATGCTGAGGTAGTGGAAAGAGCATCATGCTGGAGGGAGAAGTTGTGTTTGAATTCCTGCAATGCTCCTCACTTATTGGTCCAGGTTTCTCAGTCTAACATAATACCTCATGCTTCCATTCTCATCAGTTAAATAGGGATAATAATACCAGAATCCTAGGAAGATGGGTAAAGTTATGCAGGTGAAAAGGTATAGCATAGTGATTGGCACATAGTAGGTACTTAATCTGTTACTTCTCCCCTTGGGTCAAGAAGCTTCTTTGCCATCTGGTTAGCTTTAGAGATAATCTCTCTCTAATGCCGGTTTTCCTCATATTACTTAAGTTGTATGAGTTCCCTGTAAATGTTGGAGATTAAACCCTTATCGGTGATAACATTGGCAAATATGTTCTCCCATGCAGTGGGCTTTCTTGTTGTTTTGTTGATGGTTTCTTTTGCAGTGCAGAAGCTTTTTATTTTGATGTAGTCCCATTTGTTTTCTCTTTAGTTTCCATTGCCCTAGGAGCAGTATCCGTGAAGAAATTGCTTCAGCATATGTCTGAGATTTTGCTGCCTGTGGATTCCTCTAGTATTTTTATGGTTTCCCATGTTACATTTAAGTCCTTTATCTATTTTGAGTTTATTTTTATGTATGGTGTAAGTTGGTGGTCTAGTTTCATTTTTTTGCATGTATCTGTCCAATTTTCCCAACACCATTTATTGAAGAAGCTGTCTTGACTCCATTGTATGTTCATGCCTCCTTTGTCAAATATTAATTGAGCATAGTGGTTTGGGTCGATTTCTGCGTTCTCTATTCTATTCCATTGATCTATATGTCTGTTCTTGTGCCAGTACCAGGCAGTTTTGAGAACAGTGGCTTTGTAATACTGCTTGATATCTGGTATTGAGATCCCACCTACTTTGTTCTTCTTTCTCAGGATTGCTGCAGCTATTTGGGGTCTTTTTCCTCATATTACTTAAAGGCCTGTTCTTTTGATCAATGTGAGATAGAGATGCTCTTTAGTGAATGGGGAGTGGACAAATTGAAAAGAGAGCCACCTGTGAGGAATAGAGAACATGATGTAGTTGTAATAGAAGTGGATTGAAATTGCTTCCCAAACCAGCCAACAGGACGCTGCTTCTGCCAGCCCCAACTGCCTTGATGTCCATTTCTGGCTCAACTGGGCATGCTCCAGACCCAGGTGCCACCCCAGCAGGGGTGCCTTCATCCTCTCTTGATTTAAGGTCTCCAACCTCATCCCAGGATGATAGATGTTGCAGTATGTTGGCAGGTAGTATTAAATTGAGGCTCTACTTCCATAGAACTAACTTATAACTTTACACCTTTTTTTGGAAGCTCACTGGATTTGATAAATGACTCCATGAACATCAACATCCAAGATTTCTTCACCCTCAGAGGCTTGGTTTACTGGTACCTGGACGCAACATCCCAACAACTAGATAGATTTAAGTCCAAGATATATTTCACTCTGTCTTCTTGGCTTCCCATTTGGCACAAGACATGTGTTCCAGTGGAAACACATTGCCGTGTGGCTAGGCTGCGATGGCGTTATCACCTCAGTTCAGCTGCATTTAGGATAAGTAGGCTTTTGTGGGCTGGCCTGAGAACTTTGCCATTATGTGTCATTTTTAGCTATGAAATATGAGGCCCAAATTCTAAATGACTGTCTTACTAACTTACTTTTAGAATTACTTTCTTATAAACTGGGAATAGTTGGTTCTTTTGTAAATGTCCAGAACCAGAACTATGCTTCAGATAAGTAAGGGCATTTTTAAATGACAGGAAGTCCGTTTGCAAGAGGGGCTGATGTACCTTAGGAAGTCAAGTGGGGCACACGTTGCTTCTCACATCATGAGTCAAGGTAAGAGAGAAAGATGACTGAATAAAGGACACTATATTTCAGGCCAGCCCCAGGGACCAATGCCTGTGTCTTAGAGAAAAAGAGAGGCCTAAAGCAGAGATAAATTGCCAAAAGTTATATGCACTGGGGGCAGTGTAACTGGGACACCAGTACCCTCAGTGTGGGCAGAGTGAGAGCCAGCAACGTGGGCAGCACCCTTGACACCAGCATCCATGTGAGGTGCTACCACTGTGAGCTGGAATAGGAAGAATACAAGTGGTATTCTTAGTCACTAGGAAAGACCATGGTGCATTGGGCAGTACATGGGGACTTCATTAATGACGGGGGAGGATGTGAGGCATCTGGGAACGCTAGATAAATGTGTTGTAAGGGCTGCTGAGCCCAAACTGGTATGGACTAGAAAACATTTTTGAATAAAAATTTTTAAGTGTATGTAAGTATATAAGTATTTTTCTGTGTGTTAAGTGTTCTATATGTATGTGTGTTGCGTGTCATACATATTTGTATATATATGTACAAATACATATGCATATATCATAGCTGATTATAACCAGACCTAAATGTGGAGAAGGGGGCAGGGCACGAACAGCCACAGTGCACCAGAACGTGTCTTATTCCTGGCATTCTCTCCCCAGCTCCTGAGCCCTTTCTCCTTTTTCTACCCTTCTGGCTTTTGACTCCAGGCTTCCCACAGATGCTGGCTTTTGCTTGGTTTTGATTTGACATCTGTTCTGGTTTTGCATCTCTCATTGCTTACACTGGTATTTGACTCAGTCTCTGAGTCTCTCTGCTGTTTAAAGCAGAATTTCCCAAAGGATTTCCACAAAAACCAGTTCAGAGAGTATTGTGGAAATTAGGTGTGCTCACATTATTCATAAAGAACAAAAATTCTACCCATATCCCAATTCCCAACCCCATGCCTGTATACAGATCATGCCCAATAAATATTTGCTGCATGAATAGAGGGCCAAGTTTAGGGAACTCAAGTTAAAATAAAAAATAGGTGTCTTTGATTATAGAACTTTAGCCCTCACTCTGTTTAAAAGCATTAAGATTGAACATCGTCTTAAATTTCATGCCTTAAATAAAAGTTAACTCAAAATAGATCATGGACTTAAATGCAAAACTAGAACTTTATATTACATTTAAATATATTTCTATGTAAAAGTAAAACTATAAAACTTTCAGAAGAAAACATAGGAGAAAATGTTCAGAACTGAGGGCCAGGTAAAAGGTTATTAGACATGACACCAGAGGCACAATCCATAAAAGAAAAAGTAAATTGGATGTCATCAAAATTTAAAAGCTTTTGTGCTGTGAAAGATCCAATTAAGAGAAAGAAAAGGTATCTCACAGCCTGGAAGTAAATATTTGCAAACCACATATCTAACAAAGGACTTGAACCAAGAATATAGAAAAAACTCTTAAACTCAACCAGAATAAAATAAAAAAAGTTCAATTATAAAATGAGCAAAGAACATAGACAGACATTTTACCAAAGAGGAGATACAGATGAATAATAAAAACAGGAAGAAAGATATTCAACACCATTAGCCATTAGGGAACTGCAAATTAAAATTGCAATGAAATACCACTGCATACCTGTTAGAACAGCTACAATAAAAAAATAATAATAATGTTGGTGAAGATATAGAGAAACTGGATCCTGATGGGAATATAAGATGGTACATTGGTAGTTTCTTATATAAATAAAAAATAAACATGCAGCTACTATACCAAGCAAGTATATTCTTGGGCATTTATCTTAAAGAAATGAAAATGTATGTTGATATAAAGACCCACAAATGTTCATAGCATCTTTATTCATAGTCAGAAACTGGAAACAACTTAAATATCCTCCATTGGGTGAACAGATAAACAAACTGTGGTGCATCCATACCATGGAATATTAATTATTCAGCATTATAGGAGAATAAGCTATTGATACATCCAACAACCTGAACCAAAGTTAGGGGTATTATACCAAGTGAAAAGGATTGATCTTAGCCCTAGCTGGTTTGGGTCAGTGGATAGAGCATTGGCTTCTGGACTAAAGAGTCCTGGGTTCGGTTCCTGTCAAGGGCACATGCCTGGGTTGCGGGCTCGATCCCCAGGAGGGGATGTGCAGGAGGCAGACGATCAATGATTCTCTCATTATTGATGTTTCTCTCTCTCTCTCCCTCTCTGAAATCAATAAAAATATATTTTAAAAAAGAATTGATCTTAAAAAGTTACATACAATATAATTTTACTTATATAACATTCTTGACATGACAAAATTATAAACATGAAGAGCCTATTAGTGGTTGCCAGAAGACAGAGGAGGGGTGTGAACACAAAGGGGGACCATAGGAAACCCCTTTGTGGTGATGGAATAGTTCTGTATCTTGGTCATGGTTACATGATTCTATACATAGGGTAAAATTGCATAGAACTAAATGCACACACCAATGAATACATTTAAAAAGTGGGGAAAACTAAATAAGCCTGTAATTCAGTTTATAGTAGTGTATCAGTGTCAATTTCCTGGTTGATACTGTACTACAGCTACATAACTGTCCTCATGGGGGTAGTTGGGTGAAGGATACATGGAACAATTTTGTACTATTTTGCAACTTCCTGTGAGCCAATATTTACTTCAAAATAGAAAGTTTATTTTACAAAATGAATAAATAAAAGGATTTAGAATATCCAAGAAAGAGTTTGAACCATGAGACCCTTTGTTCCTGGAGTATCAGGTAGAACTGGTGCTCTACAGAACACAAGTTGGGAAAGCCATGTCAAAGAAACAGGGTTCTGGATCAACTACCATTATTCCCATTTTTCTGACATCCCAGGCCCAGACCTGCCAGGCTTTATCTCCATCAGTAGCCACACTGGCCCCAAAGTTCTGTTTCCCAGAGTTGGTTTTGTTTGAGAAGGGTTTCTAGAAAAGTTGTATCTTAGTTCATTTTTATTTTTTTGCTTTGACACAGCCTGTCCTATCAAGCTTCCGCCTCAATGTGTGTCAGTGTGTGACCAATGCCATGGCTCATCCACAGAACCTAATGGGATGTGACACAGCTACCATGGCAGGAGAGTGACAGCCAAGAGTCTGGAAGAAACAGCTTCATTGTTGCAATAATTGCGGACCCTCAGACGGTATTATGTCATGAACAGAAACTTTGAATGGATCTGGAAGGAAGAAGCCCTTATTTCTGGGGCAGCAGATCTGCAGTGTGTGCATACTTGGGTTGATATCTTTATCTGCACTGACGCACAGCTGAGATCAATGGTTCTTACATTTCAGGGACCATAAGAATCAGTTGAGGAAGCCCTGTAGATGCTCTGTTACATCAGAATCTTGGGGGCAAGAGGGCCTCACCAGGTGAAACTGAAGCAGGATCATCTTGGACCACGTTTTCTTCTATGGTATCTCTTTTCAAAAAATTATTAGTTAGACTCTTATTATTTGCAATTTGCATTACATGAAGTATTTAAAACTGATAACCTCTACCCACTCACCTCTACCCATTGGTACATATCCTTAATGATTTTTTTATTCCTTTACATACTACTTAGAAACAAACCAATATAGGTGTGTGTGTGTGTGTGTGTGTGTGTGTGTGTGTGTGTGTGTGTGTGTTGAAAAATGAAGGGTAAAAATCATTTCAAACTTATTGGAATCTCAATAGCGTTTGTGATATTCCCAAGGCTCTGGGAAATAGCAAGATTTTTATTTTGTTTTGCTTAATCGTGGTTAAGAAATCATTAGAGACAGTTTGAGCATTACCTTATGAGCCCTGCAAAAACCTTTATGAGTGCTTTTGAAAGCTATTTTTTAATTGACCTGAAAGAAATCCTGACAAATGAGTCTGATGGACTTAGTAACTGGTTTGCGATTGGATATTCTGGCTCAGCTTTAAGAGCCCCGCTGGAGCCATAACACAAGGACAGCACAGCTTTATGAAAATGGAAGGTAATACAGCAGAGATGGTCCCAGTAGTGAACATCCTGGACGTGACCTGAATGTCTCACTGTGAATGTCCTTGACTGAACAATGGTGATCCATGTCACCCTGTGTTTCCCAAAGCTATATAAGCAATGGGGAAGAATCTAATAAAAACTATTATAGGATTTCATAGCCCTTCCTACTATTTCCCCTAACAAAGAGTTTTCTGGATTTCTCTGGGTCCTGTGATCTTGTTGTTTTAGATCAGTGATCTCCAAAATGGGGCGTTCAGCATTGATCCACTGGGGTGCAGAAGAAAATGTTAGAACTTTTATTTATATTACTTTTATCTAAAAATAAAGATATTTAACTTAACTAATACTATTATATATGTTAGAATTAGCATCCTCATTTAGTCTATATGCCCCCAATGCTGGGACTCCTATAGTGTTCCCAGCTTCTTAAGAAGAGAGTGGAGACTCTTTGATCAAGCAGGTTGATGACAGCCCTCATTTAGCCATGAGCCATCAGGTTATCGAAAGATATTGTAGTAGACACGTTCCTGGTTAAGTGAAATTAATCTGTTAAAATACTTAACAGATTAATTTAGTTAAATCTGTTACCTAGATTTAACTAAATTAATCTTCATAAAATGAATGAGTGGCTTAAAAACAATTTCTTCAAGGAATTTCCCATGTCTTTACCACAGAAAACTCTCACCTTGAAAATGTTCAAACAGCCCAAATAGTCCATTGAAGGTGGTAACAATGCAAACACAAGAGAATGTCAAGAAAATGAAAGAGCTGGCATTTTTCTTACTCCCTGAGTAATCAAATCTGCCCACATCATGGAGTATTTTAAAAGTCAGAGATCATGTATTAGATTTGAAAAGAAGTTAGCCAATCTGGGAGAATGCTTTTTGAGGAGATGCAATTATGCAAAGAACAATTTGAAAGTGGATATTTGGAAACATGTCCAGATTTATGTGATTTTGTTTTTACCTGAAGAAATACGTGTGTCACCTATAAAATTTTTCATATTCGTACACTTAAAGAAACTATCAAATATCTGTTGAAAAATCTTCTGAAACGCTTTAGTGTACTCTGAACCTATGGTTAAAAGTACAAAAATGAAACACCTTGTGATTAGTTAGGAAGAGCCAATGATTGACATCAGAGATGATGAAATTTAGCAGCAGAATTTAAACAAAAACTTTTGCATAATCAGTGGAGTAGAATGAAAATGAGCATCTAAAGGGGCACTTCTTCCACCTGGTTCTATGCACCTTTGAAAGGAACTTTTTCAGCTGCAATAAGCAATAAAGCCAAGTATCAAGGAAAGAAAAAAAAGAGAGGGAGGGAGAGAGGGAACTGAACCCATAATCTGAATTAGAATCGCTGTATCACAAGTATTAAACCAATGAATTCTAAAATAATCAAGTATAAAAAAAATAATCGAGTATATTTAATCATACCATTCTCACTAAAAATATAATTAAGTTTCCATAGTGAGGGCAAAGTTTTGTTAACTTATTAGTAAACTACCTTGGAATATGTATAAATATTTTGATGAATACATATGATCTTTATCTCAAAAGTTTTTAAATGATGGAGGTGTGCAAGGAGCTCTTCAAGGTAGGTCTAGGGTGGTCAGATACGGATGCCAGAGGTAGGGGATGCCATAAGAAGTGTCTGGGATGTGGTATTTTAAGGTGATAGAACTGAGATGTCAAGATTCTGAAGTCTTTGGAGTCATTTTCAAGGACTGAGCATAAAAATCCCAACCATCAGGAATCAGGAATAGAGAAAGATTCCATGAATTGTATAAAAGTCTGCATGTGTGCGTGAGGAGTGTATATAAGCAATATGCTAGAAATCAAGATGTTAAGAAACATTTCTAGTCATAAACGCTTTGAAAATAAACGTGCACTGTTAGGTATTACAGCCTCTATGACTCTTTGCAAAATAATGAACAGCACTGGATGATGTCACCTTGACTGCTGTATTATTAGTCAGCTTGGGCTGCCACAACAAAGGACCACAAACCAGGCAACTTCAACAACAGAAATTTACTTTCTTGCAGTTCTAGTAACTAGAAGTTTGAGATCAAGGTATTAACAGGGTTGGTTCTTTCCATGGACTGTGTGGTGTTAAAAAACAATTCAACTGAGTAAATTGTAAAGATCTTATTAGCTTTATTCAGTGATGCATGAATCAGACAGCATCACATTAGCAGACAGAAAGAGCTTTACAAATGGACTTTTGTAAGCAGAGGGAGCAGGAACAGGGAAGTTATACAACGCCCCCCCCCCCAAAAAAAAGCAGGGTTTTTATTTCAAGGTTACTTTCCTCAGAGGGATGGTAAGGGTCTATCAGGAAGATTACCTAATAGTGCTGATCAGGTGATTCCCAATGGATTGCTTTAAGATTTCATTTCTGGGACAGCCAAAACTCTTATTAAGTTGTCTCGGTTTGGTGACATGGGGTATAGCATAAGCAACTCCATTTGGGGCCTGTTGACTTGTTTTGAACAGAGAGAAGGATCTATTCTATGTTTCTCTCTTAGCCTCTGATGGTTTGCTGGCAATCTTTGGTGTTCCTTGGAGATGGCTGTCTTCTCCCTGTATCTGCACATCATTTTCCTTCTCCCCATGTCTTTCTGTGCCCAAATTTCCCTTTTTTAAAAGGACTAGGGGCCAATTCCATTCCAATATGAACTCATCTTAACTAATTACATTTGCAATGATCCCATTTCCAAAAAATGATCACATTCTGAGATACTGGGGATTAGGACTTCAATATGTGAATCGGGGGAAGAAGGGTGGAGTTCAATCCATGTCAACCATGACTATGTAAAATAAAATTCCACCTCCTTCATTTCTTTTATAAGTGTGGCTTTGGTCAAGGTCTGGGACTTGCAAAGCCCACAGTTCTGCATTACTATCAAGGAATCGAATCACCTCTGTTCTTACTGTCCCACATGCAATCTCTATCCTGTACGTAAGTATGGTACTCCATGAGTAGAAACCAACCAGAGATATTTTGAGCTAAGAACCAGTGCTATAATTTACATTCCTAGCCATGTCTTCCCACAGCTGGTTTCTCGTTTCCATATGTCATACCCTTTGTTCTTCTAAAGCTATAGATAAAAGATTTCAGACCAGGCAGCATTTCAGAGTGTCTGTGCTTATCTGTGAAATATCTTCCTGAAAGGACAGTGAAAGGAAGCACTTTAAAGGTCTTATTTCAATAAGATTGCCTGTCTGAGCATACTAACAGTGGGATTTTAAAAGATTCTTGCCCTTTATTTGCTATCATTTTCAATGTGAATAAAGAAGTTGTCCTTAACTCAGGACAAGAGGCTGCTCTCCTTCAGAACACAGTGCCTAGAAATATAACACTTAGGCAGTTGTAAATCCTCATTGTCGGTGATAAACAGAATGTATTCTGATATATTTCATGACCTATGAAGATAAAAATCTTCCACAACCATCAAGTGTTGCTTTTGGTATTCATGTGAATGAGCAGTGGTTTGAATAATGAGACAGACCTTGGAGACAGCCAGCAGGCTCTGGGAGCACGGGAGGTGACTCAGCTTCCATATGCAATTGCCAGCTAGAAAATACAAGTCAAAAAGGTGAATTGAACTGAAATTTTTTGAATCTAAAAAGTCTTCCTGAAATGTTACAATAACTCAGTCTAAACCCAATACAGAGATAGTAGAACTATAAGTCTCTGGATTGGTGCAAGATGCTTTAAAAATTCGTTTATGTCTGAAATTTTGAGGGGTTCTCTGAGGAGATAGAGTGAGTAATGGTCACAGGGACAACCTTTCTCAAACATAGGAGCCACACTGGATGTATCTGACCACAGACTTGACCATGTACCAGGCATCACATGGGTGGTAAACAAGACCTATTAGGACTCCTCCACACTTGAGATTCTATGTCTCTGAACTCTGGGTGGTGAAGACATTATAGGCCCAAATATGGCAGACTGAAGTGGGTCTGGGCCAGATATCCAAAGCCTTTCCCTCTTCCATCTCTGCACTGAAGGATTCAGTTCTGGAAGTGAAAGAAAAAAAGGCAAGTTGACAATCGAAAATACTTATTGAATACCCACACCAATTGCGATGAATGGTTTAACATTTCCATAGGAAAAGTAGAGTGGTCTACCCCAGAGACTAACTCTTAGGTTCACCTTTTGGAAGATAAAAGGAATTCAAGTCTTTCCAAAACATGCTGAATTATTAGGCGTTAAAGAGACTCCAAGTGCCCCAGAATTAGATTGAGCATAAGCACCTGTATGGTTCCTATAAGAGGCAGCTTTAGTCACTACCCCCAAGTTGAGTCAACCCTACAGAAGGGACAGTCACTTGTTCAGTGTGACATTTGCGATTAAGAGGGAATAGGTGGCAAGTGGGGGTGGGGAGGTGGGCATTTCCCCCTCTTTTCCCTCTTAGTTCTGACTGGTCTGACAATTAAATTGATTAACAAGAGAAAATAACCAAATTTAATTATGTGTGTACATACAAGGGTTCCATAAGAATATGGGCCCTGTAGGATATATTAGGCAGTTAATGCTTATATGCCACCTGAGTTAAGAAGAAAGGGGGTGTTTGGGGTTTCAAGGGAAAGAAAGGCAATTCACGTAGAGATGGTAAAGCAAATGTTTGGTAAACAAGTGTTTGCTGGGCCATCTTCAACAATAGGACACAGAGAGGATTTTGATCAAACAGGCCTTTCTTGGCTCCTCCCTGTCGCTCACAGTAGTTCACATTAAGCCATAGTTATCTATGCTAATAGCTGCCATCCTGGAGCAGGTCCTCTTTCTAAAATTTTTTAGGCCGCTGGGGAGAAAGTCAAAGTTTCTTCCTGAGTCTTTTGTTTCTTGAAAATAACCTGCTTAAATAATCAATATCCCCAAAAGGCCATATTTGGGGGAGGCAAACTCTGCTCCCCCTCACAAATGTGTGTAATTCCCTCCCTCCCTACGATTGGATTAGTCTGTGGAAGCCTACTTTATATTTTTAAAAAATTGTGGTAAAATATACAGAACATAAAATTTACCCACTAAATTGTATCCATTTTTAAATGCACAATTCAGTGACATTAAGTGCATTCAACAATATTGTGCAGCTAACCACCACCAAAACTTTTTCATCATTTCCAAAACTTTGCCATCATCCTAAACAGAAACTCTCCAATTACTCTAATCCAAAAGAGATAAAAGTACCTATTGTCTTACTCTCTCCTCTCCAACTCCAAACACTGCTTCAGCCCTGCGGTAGCATCTACCGAGGATCAATGGTGCCGAGAACAGGAAGTGCCCCCCATAACCACACGGCGGCCCTAACTAAGATCCAATGACCTTGTGGGACCCGGGCCAGGCTGCACCACCCTCACCGGGAGAACACACTCAGACCCTGTGCCAGTGTTTTTCCAGGAACACTGCCTCGGCCACATGGCCAGCCGTTATGTGCTAAGATGAGCGCTCAATTAATTTTAACGATGTCATAAACTAGATAATCGGAAAATGAAATGGACCAGTCTGCTTTCAGACTTAGGGGTTAATGACAACAGACACACGATAAACAAATAGTGTTAAGGCTGAAAAATGACTCCCTCCTCTTGGTCGTCTGTCCTGACTGGGCTTTTCAAGCTCCAACGGCTTTGTTTGTTTAGAAGGCAGCAGTAAATCTCTGAAATTAGAACGGGCAGAGCCAGAGGGCCAGAGCATCTTGCTCCCTGCTTTGGCTTCCCTCCACCATTTTGGCTTTTCCACCCCGAGCCCTGGGAATGACTCACACTACTCCTGCCTCTGGGATGAGGAAAGAGTTATGGGCAACAAGACTTTTAATCATTCACATGTCCTTCTAGAATACAGGGTCAGCTCTGACTGGATACCAGTTCTATCTATGCTATCTGACATCTGGGATCTTCTCCCCCTCAGGTACTCAGACCACCTGCAAACACTTGTGCATTCTTGGTGGCTCCTCTGCTATAATAATAACATTGTAGGTCTGTTTCATTCATCCCTGGGGAATAAATTGAGTGGCTAGACTTGTGAGTTACAACCTTCATTACTGATGGGGAAACTGAGGCTTGGTGCATTAAGTGACTAACTCTAAAATAACCAGTTGTTAAAACCCCAAACCTTACCTGTTGGCCAATTTATAGGTGCTCCCTTTCCCAGAGGTGGAGCATCAAAGACCAAAACTTGGGACTGACTATGGTGAGAACCAGCAGAGATGGTAAACTGGCAGCTTGAGACCACAGAACCAGAAACTAGACACAATATTTTGAATAATAGAATTTAGGAACTGGAAACAACCTTAGGGCTGTGTGTGTGTGTGTGTGTGTGTATTGTTTTTGTTTGTTTTTTTTTGGGGGGGGGAGGGGGTTGACCAATGAGCCTCAAACAATTTGTGCTGGTTAAAATATAGATCCCTAGGCTCTTCCCTAACCTGTTCATTCAGAATTTCTTGGAGGTAGAATCTAGAAATCTGTATTTTTGCAGATTATTCTGGCACTGCACCAGGTCTAGGAAACAGTGACCACATTGATCACACCTCCCGCAGAAGGTGCATCTGAAAGAGCCATGAGACCATCCCCGCCTGTGCTGGACTTGCACTCCTGTAAATGCAGCCTAGATGGCACTAGCATTTTCAATGCTGGATTCATAGAGAGGAATCACTATTGAGTCTGGAATCAGAAATATTCTCAACTTCTTTTCTCATGAATCACCACCATATTTATCCCTGTGAATCTCTGACGGCACAACACAGGCAGAATATCTGAAAAACTGGAAGCATAAATTAAGCTAGTGTGTCTACTCTGCCCTTAGTTTACTTGCCCCCCTTTCCTATGACTGTCTTTCATTGTTAAAACCAATGGTGTTTCCATCTCATCCTGGGCATCAAATTATAATACAATTAGGAAGTAGGTCTTATTCTCTAGCATGGATCAGTTCAACAAATATTTAATGAGCAACTAATTCAGCCAATTATTTAAGTGCTAGGCCTTTAATATATAAACATATAATTCCTATATAAGGCAGAAATGATATTTTCCTCAAAAGAGATGCAAAGTTTTATGCATGTTCAAAGAAGGCAAAGATCACATCTTGTTGAGGGTGGGCTGAGGACAGAGAAGGGCCTTTTGGGGAGAGATCCCATTTGAGTTGGAGCTTAAAGTACCATCATCACAGATGGGCTAAGGAAGGCACTTCATATATAGAAAACCTTGTGAGCCAAATAATGAATATAGACAGTATTGGGGGGGAGGGGGCGGTCATTGAATAGTCTATTTTAAGGCTCAAAGGTGGGTTAGGGTTAGTGTTTGGAGGGCCTCTGAACTAAAGAATTTGGATTTAATTTTTCAGAAGTGGGCAGTCCTTAAAAAGCCCTGGGACAGAGTGACCATATTGGACAGACTGAAGCCAGGGGAGATTGGAGTCATGGGTTCCTGTCAAGAGGTAGGAGGTCATGAAATATTTACAAGTCCAAAAAGTTAGAAACAACCTGTATTAGCTTCCCATGGCTGCTGTAACAAATGACCACAACCTTTGTGACTTAAAACAGCAGACATTGATTGTCTTACAGATGTGGAGGTCAGAAGTCCAAACTCTGTTACACTGGGCCAAAATCCAGGTGGCTCTATAGGAAAATTTGTTTCCTTGTCTTTTTCAGTGTCTAGATCTGCATTTTTGGCTCTTGGCAACTTCTGAAATAAACATATGTTATTTTTGTAGTTAAAATAGAGAGGGGAGAAGTCAACGAGGGCCAGAAATAGGGCTGTGAAGATGAAAAGGGAGGGACTGATGTGAGATGAAATGCAGAGATTTCCAACCCATAGGACATCAGGAACAATGGAGAATGCCTGACCACTCCCAGGCTTGCAAGGCATGGCTAGGCTGCTAGCAGACATCTGGGCCAGAGAATTGGAGAAGATGAGGTTTCTTTCAGGTGTGTTTGTCCTTTTAGGCAAGTCCACTAGTGCTTGACTTTCATGCTGTGTAACATGAAACTTCTAGAAAATCTGTCTAGTCACTGGGAGGAAATATCCTTTTATAGAACCAAGACCCTTCAGCAGTTCTGGGTTTCCACTTGAAGGCCTCTCTGTGTCTGCATTCACAGAGCCTTGATTTTGGAGTCTGGCTCTAATGAGATGTGGCAATGCCTTCACTCTGGCTTCTTGTCAGCCTCGACAGCACTGAGATCAATCCCCTGGGAAGCTTGAAGGTGGAAGTATCTCACTGGGACCAGGCCAGGAACCTTCCCTACTGTCAGAGGCACAGCTTCTACTCTGGCCAGGCTGGAACCTACTACCCCACCTTCTATAGCCCCTCCTCCAGAAACAGTAGTTGAGGAAGTGAGTTGGTCAACATAGGCCTTTGGAGAGAGGCCAGAAAGGGGAGTGAGAGTAGGGGGCCTGCATGTGCAGAGTGCCCATTCCTGATCATAATGGAAAACCTGTGTGCAAAAAGAGCTCTAGACGGAAAAGCAGGAGGCTAGATCCTTTCATGGCTGCTAGCTCGCACAAGTAACCTGTGAGAGGCCCTTCCCTCTCTGGACCTCCTTTGGACTGGGTTTTCCCAGCTCTCTCTTGAGTCCAGTGTTCTGGCCACTAAGTGGGGCTCCTCTGGAGATTAAAAGATAAACATTTGTGGCCACTTCTCAAAGCGTACTTTGGTTTGCTGACTAATGGCCCCCAACTATCCCAGAAGCCTATAAATGTTATCTTTTTTGGAAAAAGGGATCTTTAGAGATGTAATGAAGGATCTTGGGGCGGAGGAGTTATCCTGGATTACCCAGGTGGGCCCTAAATGCCATCATAAACGTCTTCCTGAGGGAGAGACAGAGGAAAATTTTACTCACACACAAGCACGTGCGTGCTCACACACAGGTGAAGGCAGTGTGAAGATTGAGCAGGGAGTGATTTAGAGATGTTGGCCCTGCAGACTGAAGTGATGTGGCCACAAGCCAAGGAACGCCAGTGGCCATGCAAAACTAGAAGAGGCAAAGCACAGATTCTCCCCTAGGTCCTCTGGAGGAAGTGCCGCCTGCTGAAGCCTTGCTTTGGCCGGTGATACTGATTTCAGACTCTGGCCTCCAGACCTGTGAGCAGACAAATTTCTGTTGTTTTAAAACTCCAAGTTTGTGGTACTTTGAAGTCATAGGAAACGAATACCGAGTGCAAGGTCACCTTGGGCCTATGCGTTTTGGTAGTACTTACTATGTCCTTGACAGGTCCTCCTGACACACCCTGCATTTTGTCAGGCTCGCCCTGGGACTCTTCTATTGAAAAACTCCTACTCTGGGCACCTGTTGTGGAAAAGGCAAGGAGAAAGTCAAAAGACCCACATAGCTTTGAGCAAATCAGTCCATTTATCTGAACAATGGTCCCCCAATATGATAAGAGCAGGGACTCAATTTCATTCCTCTTTGTTCCTTAGTGACTGGAATAGTGTGAGGCACATCCATGGTACACACTCAATATTTGTTGACTAAATAATATGGAAATTACTATTACCCTTCCCTGCCTACCTCACTGAGTTGTTTATTGTGGGGCCTAGATTAGACATTTTAGAAAGTATTTTAAAAGTTGCAATGCAATGAACCAAAGTTAGGTATGACTAACTGAGAGATGTATGTCTCTTTAAATTTGGTTACTTGAAATGATCAAGTTACAGCAAGAATCTGGCTGGCTAGAACCCACATCTCCTATGTACAGGTAAGGTTAATATGCAGACAGAGACATGAACCACATTTCTAAATGTTTAATTTGCTTCAAAATAAATTAGCTAACCAGGAATAGCTACTGTTGTTTAAGCAAGTGGTGGCCATTTAATTAACTTAATTACTCAAACCTATGATTGGATTACATTTAGAAGTTAGATAAAGAGAAAAAATGGGAATAGGATGAAGAGAGAATTGAGTTTTTATTAAACACTTGATTTGTGGACATTCATGCTAGACTATTGCTGGATATAAGACATAACAGGTCATCTCAGGAACCAACGCTCCACCCTCACCCCAAGATTCCCTGGGGTGCTGTTGTCTTGATGCTGTTTGTACGCAGCTCTATTGTCTGCAAGAATGAGTGAAATAATGAAGAGATTAACAAGACCAGAATGAGTCTGCAAAATGGAAAACCCAGGAGGAAGGAAATGACCTCTTAAGAGGAAGAAAATTATCTTAAAATCGGGAATAAGTGTAAAGTTTAGAATATTCTACTCAAAGTTCTCTCTGCTCTTATTGCTTGTTAAGGAGGCTGGGAGGGACTATGGGAGAAAGTCAGTGTTTTTTGCTGAGTAGCCTCATAGGTGGGTTACAACTAAAAGAGAGGCAAAACTAGGCTTAAAGTGGCCTTCCCAGGGTCCCAAATGGTATTGCTGCAGCAGTTCCTGGCACCAAACCAGAGAGCTCCATAGGCCTGTAGAAGATAAAGCCCTGGAGGAACGAACATCCAGCGACTGGTGGGCAGGGTCTGGGTTATTTGTCACCCTGCCTGAGACATACACCAATCATGGATGCCGTGGATACAAAGCAACAGATGTGGGCTTCAGGAGAAGGTGAAAGATTTGAGGGATGCTTCTAGCGCTTAGAGATTAGAGATAATCTCTGGGATGATTAGAGATAATGAACAGATCCAGGAGAAGATGGGAGAAATAATCCAAGAGAAGAGACAAAAAGAAATGAGTCCAAGGAGATAGAGATGCAATTCAGTGCTACACGTTTGCTGAGAGTAGGGGAAGGTGCCAGCAGGAAAGAAAAGACAGGAAACTCTGCCCCAGCAGACACCATGATATTAAAGACCATGGAGACAAATACACTGCACAAATGAAATTTGGGGGTTCCTCATTCCCAAAGACCCCTTTCCAAGAGCCTAAAAAGGACACTGACAGTGTATTTCTATGATTATATGATTGGTAAAAATTTCATGGGGGGGAATGTTTTAATTGAAATTAGTTAGAGTTGATGACTCTCTTTATTCCAACATCCCCTTGCCCTACTTAACCCATTTATCAGTTGGCCTTGGAATGTCCAGGGCCCTTTTGGAGACCTGGCTAAAGAGAGTTTGACTGGGGGATACATTTAGTCTGGGTCTAGTGGGGTATATTAATATGGTTTTCAGTCATTTCCATGAATAGTCATTTCACGTAGGAATGCCTTTCAGGAATATACCTACTACTAAGTGTGCTGATTTACCCAACATCATAAGATGAAGATGCACGGCCAGAGATCACATCTGGATATGAAAGAGTTCTCCAGTGGGAGGACAGGAAAGGATCAGGATAGCGGAGAATAAATAAATGTCTAAATGTTTGGAGTCAGAGAAGCCGGCTGGAGTTTGACAGGTCCTGTTGGGTTTGGAAGATTCTTCAATCAGTATGTCAACCAACACAGATGTTTCTCTTTCTTCATATGATGAAGGTCAGGGATCTAAATTTATCCGAAAAGCTAGAGAGGCACCATTTGTCCCTATTGGGATGGCAGGTTTTGCAGCAATCATTGCATATGGATTATATAAATTGAAGAACGGGGGAAATACTAAAATGTCCCTTCACCTGACCCACATGCATGTGGCAGCCCAAGGTTTTGTTGCGGGAGCCATGACTCTTGGTTATAAAGGAAGAAAGACAGTCCTGTCCATCACTGAGTTTATAATTTCACTGAAGAGCCTAGACATGCACAGGGTTGGAAGTAAGACCCATTATCTGGACGAGACCTATGATTGCTGTTTTATTGACTTGAAGATAAAAAATATTTTTTAAATGTATGGGCTATGCCATGTGTAAGGCATTCTGGGCAAAACCTAACCCATAGAAGAAGAGGAGCTGTCTTGGTCTTCCTAGTGGTGTTTGCTATAGTTAGACATCTCATATTGAGGTTATATGTTTATTTTGAAAATAAATCATTTGATTTATGTTAATTTGAATATTGGCTTCCTTTTTTGCAGGCTTGATTTGCCAGGTGACTAAATTACTAGTGACTAGTTCACTAGCTAGGTCATTCAGGGGAGTCGGGTTAGCACGTAAGAAACATGTCACTTTTAAATGCACTTGGTAGTGGTGAAATGTCCACCTTGTTAAACTCTTCTGGTGAAATTAGTTCTCAGCAAGAACAACATGCCAATCCTGAAGTACTCCCAGTTGTTGCAGAATCTCACATGCTTTTGATGTTATGTAGGAATCCTGTTTGCCCCAGTAACTTTGACTTTTTTCTGCCTGCCTTGTGGACTGAATGAGGAGTTGAGTTTTTAGGGCTGGTTGGCTCTTAAAGAACCCTTTCAGAACAGTGCATGGCATATAATGTTACAAACCTGCCCCCAACTGAACATGTGTGTGTGTGTTTAAACCAAATCTAACATGCTGAAAACGGCTGCTAGAAGGTAGTATTTATTTTAGAGTCATACTAGTAAACATAAGATAATTTGGATTCCAGTTTAGCTCTTTTCTAATTGCAGAATTATATTTTTGCTGCTGTTATATTAGAATAATTTTAAATGCCTTCTTGAAATAGATATAGGTATTTTAAGTGCTATCACAAAGGTAATGAAAAACAGTTTTTAAATATGTGCAGTATGTTCATTTTCTCTGTAAGAATCATAAATGTTAAACTAAACAAATTACCTATAATGGAAGTGGTGAATGATTCAAGAGCAAGCTCTGGAAAGACATTATACAAAAACTTTGGTGTACTTTATTGTACTTGTGAAATTCTAACCTGAATTACATTCCATGGTGATAACATGGTAAATGTAGTGTTGTTAAAGTAAGTGAGCACACACACACACACAAAAAATAAAAAATAAAAAAAAATGTTTGGAGTCAGAGTGTAAGAAAATTCTAATCATCAGATGAATAAACATGAAGCCGAGGATTTGATTCTTATAATAGCCTAATCAAAATGGAAGCTTCTCTTGTCAGGAATGTGCACAGTAATGTAACATACACAACTATAAACTCTATCTATGTTTTCTTTTTTGATGGGAATTTCATGAAATAGAATTTATCCTAAATCTGTTTGTAGGACCCAAACTTGAAGCAGTACTATAAACAGCAAGCATGTCAGTGTGTGAGTTTGGTATCTTTTATTCAATCCAACTATCAATGAAAAACTATTTCTGATGATCTGTAGTAGAGGAAAGACCAAATTATCTTGCAATTCTCTGTAGAAAAAAATCACAAAACTATCATATAAAGAAGTAATCAAAGAGTAGGCAGCCAAAAAATGTAGGGAAAATGTATTGTAAAGTTGTTTCAGGCAACCAAATAATAAAAAATAATGTTATTTTTATGACTTTCTGGGTGTTTATATTCGCTTTTAAAAATACGTATTCGTGTTTGTATCTAATTCTGAATTTACATGTTTATATTCCTTTTCTTAAAGCAGGCCCATGGAATTAAAAAACTTCAAGCTCCACATCCCACCCAACTAAAGGAGGAAACAGAAGAGGCATTGGCAGCAGGAAACAGTGAAGAGGCCAGCTGGTGAGGAGGAATTCTTCAGCAGCCCGGGAGGACAGTTACCCTGCTGGTGGCTGACTCTCCGTGGGAGAAGGTGGAGGTGGCTACTCAATGGCTATGCTCAGCATAGGGCATAGCAATGGACAGTTGAAGCTATGAAAACATCTGATAGGTCTCTCCTGGCCTGGAATTTTCAGAAAGTGTCTGAGATTTCCTGTTTGAATCAGCAGAGCTGTCCCAGATTCTACAAACCAAGCCAGGCTTGGCTTCCTAACAAGGGAGGTGACACTTAAGAAAACTCAAGGAATAGGAGCATAGTCAATAAAACCTATTTCCAAAAATTCAGAAAAAGTGTAGCTCTCATACTATGATGCACTGGGCCTCTCAGTAGCCCTAAGGAACTTTTGTTCTCAAAGCTTTGAGATTTGTTTCTTCCAAATTTTATCACAGGCAAGCACAGAGCAACATCCATAATAGGGTACTCAACCCATTACACCTTAGCTTCCCTGAGAATTAGTGCTCAGGAATGAATACAAATTAATTATCTGGCTACATGATGGCAGGATTAACCTTTAAAGTGGATGCAAGGACCATGATTTACATAATCTATTTAATCACTTTTCAAAAGAGTTAATATTTAGAAGGCAAGTGGGGAGAAATAAATTACATCTCATAGCTTTCTGTAAACACCAAGATCAGATCACAAAAGAACAAAATTAACATTATCCAAGGTGTAGAATATATCAGATGCCTGAAGCAATAAATTAGACTGCAGGAATAATTAACAAACCTTTCAGAGTCTTCTTGTTATATGAATTCATCCAGAAAGCAAATAAACAGTGACACCAGGAGCACATTTCATCCATCACTCTCCTCTTGGAATCCAGAGTTGTCCTGATCGGATGAGATATTTGACAGGTGTGTTTAATAAATATCAAGACCCTTTGTTTACGGATCTACCCGGGATATATCTAGACTACAAAGCACAGGTTGAAAATGAGCCAAATAAAACTTAATTTTAATCTGGCTACATTTCTTATCTTATCATTTTCTTCATTTAGATTCCATTCTAGGCAGGACACGTTTTATTCTGCTTCTTAATGAAAGAAAGGTCTAACAACAGAGCAACCAGCTATTGGTCTGTTCTCTAGTCCCAAGGATCCTGCTGCCTTAGAGCTGCTATTTACTAAGGAATCCAGAGGAATTCTTGGGGAATGTGCTTAGGGAGAGATGCCTTATTCAAAGTGAATTTTCTGAATCTAAAAATTCTGAAAACTTAGGTTGCCCCAAGAGAATGACACTAGAAGAGGAGGAATAGAAAAAAAGGGGAAACTAACATTTTTACAAGTAGTTTACATTAAAATTTAATTTTCAATTTAAAAAATACTCACTGTGAATTTTGCAAACACAGGGACACAAGGAGAGTTCCAGAGGATACCAGAGCTCTGCTTCTCAGTATTAGAGGTAGAGGGAAATGTATAGTAAAGGGCTCAGGGGCCTGGGAGGCCAGAGAACTGGCTTCTAGCCCTGACTGCCACCACCTGGATGGCTCTGAGCAAACTCATGTTACTCCTCTGGGAACCCAGGGTCCTCATCTGAAAAATACTTAGCTCCCAGCACAGCCATTAAGCATGGTGTAGACTCAGTGCAGCCTGTGTTTGAGTTTTAGGCCTACTAACTGCATGACTTTGAGCAAGACATTTAAATCTTTGGCCTCAGTTTCCTTATCGGTAAAATAGAGATTATTTTACTGATAGGATCATTGGGATGATTAAATACAACAAATGTATAAAGCCCTCAGCATAGTACTTGGCACATAGTAAGAGTTTGATAAAAATTGGTTCTTATTATATTTAATATAGCTCTAAGATCTCTCCAGCTCTATTATTCTATAATTCTAGTTTTATGATAAAAAGATAGAACACCCACATTTGAATAATATTACACATGATGAGTCTGTAAATTATGTCAATTTATGCAAACATACATACACCATAATATCAAATAGGAGAAGGAAGCTGGGAAGAGTTGTCCTCAGTGTGAATGTGCAAGGGTATACTGGCAAGCACTGGAAGGAAATTATCATTGAAACAGTTGAAATGTTATAGTCTTTTCTCTAAAGTTGTTTGAGAGTTCAATACAGACCTAATAAGAAGCTAGAACGCTATGAAAAGTGGTTTTGCTACTCTTCTTTTGCTCTGAAATTGTCCCAGATAAGTAGAGATTGCCATTTAGGGTTACAGTTAGTGCTCCAGGGCCCTTGCAAAACCAGCCTGCCAAGGTGATGGATCTAGCTGTTTTGTGGCTCCTCCACAGCTCCTCACAAAAAGCTTTTCAAAAGAGAAAGATGATCCAATCTCTTCTGGTGAAGCTTCCTGAACATCTCTGCCCAGAAAATGTTCCCATTAGCTTTTCTCCAACTCAGCCCAAAGCATTTTAAGAAACTTCCGTAGAGGTAGCCTACTGCACTCTTCAGAAAACTTTGATTTTTTACTTCTTGAATGTTAGCAGGAAGAGAGGATTTGCAGCTCTATTGTCATTTAGACTAATGCTCTCTCTACCGCACCAGAAGGCTTCTGTGTTACTCCAATAATTAAAACAACAAGAGCTCAATTATTGAGTGTTTTCCATATGCCAGGCACCCTGGGCTCTCTCTACCGCACCAGAAGGCTTCTGTGTTACTCCGATAATTAAAACAAGAGCTCAATTATTGAGTTTTTTCCATATGCCAGGCACCCTGCTAAGCACTTTACACACTTACATCATTTCATTCTCACCACAGCTCTATGAAGTCAGTAGTAATATTGTTCCCATTTTTTAGATGAAGACATAGAGGCTTAGAAACTTTAAGCAACTCGTTCAAGGTTACAATGTCGGTAAACATTAGAGTTAGAATTGCCTTCTACTTCATTCCAAAGCTCCTGGTCTGAACAGTCACTTTCTATAGGGCCTGTGATCTGTTGACAGTGAACCCTCATGCGTAACAGTCTTCCCCAAATTACTGTGCTGTCTCTTCTCCTTTAGGAATAAGACATCTTGTTGCACATGGCCTGGGGAGAGTTTTCCCCAGAGTGGATGCCTCCATTAGCCAATAATTTGATTGCCTGTTTTATACTCAGTATTGTGCTAAGATAAAAAAAAAGCCTTTGGACTTGCAATCTTGTAATTTGCAAAAAAGAATATATTTGAGGAGACATAATACACAGATAAGGTTGTAAAAAATTAACAGTCCATCTTTAAGTAAGAGACTCTTAAAAGTCTAAAGAGCAAAAAAATCTGAACCAGAATGTGTGTGTGTGTGTGTGTGTGTGTGCGCGCGCGCCTAAGGGAAGTCAAAGAGAAAAATTGTTGCCCATTTACTCCACAAAATGCCACCAGAAAATATGAGGAATATCAAGACGAAATGAGACTATAGCTATTTATTTCCTAAAAGAAGAGCATTAGAAGAGATTCATCGGCATGACATTAGCAATCATCCAAAACATTTATACATGAATTCTTGAAGACATGAAAGGACAAATCAATCAGGTACACCGCATTTGAAACTATCACATTATCGAGTTCTGTAATAAGTCACGGTCCAGGAATGCAGAGTCACTAGCTTCCCCTCCACTTGGTTTCCTGTCTTCTGCCTTCAAGTATGAAAATACAGCTGGGAATCAGCCAAATCAAGGGAACTACAGGTGTGCTCCTTCGAGTCCGTGGGCAGGAAACAAAATGGACAAAGTCCACTTTTAAATCAACATAGTCCTTTGAAGAGATAGCTTGATCTCCTCCTGTATATGGGTGTAGCACCCCTCAGAGACAATAGGCCAGAACTGATTTCTTTTCCTCTTTTCTGGGTCATTCACAGAACAGAATATAATATCAAATTGGAAGAGAGAATTCTTTTTTCCTCTATGTCAGTAATAAATGTGTTGTGTGGGTTTTGTTTTTGTTTGTTTGTTTCAGATCAGGATGCTGGAGGGGGAGAAATGAATGCACCAAATAAGCATGAGGGAGGAATAAATTTTGTCTCATACAACCTTAACATGAGCTACCCAACACTCTATAGCTGTGTATTACAACCTTATCTGTGTATTATGTCTCCTCAAATATATTCCTGACCTGAAGATGAGCTCTGTTGGAACCAGGAAAGTGTTTCTTTCTTTTATAGAAAATGACTTTTTCACATAGATCTGGAACACGCTGGTTCTCTTAAAGTCATGCCCCCCTCCCCACTCCCCCCAGCACTGTGGGAGGCAATAGAGTTTGGCCATATCATTTTTACCTCTGAAGATGTACAGACCTGATTTCAAGCCCCCAATTTCTTCTGGGCTTTAAGATCTGTGATTTAGGGGGAGAAAGTAGAGGTGTCAAGTTCAGAACTACTTGGTTACATGATCAATTACAGACCTTTGGGGACTGCTGTCAAGGTTTGAAGGAAGAGGAGAGAACATTCTTACATCAACATTTTAAAGCAGCGGTTCTCAACCTGTGGGTCACAACCCCTTTGGCGGTCGAACGACCCTTTCACAGGGGTCGCCTAAGACCATCCTGCATATCAGATATTTACATTACGATTCATAACAGTAGCAACATTACAGTTATGAAGTAGCAACGAAAATAATTTTATGGTTGGGTCACAACATGAGGAACTGTATTTAAAGGGCCAGAAGGTTGACAACCACTGTTTTAAAGGCCTCATTGGGTATTTGAGATATACAGTGGAATTGTTTCTCTGAAATTTTGATTCTTTTTTTTGTAAAATGGAAATAACCTCGTCTTCTGAACACTCAAGAACAATCTATTAGAGCAGAAAATGCTTGTGCACACGGAGAGTATCTCCTAAAGTTGTATCTCAAATATTTGAGCAGTGCCTGACACAGATAAAATGCGTAAAATTACCATTGTTGAGTGAACGAGTCAATGAAGGAATGAGTACCTCAATGGATTGACAGTAATAAAAATATGAAAAATTCATGAAATCCTCTATGCTATTTGTAAGCACACTCTTCCCCAAATGAAACAAACTATAGGACTCTTCCTTTGGCATGCCTCAGAGTCTATAAAGTATCTCAACCTTTGATTTGAATGTTTTAAATTATCGGGTTTTTTTTGTTTTTTTTCATTCTGTTTCATCTTTGACAAGCCAATGCTAATACAAGCCTGGCTTTTCCTCTAAAGACGGGGTGACTCATGAAATAGCCTTTACCTGAGCTCTAGTCTAATCTCCCAGTAATCACTGGTCTCCTGGTAGCTAGAATTATATCCATTGGCCAGAATGACAGCTCAGTGGGAGGTTTTATGAAGTTGCTCCCCACTCCCCTTGCCATAATCCCTCCAGCCCTCCCCTGGCTGCACCTCTAGACAACACTTACTCTCAAATATTAGTAGGAAATGATGTTATAGTAGAAAATATGAATGAAAGTTGAGGTCTTGATCTCAGGGGTGGTTTCCCTAGAAGTCAGGAAGAGGTCTGCCTGGGTCTTCACAAACTCCTAGTCATATCCCTAAGAAAGGTGTGAGCCACCAACCAGTTCTGCCCATGCGCCGGGCTCCTGCGAGGCTCTGTGGGTAAGTCAAGGCATGCTGTATCCACGTTCTCAAGAGACACAGACATGAGCCCGAACACGTTGCCTACTACTCCCAGACCGCCCACCTTCAGGGCCGCAGGAGTGAGGAGCAGGAGTTGCCAGGACTGGAAGCTCCAAGGGCCAGAGTCTTTGGGTAAGATTTTGTAAAGAAAGTAGGACTTGACTCTGGAGTCAGGGAGAAGGATTCACCCAGCCGTGCAGAGACGGGTGGGGATTCTAAGTGGAGGCCAGGACGCAGAGTGAGTGGCCACGGCTCCCTGCATGCGTTGGAGCCCTAGAGGAGAGCAGGCAGAGGCGGTGTCTGCACTGACCTGACCCGGAGCCTGGGGCCCTGTCCGGGCCTGGGGCAGAGCCAACAGGCTGCTGTGGCCCTGGCTTTTCCTCTCTTGACAACCCTTTCTTCAAGAGATCGGACTACATAGCGGATGTGAAAGTTACTGGGAAATGCTAAGTTGCTGCATGGAAAGTATGACCAGGAAAGCGGGTCTGGCACGAACCAGGAAGGACCTTAAATGTTTGGTGAAGAATATCTTGGAGAAAACTGAACTTTATAAGCAAAGAATAGCAGTGAGGAGTCCTGGGCAGGCTGCCCCCTCCCACACCCTGCCACCCACCTCTAGGCTCAGATGTAGCGGGTACATGAAAGCTTACCTCTGAGAGTACTCGCTCCATTCCAGCTCTACCCTCCCCCTGCCCCAACATCAAAAAAAGCAAATCAATGAACGTGATCTATTTTAGAATTTCAGCAAACGTGGAACCTCTGAGGGGGCGCTGCCTAGCAACATGAGTGATGATGCAGAGATAGGCTGAGTTCTGAGTGGCAGCCACCGCCGATTCCCTGCTGGACTTTGGCTTGACTTTATTTTCCTTGTCAGTTTCCTCCTCTGTGAAATGAGGGGCTTCCATGTTCTCCAAGGACTTGTCAAACCCTCCGTGAGGGTGTTTCTGCGCCTGAGGACAGGGGAGGGGAGGAGCTCCAAGAAGGGCAGGTAAAACATACAAGGGACACACTGACAACCATATACCCTGACTAGAGCCAGGTGGACGCTGGTTATTCATCCATCAGACGCTGAGGACCGGCCAAGTACATCTGTTGAGTGACACAGAGCTGCTGCCATCACGGAGCCCACATCTAGTGGCAAAGTCAGGCAAATAAGCAGACCTTTGCTATGAAGCGTGGTAGGAGTCGGCCTGCAGTAGCGCTGGGAGCAATGGAGACAGTGGAGTCTATGCCAGACGGGGGGTTTTCCAACAGTTCTGTCTGTCCTCCCTGCAATTCTTTCTCTGTTTCCAGAATAGCTTCACCAATCAAGAGGAGTTGGATACATCTGAGCTTCTTTTTCAGGAACATTAATTACAATGGCATTAATATATCGAATATGCCCAACCCTCAAGGTCTTGAGATGCCTGAGAGCGGAATTTTCACACCCTCTGCGGTGAATCAAGGATTACCTTTCTCTGAGCCATCATCCCACGATTCTCTGTCGTGGTCTATGCTGGCTGTTTCTGCGTGGCATTGATCGAGCCTACTTCTAGAACACGGCCCTTTCCTTTGCCGTTTGGCTGTGTTACCCGTTCACCAGGTGCCCAAATTTTGTTGGGAAAATTCCCTATATCCCTGGGTAGATACCGCTTTACAGACTCAGCACTGACAGTCAAATCATCAACCACCTGCTTGGATTTAATCAGGAGAGTTCCTGCCCAGAGCCAATGAGAGTCAGTGGGGTGGTGATTAGTGGTGTTTAGCAACCATCTATAAGTTTCCTAAGTTTACTGTTCACTGGAAAATGTCATGCTTTAATTCTTTTTTTCTCTCCTAAAATGATCTTTCTGAACCTTCAAGGGTTTGATATCCAAGAATCTGCACTCATACTCTGTTCTCCATCCTTAACCTCTATTTCAAAGACTGTTCCATCCCTTCTTAGCCTCTGCCATTCTGGACTCAAGACCCCAATATTTCCCATCTGCCCAGTCCTCCAATCCCTTGTTCAGTTCACTGGCCCATCCCTGGCCCTTCCCCAGTTCCGCTATGCCTTTCTTGAAGTGCAGGGATGGGAAGTATGCATAGCATCCCTCAGCTGAAAGAAGGTGTTTGTTATGTGTTTCATAGCCCTTCCTGGAGACACCAGCCTTGTGCTGGCCCTCCTGGCCCCATAAACTGTGTCCGATTCTAAGACAGACACCTTCTCCACGGCTCTCTGTAAAGGACTCCTAGCCAGACAATAGCAATTCCTCCTTGTTGTGCTGCTGCTCTCTGCCACAGGTAAGCATTGGTAGGAAGCAAAACCCATTTTGTAGCCAGAATTCTAATCGGGGGCTAAGCACGTTCCCATCCCGAACACATGCAGGGCACGGATTCTAACAGACAGATGATACAGCCGCAGTTGTGGAAACAGAGCTGTTCACAACCTGCTGGCTTCATCCTAGAGCGATGGTGAGGAGCTTTCTGTCAATGCCAGTCCCTCTGATTACACCCCTGAAGCTTAGCCACAGCGTGCAATTTCCTTCCAAACAGCATGAGCCTAAGTCTACGTGAAATGAACTGGATTGCGTGCATCAAAATAACTTCAGCAGCTATGTGAGCCATTCCATTTCTTACATTCTGATGCAAGACTTTTCAAGGTTTTGACTAAAAATTCTAACCTAGGATTTACCCTCTCCCCCTAGAGACACACTAATCTGTGTGTATGCACACATACATCTAATTTTGCTCATGTACACTGCCTCCCTTAACCCCCTCTGCTATCTCTCTCTATCTTTCTACATCTTCCCCCAATTTATTTTTATTGTTGACAGTATTGTAAATGTCCCCCCTTCTACCCCTTTGCCCACCTCCACTGAGCTCCTGCCCCACTATTTGCTTCTCTGTTTATATATTTGAGTTCTTCCCTCCTTCCCCTTTTGCCTTCCTCCTTTGTCTCTATATCTCTCTCTTCTCCTTTCCTCCCTCCTTTCCTCCCTCTCTCTCTTCCCCTATCCTCCTTCTCTTTGTCTTCTCCCTGTCTGTATGTGCCTCTCTCCCCCTGTCTCTGCTAATTCCCCTGATAGGTAAAGTTGCACAAACCAGAGTACAGCCCACTTCCCTAATATGATAAAGTGGTGGCTTTGTGATGGAAGTGTCATCTACTCACTCTCTCACTCTATATCCCAGTCTCTTCCTCTAAAGATTTTCTTTAATACACACTCGATAAGCAGCAACATGGAAAATACAGCAGGAAAAAAAGCTACAGACACAAGACTGCACTGAGCCTAACTCTCCTGTGTTCAGGACAACATGTTGCTCCCGTGGACTCTGTTAAGCTGACCTTTCATAGCTGTGGTGGGGTGTGATCTCCATGATGCCAGTGCAGAGCTCTGAAGTGCTTTCAATTATGCAAGTAAAATGATCATGACTTGGAATATTTTTTTATGCTTTGATTTTTAGAAAACTGATAATTTGTGTATGGCAGAATGTATACACTAACATACAACCAACCAGGACATTTAAATGACCTACACACTCTCTTCTCTAATTGTGGCACATGGCAGAGAGGGACCAAGAAAATAGTTGTATAAATTCTTTGTGTAACATACTGGTATTGGAAGACAATACAGAAATGTGTCTAAATGTCTCTGAATATCATATTGGAAGACAATATAGAAACGTGTGTAAATGTCTCAGAATGTATTGGAATAGTACTCAGAAGTGTGTTAAAAGACCTCAGATGGCGTTCATTTCTACCCTTGGGGTTCTGATGGCAGTAGCAGCAGCCTCTGACAAGCCCTGACTGTGAACCTGTCCCTACCGATCCCTTTAGATGCCTTTGCCCTAGAAGGGTCGCTCACTCCTGATTGCTTTATCTGCCCAGCCTCTCAGCCTTCATGCCATCAGGTCTCGGCTCTCAGCTGTGAATGTTTGCCATTTCAGCTTTCCGAAGTGTAGCTGATGCCTAAACAACTCTGTTCTGCATGCATTTGGAATGCAAACATGGTTGGCACTTGTCCCTGTGGCATGAATTATAGGATCATAAATCTGAAATGCACCTCAGAGTTGTCTACTCCAATCTCTCATTTGACTAATGAGGAGGGTGACGGGTTTGTCCAGACAGTTTCAATTTATGCCTCTCCTCCTGACATAGTTATTAATAGCTCCCTCTTTTACTCTCAAATATATCCTATTGTGGAGGATAAATGTATTGCCTCCTTATGAATGAGAGAAGCAACTTAGCTGGGACCAGGACCTGCCCAGGTATCCAGAGCCTTTACTTTTTAATAGTTATTCTACTGTGATGCCTTTTTCATTTTAGAGCTGTTCCTTTAGAGCAGGGGTGGGGAACATCCGGCCTGCGGACCATCACTTGGTCTGGCCCTGCCAAGGCATTAGGGGTGAGTTAATTAAATGTTTGACCAAATATAGCAGGCTAATTTTTAAGTTGATAATTTTGTATGGCCCTCCAATGATGCTATAAGTATCCAAATGACCCTTGGCAAAAAAAGGGCTCCCCACCCCTGCTTTAGAGCAATGCTTCCTAACAAAATCGCCTAGAGACTATTCCAAAACACACATATCACGGCTCTAATAAAGTCTCAGGCTGGGGTCTGGACACATGTCTTATGACAGAAGTTCCAAGGTGATCCTGATGTATATCTCCAATTCTGAACCACTGCTTAGAGAAAAGAAGTGGCTACATCCAAGTGGCAAGATATATTATTTAGTGCTACAGTGCTAACAAATTTGGCCAATCATTTGCCAGACTCCAGTGCCTCATTATTGACAACTCCGTTTTGGATTTTGATGCGCTATGTGACTTTGAAATAAGGCTAAACAGGAGCTAAAAATCGCAGAGGTAATTTCCATCTTGGGTCCAACTCTAGAAGACATGCAGAATGGCTTCTCTGACCCGTGGAGGTTTCCTTTATTTTAACTTTCTCCTTTTGTTGACCACATTGTGCAACCAGAGGTCAAAGAGCTAGATGAGGATAGATTTTCTTCACACTATAAGATGAAGACTACAACCTCAGGGTGGCTTTGAGGTAAGCCAGAAGGCAATGCTGACCACCGGCAATGCGGAGCTGATGACCAGAAGAGATTTAGTAAAAGTCAGGAGTGCTTCTTACAGTTTTGCCAGGAAGAAAATAAACCAGCAAAATAACTCTATGCCAGGAAGAAGTGAGTGAACCACAGCTGGAAACCTAAGTGAGGGAAGAACAGTGATTAATCAGTGCCTGAAAGCCACCTGCTTTCCTTGGCTGTGGAATCCAGGCCAGCAGCACTGGCTACAGATGCTAAAAAGTGGGCTGGGTGCCAAGAAGGGACAGTGTTTTCTTGTTCAGTGAAGGTGTAAATATTCATCTTCTGTGAGATTGGAGCTGTAAAAGGTCATGCTCATTTGGGGCAACATTGGTAGGTCTACCCACTCCCACTCCCATCTCCCACAGAACACACACACACACACACACACACACACACACACACACACACACCTGGAGTGTTTAGAGGTTGGCTTTCTTTTGTTTCAAGCTTTTGTGGTATGACTTTTATTTTACAAGTTGGTACCCTCTACCTGGACTTACAGTTATACTTGGAGAAATGGCCAAATATGTTTATCTTTTTTCCCTTCCAATACCCCAAGTAAAAAAAAAAAATAGTGAAGAAATTGGGGGAGGGAAGTATTAACCCATGGGCAAAGATAATGGAAGTGGAAATGGAAAAGGGGAAAACAGATGCTAAAATATTTCTATAAATTGAGGGAAGACAGGAAGCAGATAGGGTGCTAGGGATTGAATTAGGTCTCCCTCAAATTCAAATGTTGAAGCATAACTTGCAAAGTAATGGCATTTAGATATGGGGCCTTTGGGAGAGAATTAAGGTTAAATGGGGTCATACAGGGTGGGACCCTGATTAGATAGGATTAGTGTCCTTATAAGAAAAGGAAGAGAGACTGAGAGCTCACTATTTTTCTTAGTGTGATACACAAAGAAGGGGTCATGTGAGTACACCGGGAGATAGCAGCCATCTACAAGGCAGGAAGAAGGTCCTCACCACACCCTGACTGTGTTGGCATACTCATCTTGGACTTCCAAACTCCAAACTATGAGAAATAAATTTCTGCTGTTTAAGCCATCCAGTCTATAGTATTTTATTTTATGGCAGCCTGAGCAGAGTAATTCATGGAAGATAGACTTAGCTTAGAAGAGGAAGGTAGATTGTCAAGGAATGCAGACCCTGATGGTATAAGGTAGAAAACAGGTGAGTTCTTTGAAAGGGACCATGTTGAGCTGTTGAACCAAAGGAACTGCCCCACTCTGAGGAGCCAGGTAACCACCCATCTGAGGAGCCAGGCAACCACCCATCTGCTCAATCGCCCATAAGAAAAAGGGGAATTTGGGGTTACTTTCTGGAGAAATTAAACTACAGATTGGGAGGCACAAGGCACAGTTAAGGGCAGGGGAAGCGTCGTGCTGTAAGTGGAGTGATTCAGGGCCTACACAGTGAACTGAGAGGTCCTCAGTCCTCTGCCTCAGCCCTGTTCCTGGGATGCAGCAGTCAGGGTTCTATCCCCTCCGACCCCAGGGAGGAGAGTGAAGAATTCCTCTTTAAAGAACTCGAGTGGCCTCAGAGGAGTGATGTCTGCATAATAAAAATCGAGTCTAACAACGGATAAAAATAAAATGTGTGGTTCCTTGATACCCTATGAAGGATCCTACAATTTGAGAAACTCCACCCACATGCACCACGCTCATGAGTGGACAGCTAAGGATTAAGCGAGAGTAGAATAAAGACATTTTCAAGCACAAAGAACTCAAAAGCTCTATCTCTCGTGCATTGTTTCTCAGACTCCTGCAGCCTGTGTTTTGGCAAAATAAAGGAGAAGCTCAACAAAGAGAAAGACATGAAATCCATAAAGCAAGAGTTACAACCACAAAACAATGGTGAAAGGAAGTCATAGGAAGGAACTAGCCCAGATGGAGCAGAAAGATGGAGGGACATAGTAAGGAGATGTTCATAAGGGGGAGAATATAAGTAATAATGAACATGATATATAGTTAGTGTTTGGAAAAGTAATTTTTAGGCGCTTGAGAGATGTAGAAACATTAGATTTTAAAAAGTGGGAGGAAGTAATGGTACACATGAAACTAAACACATAAACAGTAGGCAATTATTAATTACAAGAAAAATTAATGAGAAAAAAATCATAATAGCCAGCTTCCAAGTGGTGTTCTTTGAGCCCTACTTCCTGGTGTTCATTCTCCATGCATAATCTGTTCTCATATTTAATAGGGCTGATTATGTGACAACCAGGATGTTTCAGAAATGATGGTATATGAGTTTCAAGGCTAGCTTATAAAATATATTGGTGGCTTTTAGCTTGTTCTCTTAGATCAATTGCTCTAGAGGAAGCCAGCTTCCATAATATGATGATACTCAACAACCTTAGGACCAAGAGCCAGGCAACAAGTGAGTGAACCATTTTGGAAGTAGATCCTGTAGCCCCACTCAAGCCTTCAGATGACTTCAGTCCCAAGTCAACACCTTGACTGCAGGCTCATGAGAGACTCTGAGTCAAAACCACCTGCCCAAATTACTCCTGAATTTCTGATCCACAAAAACTATTTAAAATAATAAATGATGATTGTTGTATTAGGCACTAAATTTGGGAGTAAATTTAGAGTATGAAGGTTTTATTACCTGGAAGTGGGGTGTAGCTATAACAAACACCTAAAATTGTGGGTGTGAATCTAGACTTAGTAGTGGGTAGAAGCTGGAAGGACATTAAGAAAAATGTTAATGAAAGTCTTAAGGATATTAGAGGTGTTGTTAATAGAAGCATGGTTGCCTTGAGGGTCATGCTAGGGAAGACCTAAAAGAAAGTAGGGAAATGTTATTAGAAATCGGAAGAAAGGTGATCCTTGTTACATAGTAGCAGAAAGTCTAACAATACTGTTGCCTGTGGCAACATGGAAAATAGAACATGTACCCAATAAAGTGGGTAGGCTAACTCGGGAGATTTCCTGGCAGAATGTTGATGGTGTCACATGGTTTCTTTTGATTACTTACAGTGAAATGTAAGAGTAGAGAGATAAGATTTGCTTTGCTTTGTTTTGTTTTTAAATATTAGTACACCAGCTTTAAGATATCTTTTTATTGATTTCAGAGAGGAAGGGAGAGGGAGAGAGAGGTAAAAACATCAATGATGAGAGAGAATCATTGATTGGCCACCTCCTGCACACCCCACACTGGGATCAACCATGCAAGCAGGGCATATGCCCTGACTGGAATCGAACCATGACCTCCTGGTGCTTAGGTCAACATTTAACCACTGAGCCATGCCAGCTGGGCTGCTTTGTTTTGTTTTTCTAAACAAAAATGATATGGGACTTTATAGTTTGAAAATTCCCAGCATTTACAGATGGCAAATGATCTAAAAATTAAGAAATGTTTCATAGACAAAGATCAAATCCAGGACCAATTTAGGAAAGCATGGCATAAAGATACTAGTAAAGCTGACTATGTGGTTGTAAAAAACAAAAACAAAAACGCCTGTTAAAACTTTAGAAATATCTAAGGTAGTACCTCAGAAAAATGTTCAAGCAACCAAGGCTTCTAAGAATCTTTAGGATACTGTCCCTCGGCCATCTCAGCAAAAGCCCAAGGTAGAAAAGGGCTTATCTCAGAGAGGCTTCTGGATGTGGCTTTTGTCTAATGGCATGAACCCCAATAAGACTCAGAGATGACCTATAGAGTTTTCATAAGAATTGTATTGGCAAAAAACAAACAAAAAACAAAAACCCTCCAGCTTTGATGGAAAGGAACAGAAGTAGAACAAATTGTAAAGAATGTTTTTGGACCTTTAAACTTCTACAGGCAGAAAGCAGGCTGAGAAAACTTCTCAGCTTCAAACACAGGCTACCCTTCATGGAAATGGAAGAATAACTCAGAAAATAGAAACACATGCTCAGAGAACATAGCTGAGAGCCATGGAGAATTCTATCCAGGCTTTGAGTCTTAATCAAGGAACTGTCAACTGTGTCCTGCTCAATTTAAGAATTGCTATGAACCACTGACTCTTGTGTGTTTCTTGTTTTCCTCTTTTTAATAGGAAAATTTCTAGCAGTTATCGTATGCCTGATCCACTAATGTATGTTGGGTGTGTGGACTGCAAATAACTTGTCTCTTTAATTCACAGGTCTTCAGATTGAGGGTTTGTTTGTAGGAAAGAAAACTGGAGATGCAGAAGGGTGGACAAGCCACTTTTGCTCTAGAGGAAGCCAGCTTCCATAATATGATGACACTCAACAACCTTAGGACCAAGAGCCTAAGTGGGGTGTAGCCACTTTTGCCCCCCTCCTCCGAGGTGAACTTCTTAGTAGTGTATGATAGCCTTAAAAAACAACGGGCATACAATGTACTTAAAGAGCTATTCTCAAGGAACCACCCCTGAGGAACTCCCTCTTCCCCGGCACCAGATTTAGACAATGAGATTCTGGACTTCTGGCTGATGCTGGAATGGAATGAAATTTGGGGGCGCTAAGGGGAGTGAGTGAATTTTGCGTGTGGGAGAGACGTGAATCATTGGGGTTGACATCTAAAACCTCCTAAGAGACCCCCAAGCCATAACCACCTAGCTAAGCTGTTCTGAAATTTAATACCCACAGACTGTATAATAAATGTTAATGATTGTTTTAAGTTGTTAAGTTTTGATGTAATTTTTTGCTGCAATTAGATAGCTAATACAGAAATGAATCATGGTATTAAATCGGCAGTAAACTTTATTTATATAATCATAATAATGTAAAAAAATTACAATATAACCATATTGAAGAAAGGGGAAGAGTAAACAGGTGGAGATTTAAGAAGAGAAATATTTATCTACCTTAACAGGGTCTGTAGACACTATCTAAAATAAATGCACTAAGAAATAGCAGAAAATGCATATTATTTAGAAAATGTGGAGATAAATAACAGATGAATTACTTGAAAGAGTTGAAAGGGCTTGTTTCTAGGAAAGAAAACTGGAAATGGAGAGGGTGGGACAAGGAACTGATGCCCTGCCCAAGGCGAACATCTTGGTAATGTATGATTATTTTAAAAACCAATGAGAATATAATAATTTAATAAAATAAACTTTTATTCAGTGAGTCATCCTATCTCTCAGAGACTTTGAGTGATGTTCGTGAAGGTGTGCACTGCAGCAAGCTATAGGCATAATAAAAAGAAATTATTCATTTAGGAGCTGAGGTGTGACCAGTTTCCAAAGCCAGGGGAGTGAGCCTGGGGTGATCAGGGCAGGGGAGAGGCTCCTGGGCTGCTGGTTGTCAGGAGCACATATATAAGAGGAGCCACCCATCAACCACAGTCTTCTGCAGTCTCATGGTCTCGCCTTTTCATTATAATCCTAATCATCATCACGCCAACATCCCACCTGAAAAATAAGAAAAGAAAACCTGTTAGGAAGACAACGCTTTGGGAGAACATGCTTAGAGGATCTCTGAGCCAAGAAGCTTGGGTTCAAGTGCCTTCTGCTACTCAAGAGCCCCACGGCCCCAGCACAACCATTCAATACCTGACTCTTCCCTCTTCCATACAATAGGCAGACTTCAGGGCTTGTCATGAGGCTGAAATCATAAAGTGAGAGTGGGGAAGCACTTTTAAACTGGTAAGTGCTGTGCAATTCTGAGCTCCCCTCCCTCGCCCCCTTCCAGGATGTTGACTAGAGGAAGAAAATGCAAGAAAATGGCCTATTATTACCATGACCTAGAAAATCCGCTGAAGGCTCAGAATTACCTGGAAAAGTTGTGAAGAACAGGGACACTCCGCTCCCACAGTCAAATGAGGCAAACAGACGGAGGGCTGAGAGCACTGGTAAATGAAGGCATTAGAGCCCAGTGTCTTAAGGTGACAACTGAAGTACCTCACCACACCCTTCACCACTTTTTCAAATACTGGATGACACAGGCTCTTGGTTTTATCTGCCCATGTTCTTTCTGCTATACTTCCAGAGTGGGAGGAGTGGTTTATCTTCCCTCTTTGTTTTTGGTTGTTTGTTTTTGGGTCGGGGAGAGGGGTTTGGTGTAACATAAAACAATTAAGGACTAAGAGCAGGCTCCATACTTCTCATCTTTGGAAGCTCTTCACATTAAAGAATGAAACGTCCTGGGACAACACTGACTCGTGCGCATGTGTACAACCTGCCAACACTGATGTCTTTGTAGGCAGGTAGGGTGGGAAGATGCTGACATACACGAAACTCTGGAATATCTCTCCCTAGCAATTCCTACAAGGCATGGCGGTTCTAATGTTTTCTTGAATTTGTTTAGTGTTGAGATGCTTTCTTCATTCCTATCGCTAATGTTGACATTGCTACTTCACAGCAGATGTCTAATGCTTTCTGCAAACAGACTTTTAGGCAAAACTTAGCAGGAATCATTAGAGGTTCTTTAACCACCTCATTGCCAAACCAAGGAGAGGACTGTGCCAAGACAATCCACAAATTAGCCCATTTACATGTGGGCACAAGGTGCTGGCTTTCTGGTGCTTCCCAAATTTATCCTTGAAATTTTCCTGGAGATCAAAGAAGCACATTTAGAAGCATGAAAACCCTGCAGTATGGCCCTTAGAACTGAAATTCCACCAGCAATTCTGCACCTGCTATTGAACATGGCCTACAATTTCACAGAATGGATGCCTTGTGATTTGTAGAGGGGAAATTCCTTTCATTACGGCACAGAACACAAGAGACCCACATGTAGGACTGCCGGCTGCTTTCAGAAAAGGTGCAATTGTACATCCTCTCCCTCCATCTGTGCACTGCTCCTGATTGCCTTAGAGCTGCTCTAGAAGACTGATGTAAGATGGGAGTCCTGAACTGCTCCTGATTGCCTTAGAGCTGCTCTAGAAGACTGACATTAAGATGGGAGTCCTGAATAGTACATTTACCTGCACTAATCAGTGAGGCAAGAAAGAAAACTAACTAAAACAGATACGATTTCTCAGTGATTAAACACATCTCCATCATACACAACTACAGGCTTGATGAGGTCATTGAATTACATCAGGTGAGTAATTTTTTCTGTCATTTCTCAGTGTTTCATGAAAATGTGGCTTATAGAAACATTTATAATGCAGAGAGTGGTGTTGGCTTCCTTGAATTTGAAAAAGAGAAAATGAAGGTGTTTTCAATAAAAATTATATGTCTTTGTTAGTGATTTACTCATGTAATCATTGTTTTGAGAGTCTTCTAGGTTCTGGGATACAGAGATGGTTAAAGCCATGTAAAATGGTACAGTGTCTGCTCTTTGGCTTACAGGAGAGAAAAATAAAGAGGGAGATGAAAGGAAGGAAGAAATGGAGAAACAGAGGTAGAGATAGACAGAAAAGCAGAGAAAGAGTAGATGGATATCTTTTGGAACCAAACCAAGACCTAGGAGAGAGGTGGCCTGGTGTAAGCCATTGCCTGCTAGCTGTGGGGTGCTGGTCAACACATTCAGTCTCTTTAGACTATGTTGTCCCATCTGTTGAAAGCTCTATTTTTTAATGGAGCAGAAGAGTAACATAATTATATGGATTCTTTCAAATTCTCTACATATGAAAGTGTGATATGCATGTAGGAGAGTTTGTTTATTCAGCAAATACGAACAGCTGTCAAAGCTGTGTGCAATATATGTTGTGTACAATTGTAAAAAAAAAAAATGCATACCACCTCTGATCTAATAGGGCTCACAATATCATGAAAGTACATGGGCTAGATCACCTGGCGGGACTTTTGTATGTGAAATGAGTACTAGACGATAATAATGCAGTGTTCACGTTGAAGGGGGACCCCAAGTCTGACTTGCATCTTAATTCCAGCTTCACCATTTACCAGCTGTCAGACTTGGAGCATTTAGTTCCCTATGCTTTAGTTTCCTTATCTGTAAGCTGGAGACAATATTGACTTCATAGGCTTGTTCTGAGAATTAGATAATGTATGTGAAGGGCATTCCACAGTGACTGGAACATAGTAATCACTCAATAAATGGTCGCTCTTGCAATACTTTAAAAACCCTTTCATTTCTCAAATTTCTTGATCTAGTCTATTTTAGTCTTGAGGTCTAAGTAGAAATACCTTACAAAGAGAAGAGACAATAGCACAGAGCCACCTGCACTTCTGAGGAGGCCATATTTGGATTTGAAAATGATTGTTCATTCTTTTCAAACCCTGTACAGGAACCATGAAATACAGAAGTGCTTAAAATTCACATTTATAATTGTTTGTGGCTTATCTTATTCTCAGTTGATTAGAGCAAAGATACAAATCAATAATTAATGAGATTTTTTTGTTGGAATTGCTTTTATTCTATCTCTACCTGAGCAAATATGCTTGATCTCATCATTTCCTAGTCTAAGAACTCAGACAAGCCAACATTTAATTGGCTCATCCTCCAGAGAGAAGTTTTCATTCCTAGTACAGTATTTTTCTTGAAAAATTAATTTAGATGATTCACTGTAGCTAATAACATATTTTAGTTATAAATAAAAGCTTTCATAAATAAGAACTTTCATAAATAACCTAGAAAATACATAAGCAGAATATAGCGATGATAAACATTTTTTGGCAGGACTTTCCCTGAAGCAATGAATCCTAAATTGCTATTACAACAAGTATATACTATTTTGCTTTAGATTATGTAATCAAATTTTTGCATGGATTTACTCAAAAAGATTTTTGTAAGCATAATCTGTTCAGACTAAAGGGATTTATTTAAGACTGACTTTTAATACATTCTTGAGATTTGCATAAATCTTCCTTAGTGATAAATTCCTGCTCAGCTATTCTGTTTCCCTCTATAATATTTTGGAGTCATTCCCCTCATCTATATCTTTTGTCTTTTCCATAATTTTTATAGAGGATTAGGTAATGAAATTACAAAGAATGTATTCCATTGAAATTTCCCTGAAATGTTTGCCATTCTCAGAACGAATTGTTTTATGAGCATATGTGCATAAAAGAGCAAGACAAATTTTCTTTCCAAAGAAAATAGGTTGCATGCATCTTTAACTTCCACTTTTCAATTAGAATAAGCAATAGCATACTTCCAAAATACTAGACAAATAGCCCAGTGTGCTGCTTATTTCACTTTGATCATTTTACGGTGACTAACGGATTTATATTGATGTGCATATGCATGGATACCTCCCTTGTGCCAAGCCCCATGCTAGTGTTAGAGTGACCAGACAAGGTTAGGAAGACATGGTCTCTCCTCCAAAGAGCTGACAGTTTAGTCAGAGAGAGAAGAGAGGCTGCAGGAGAGAGGATGCCACTGACACTGACCCTTGCAGAATAAATAGAAGTTTGCCAGGGAGAAGAGAGACGAAATGATATTCCAAGAAGTGGAACAGCCTTTTCAAAGATTTAAAAGTGCAAAACTGATAGTTTCAGGAGACGATGAGTGAGTACACGTAACAATCGGGCTGCTGTCATTCATGAACAAGGCGTGACTTTGCTTGCAAATTGGTAAAAGCGTGGATTGCTTCTGTACCTTTTGGTTGATTTCCTAATCCTTCTTCTTGGGCCACCTGAGCCCAGATTTTCTGGCCTTTCAGCACCAAGTGGATGGCTTTAAGCACATCTACCAGATATTTGGGGTCACTTTCTCCAAAACTTTCCCATGCTCATGAAGACAATGGAGATTTATCCACTATTTAGGCAATGGGTGTAGGATGATGCAATGGTGAAGAGCATGCATCTTCACCCTAAAAGTCAGTTCTGCACTTCCTGTGTGACCTTCAGCAACTGACTTAACTTCTTTTCCCAATTTCCTCACCTGTAAAATGAAGATTAAAAGGTACCAACCTTATAAGATTATTGTAAGGATTGAATGTGATAAAGTGTGTAATCCTATATACTAAAAAGCTAATATGAAAATCGACTGAACAGCAGAACGATTGGTCAACGGGCACTGACCACCAGGGGGCAGACACTCAATGCAGGAGCTGCCCCCTAGTGGTCAGTGCACTCCCGCAGGGGGAGCGCTGCTCAGCCAGAAGCCAGGTTCATGGCTGGCAAGTGCAGCGGTAGTGGCAGAAGCCTCTCCTGCCTCTGCAGCAGCACTAAGGGTGTCCGACTACTGGCTTAGGCCTGCTCTCCACTGGTAGCAGGCCAAAGCCAGCAGTCAGACATCCCCCAAGGGCTCCTGGACTGTGAGAGGGCACAGGCCAGGCTGAGGGACCCGCAGAGTGCATGAATTTCATGCACCGGGCCTCTAGTGATTTAATAAGTGCTTGGCACATAATAAGTGCTCAGTAATTTCAGCTCTTATCCTATATAATAAAAGCCTAATCTGCTAAGTGTCTAGTCATCCAGTCAACTGTTCAACCAATCAAAGCATAATATGCTAATGATAAGCTAAGGCCACTCAACTGCTCCTTATGACATGCACTGACCACCAGGGGGCAGGTGCTCTGACTGGTAGGTAAGCTTGCTGCTGGGGTCCAACCAATCAGGACTGGGCAAGATGGGCAGGACATGCCCTGGAGCCCTCTGGTGGTTCCTCCTCAGCTGGCCAACCTCTCGCGGTACCTCCCCAGCCCAGATTGTGCACCACTGGGGTCCCTGCAGGAGCTGCCCCCTGGTGGTCAGTGCACTCCCACAGGAGGAGCGCCACTCAGCCAGAAGCCGGGCTCACAGCTGGCAAGTGTAGCAGTAGTGGCAGGAGCCTCTCCTGCCTCCGCAGCAATGCTAAGGATGTCCAATTGACAGCTTAGGCACGCTCCCTGTGTGGAGCAGGCCTAAGCTGTCAATCAGACATCCCCCAAGGGCTCCCAAACTGCAAGAGGGTGCAGGTTGGGCTGAAGGGCCACCCCCGCCCCAGTGCATGAATTTCGTGCACCAAGCCTCTAGTTTATTAATATTGTATACTTTCCCCCAACAAATTCGTCACTGTATGCAAAAATAAGATGCTATTAAAAGTTCTTTTTTGCTTCATCTACTTCTAAGGAAGGTCAAAAGCTTATATCTGCTGCTTTGGGCCTAATGAGGACCCTCCATGTCCTGGGTAAGTCCTCCCCTATTGCTCCCACTATTAACTTGATTATTATGTCTGGCTTTTTGCTGCAAGTGACCTAGTACCCTTCTCCTTTTTTAATCTAATCATGTGATGTAAAGAAAACTCAAATAATAATACCATCTTTAGTCTCTTCTTTGACCTCTTCCCACAAGTTCTCCACAAGTTTGTGGCTCCCCACAAGTAAACATTTCTCGACATGTAGGGACACACCACATCTCTTTCTCATTGGCTCCCTTTGCACAAGTGTACATTCATCCCATCTCGTACTAAAATTCATCTCATAGGTTGAGGTAATCAACTCCTGAGATTATATTTTTATGTTATGTCCACTTAATTCCAAGGCTCTTCATGTTGGCATATACATGTCAAATGTTCCAAGTACTGTATCTGCCTCACTCTCTCTCATCCTTCAGTGTTTGCCTGTGTGAATTTCCTAACAAACCTTTATTATTCTGCATTTGGTCATCCCATCTCGTACTAAAATTCATCTCATAGGTTGAGGTAATCAACTCCTGAGATTATATTTTTATGTTATGTCCACTTAATTCCAAGACTCTTCATGTTGGCATATACATGTCAAATGTTCCAAGTACTGTATCTGCCTCACTCTCTCTCATCCTTCAGTGTTTGCCTGTATGAATTTCCTAACAAACCCTTATTATTCTGCATTTGGGAACTCTATCTGGTCCTTCTTTATTCATTTCAAACGGGCCGGATCCGTCCCGCGGGCTGTAGTTTGCCCACGGCTGATCTAGTCCTTTCTTATATTTAATCTAAAGTCTTCTTAAACGAACTGGCTGTTCTCCAGGCAAGCAGGTTCTTCTCTTCACACATACCCAAAAGATTAATGTATCTTAAACTATGCCTCATAAATAAAAACTTAAAATCTCACAACCTTTGCATAGCTAATCTTCTCACCGTTAAGGTCCCAGTAGAAAAATACTACCTGTACTTCCAAGTCCTTTACTGTGGTCTTATTATAGCAATAATAATGTCACAGGTAATATTTTTTTGGCCCATGTTTTATGTCAACAACTGAAATGAGCATTTCATAAACATCAATTCATGTAATATTAATGAGAGTCCTGAGAGATAGACACTATTATTGTTTTCATTTTACAGATGAAGGAACTGAAGCTTGGCGGTTAAGTAATTTGCCTGATATCACACAAGTAGGAAGTGTCAACCCAAGGATTCAAGCCCAAATCTTTCTTATTACAAGGCCTTAATCATTAGTATATTAAGCATCTCTTTAAAATGGTATTTACCATTAGATCCTACTGCCCTGCCTAAAGATGCTTCAAAATACAGTTATCTTATATAATCTATAAGATTAAATTCTTATGCCCAATTTCCCACTACCCCAATATGCACACCCTTGGGTGGTCTCACAATGGTTCAGCAAGTTCTTTCTGCCCCTTGACTTTGCAGTCGGCCATGTGACCTGCTTTGACCAATGAAATGTGGGCTGAAGTAGTGATAGGCTTGGGACTTGTGTTAGTTTCCTGGGGCTATTGTAACAAATTACTATACCTTTTAGGCTTAAAGCAACAGAAATGTGTTCTCTCACAGTTTTGGAAACAAGAAGCCCAAATTCAAGGTATGGGCAGGGTTGGTTCCTTCTTGCCATCTCAAAGGGAAAATGTATTCCATGGTTTTCTTTGAGCTTCTGGTGGTTGCTGGCAATCTTTGAAGTGTCTTGGTTGTGTCAGCATAACTCCATTTTCTGCTTCCATCATCATATGACTTTTTCCCTGTGTTTCTGTGTCCAAATTTCTCTTGCCCTGTAAGAACACCAGTCATTGGATTTAGGCCCCCCTAATCCAGTATGACTTCATCTTAATTCAATTACACGTGCAACAGAGCCTCTGGGCTGAATCCAGCCTATGAGAGCCACCCTCTTCTGACCCACAGACCATGAGGAGATATGATTGCTGCTGTAGTCCACTGTGTTTTGAGGTGGCTTGTTAGGTGGCATTTTTGTGGCAACACCTAATCAATGCAATGTCTCCTACCCATTAAAAATAACTAATTAAAAGAAACAATTTGAGAAAAAAACCCACTTGCAATAGCAACAAAAGACATAAAATATCCAGGTATAATTCCCTTCAGCAGATCTTGGTCATGTGAACTTTATATTATAAATTCATAGAAGATAATCTTCTAATTAAAAACAATATTTGGATTCCCTCTAGAGATTCATTCAAGAAGCAATGTGAACCTCTGTGGGTAGTAGTGGGAATGAAGAGGAGAAAAGGAGCTAGAGATGAAAAGAAAAACGTTCCTCTCCTTATTTGCTTATGATCTATTGGATATAAGAACTTCTGTGGGTGAATAGGATAAACAATTTCCCATTATAAATATGTCTAGACATTTATGTCTTGCAGCTGTGGAGGAGCCTAGCCATTTCATGAGGACTAAAAGCAAATCTACATGCCCCTCATAGCCAGACATATGTGTCTAGGCTTTTCATTTTAGTGGGCCACAGGAGTTCAACCTGCACATTAGGCTTTCAGCTAGTGACTCTCTCACTTTCTCATCTCATTCATCCCTTTCCTGTTGTCACGTTTCTCAGTCCTGACTCTACCCAACCACCTCCAAGGAAGATTTTCACACTGATAATTAGAGTTCATTTACGGGGCTCTGTTTTCCCAGTAGTTAGTCCCATCTGAAGCCAACATCCCTTTTGAAGTCTGGAGAATCTGAAGCTTGAAATCCAAATAGCTCCCAGAGAACAGGGCCTCAAGGAATAAAACTTTAGAATGGTCTTAAGATCATTATCAGCGCCCTTTTTTCTCCATGCACAGAGTATCTCTTTGGAAAATGTTTGGTGCCAAAAGTAATTCATGGTCACATATCAAACCCTAGTTTTTTTAAAAAAGGAAATTAAAAATAAATAAATAATAAAACCTTAGTTAGTCAAAGTATGAATCCAATTCTTGATGAGCTGTTTTCGCCTCTATTAGCTTTGTGTTTTGCAGAAGTTCGGACTACTTTCCCCCTTAACAAAAAGTGGTCATGCTCTACAATGTTAAAGTATGAGTCACTTGAGCACCTTTTCATTACATCAAATTCCTGGGTGATCTTGCATGAGTCATTGTTTAACATTGAGAATTTCTAATTCAGTCAACAAAAAGCAATTGAATGTTCATCTTTCACTGCCTATTACTCATTTTAAAAATGACATGCACCCACAGTATTCAGCTGATCCATAGCTCTACAAAACCCACCTTAGAACAATTTGTTCTCTTAAATGAGCTAGAAAAGTTACATTAAGTCAGGCACACTTGTATTGTTTCTCTGGCAGATAGCTGGCTGGGAAAAGCACTCCGTACAGTTGTTTATTATTTCAGAATCTGCTGCCGTAGGAGGACAGGCGCATTTGCAACACCACGGAGGGAGGAGTGGAAGCACAGAAGGGCACAGAAGTGAGCTTTACGGTTTTAGGTCATTTATTAAACTCTCTAAGCATCTGTTTCCTCATCTGTGTAATGAAGATAATGTTGCCTGCCCATGTTGCAAGATAATTATGAAAATGAGCTCAAGTTAATAAATGTATAAGCAGTACCTACTATGTCCAATACTGTGGTAGCTATTTCTGGAAACATAAAGGTAAACAAGTATTACTTCTTGACTCCATGGCCATTTAATGGAAAAATAAAATAATTTATGTAAATTGCTAAATTCTCTACAAATACACAGTAGTAGCAGTGGACATGGTAGTAAACTCAGAAAGTCACCATTGGGAGGGGACATAGAAATTCTGTAGGGTAGCCCCCTTATTTTTAACAAACTCTGTTCATTCCAGAGAGATAAATAGCATGTAAGGATGTATAACTGGTAGAATCAAGTATTTATTGTTTAAAAGAAATACTTCAATATATAAGCAGATTCCTATATACTCAGATAGTAAGAGCTTGTATAGTCAGCTGATATTTAAACAATTCAATGCGGAGAATTGGAGACATTTAAAGACACATCTTAGCTTTGTTTAACACATCAGGTAACAGGAAAGGCTCAGGAATCAGACTCGTTTGGAGGATTCTGGCTCTGCCATTTACTCAATAGTGACTTTGGGCAAGTTACTTCACTTTTCAATGTCTCATTTCTTCATCTATAACATGAAGATATAATAGCACCAAACCCCACAGGATTATTGTGAAGACTAAATGAATTAATATGTAAAGGGCTCAGAACAGAGTCTGGCACGTGACAAGCTCTCAGTAACTGTCATCTATTAATCTGGTGGAAGTCAAGTGAAGGCTCTCATGGGTCATTCTGTTTGTAAGAGCGGTGCCTAAGGAAGGCATGATGGGGGAAGATAGACACTTTAGAACAAAGGGCAGCACTCAGAGCAGTGAATGTCTCTTTCCCCACAAACCAAACCAGACCTGTTACCTTTAGGCTATTCCTTTACTTCCATAAAGGTGTCAGCTGACATCCTGAGCAATTCAAATATCACATGTGAATGCCAAGGTGGAGCATGAACCTGTAACTCTAGGTGTGCAGCAACCCTCTCTCCTCAGCCCAGCCCCCAACAGCAGCTTACTCTGGGTTCAGTGAAGGCAGCAAATGGTTTGCAGAGAAGAGGCAGTCCCTGTACTGAGACAAAGGCATTGATCACCATCATTAACAATTCATTAGCTTCCTCTGCTGCAAGGATCTGGCCTGAAGGTTGACAGACAAAGGCTGGAAGCCTTGCTTGGTTTACACACTAATCACACATGATTATATGAAGCTTTCTAACCTCAGAAGAACACAGCAGGCACTGCCAATCCTAGGTTAGGGCCACACTGGGACAACTGTCCATTTCTCAGCCTCACTTAGTAGGCAGGGGTGAAGGCAAGGGCAAGGTCAAAGAAGAGAGCCACCTGGGCTATAACCTCGTCAATGGAATAGACACAGGTGGAGAAAGAACATGTAGCACAGAGGTGTGGTCCGTGTGGGACAAAAAGACAAAGAGGGAGTTGTGGACGCCCAGGTCTGTCTTGCAGCATGTGACCTGTGCCCAGAATTCGGTCCCTCTAATCTCTCTAGGTATATTTTTTGGTGGAGAGTGAAGCATCTGACTTGTGTAACATTCCAATCAGAAGGCCAGCTGCCTCTTGCAGCTCTGATCCCAGGCTCGCCTGCCTGTCTACTGATGACAATTTGACTTCCCACGCAGATTTCAGCACAGGGAGAGAAGGTGTTTGACACAGAATGTTTGTCTGATCTCCTGGCCGATTTGACTTCTTACTATAAATTAATAAAATGGCATTTTGATTTACACATCTGCCGTGTGAACTTGGTCAGTAAGATTGAGGGCCCGATTGACTGATCTTACCTCAGTGCTGACAAATCCAATTTTCTCAGTTTCTGAACCTGAAAAGCTCTGGGCCAGCCCTTGGACTGTGGTGAAATCACCAAGGTAAATCCCTCTTTGAAGTGGCAGGCAGAGGGACAGCCAGCTTTCCTCTCCCATTGAACACATTTCTCTCCTGGACTTTAATCTTTCAAGATGAATGCTCATGTCCAATGCCCACTCAAATGATTGATTCCATGGTAATAAACAGGAAATGGGAAGTCTGCCCCTATTCTGAGCTACCTAATCAATGTTTTGACATATCTACAAAAGCACCTAATCACATCATAATTCTAATAGCATGTGATTTTTTTATGTTTTACTCATGTCCTCTATACAAAACTATAAGTTATTGTGCGTTTATAACCTGAGCTTTCCTAAACCCACAGACAGTATGGATTAGGTTATGTTCTCATTAAACTCAGTGGTACAGAGAGGCAGCGCTCAGCCCCTACCCCTAAGTCTTCCTGGTCTTGTCTGGGGGATGCCACCTGTGCACACAGTCCTCTTCTCTGGACTCTTTTAAAATGTTGACTGTCCACGGGTCACTTTCAAGAGTGCCTGGCCTTTGCCATGACCACAGTTTTGGGTATCACAGCAGGGAATGAAATTTCTTCTCCCAAGACTAGTACTGTCTCTGGGAGTCTGCAAAGCTGTTCTTTGGCACCTCAAGGTGACAAAGGGCATGAAGTTCCTCAAGTCACCTCTGTACCCCTAGAACCAGTCATTTGTAATGTGGAAACGGGTGATACCCTTCTCCCCAGACCTGTATTACACAATCCACTCTGGGTCCCAGGGTGGGACTACCTATGCCAGAATCTTACAAAGTCCTCAAGGAAACAGCTCTCATTTTCAGCCTGCAGCCCCTCCTGAAGATACAATAATACAAAATACACAAGCATAAGGTTAGTCATCATTTGTAATAGTAAATTATTGGCTATACCTAAATGCCCAAGCATAGGTGCTTGGTGAAATACTATAGAACAGTGATTCCCAAAGTGGGCGCTACCGCCCCCTGGTGGGCCCTGCAGCAATCCAGGGGGGCGGTGATGGCCACAGGTGCATTTGTTTTAACTTTTTTTGTATTACCTTTCTATTCTGAGTTCAATAAATAGTTTCATAATTTCAAACTTCAATGTTTCTAATTTACACCTTTCTTTACTATATTTTACGAAAAAGGTAGAAACATTAATACATATATCTTTCTGTTTAATTGCTATTAAAATAAAAAAAAATAATTTCCAGGGGGCGCTGAGTAATATTTTTTCTGGAAAGGGGGCGGTAGGCCAAATAAGTTTGGGAACCACTGCTATAGAACATGCACACAATGAGGGGAAAAAAGGGAAGATCTTTATAAACTTACATGAAGTGATTTCCAGGATATATTGTTAAAAGAAACAAGGAAAATGCAAAAGAGTTTATATAGTACAGTACCTTTTCATGTAAGAAACAAGGGGAAACCAAAGAACATACAAAATGTGTTGCCTTGGGGAGGGGGCGGATACTCACACACCAAAAGGATGAACCACAAAATAATAAAATGTATTACCTCTAAGAAATAAGGAAAATGGAGTAGAAAGGCTAAGAGAAGAAATAAAACATTAATGAGCAGGTCTTTTAATATAGGTGTGACTTTGAAAAGCATGTCAACAAATTAAAAAATTAAGTCAACAAGGTAGGGGGAAAACCTAAAACTTAATGCTAATGGGAATACATGATCTTAAAAGCGTTACAAATGAAAAGCATAACCATAATGAAGGGGCAAAATGTGAATTAATTAATGCAGGAAACGTTCAAACATAGTACTTTGATTATATGTCCTCAGTCTCTAGACTCTAGGGGGAAAAACAGACACACAAATGTTGAAGTTAGAGATTTTCTTGGTTTTATTTTGTTTGTTTCGTTTTGTTTTCTGTAGTCATATAGAAATAGAAAAAAATAGCTATTTATGTAGATAATAAGATTGAGCAAAAAATATATGTGATCATGTTTGAGGGAGCCTGGATTTTCATTGTGGAAGAAGGAAGACATGGAAATGTAGAGTGGAAAAAGGCAAGGAAAAACCCCATGGGCTTCTATTGGAATTGAAAGTATCAATAAAAACTCATGATTTTAGATAATTTATAAGAAAATGGCAAGGCTTACTTAAAGTTTTATACATTTTTATGTATATAATAAAAAGTAAAAACTTAATTAAAGTTATATATTTATATACAAAATTTATGTATAGTGTATATATGTAGAGAGAATTTATATATATTGCATAATACATATAAAGGCCTGCATGGGTTGAGGGCTTTCCTTTCACCTTGTTCTCATTCACTGTGGATGATTCTCATAAATGAAAAGACAACATTTTATATTCTTATTCTCAGCTTTCTCTCGACTAGATAAATCTCTTTTCTCACTGATACCTTTATGTTGTCTTATCTTCCAGTCTTACTTTGAGGTAGGTAAGAAATGAGATTTTTTTTCCCCAGTTGACACATGAAATAAAGAAAACAGTGGAAGTGCTAGGAAGAGAATATTCATGCCAAGATTTGAGTAGGGAGATGGTGGGCTTATATGGATTTTGCAGGAGGGCTTGTTGGCTTCCTGGAAACCGCAGGGGTTTAGTGGTGGCCTGGAGTAGGATGTGAGCCCAAGAACAGAGGAAGCTCCGGGTTTTTATGAGCAGCCTGGTGTTGTAATGGATTTACCACTTCCTGCGCTGTATCCTGGACCATGAGGGGGCCCATTAAAGAGACAGAGCCCAGAGCTCAGCCTTTCTGCTCTTCTTCTGACCCAGAGACCATCCTCCCTCTTCTGCATTTTAAGGCCACACAATAATTATAATGATTCCCCGATTCCCCGTCCCCCCTGCCCCCCCCCATTCTTCTTAGACTCATTTCCATTTAGTTAAAAATGCACTTCCCAAATGATTCATTTATCAGCCTGGTCCTGTATTTAATCATGCCTTCCCCAGCAAACTATTTGAAATTAACTGTTATACAACAAAGCCCAAACCTCTCATACTCCCATATTACTGCATGGCATTCCATTTCCTTAAGTTATAGCAATAATTAAACTGAACTTTAATTAAGTAAGCCCTACCCTCCTCTTAGAACAGTCCCATTCAGGCAATTTCCTTCAGGTAATTTCCTTCATTTCCACGCTATTATTCACCCCACTGGGGTTTGAGGCATAGATGTGCAGATGCAGGATGAGGCTTGATGTTGTCTTTGGATGTTGATTAACTACCTTGGCAACATTTGCAATTTCTACAGCTCTATAAAATCCGGACCCTCCTTTTCTCCCTCCCAAATCTCTTTTTGGGGAACTAGGAAAGAAAGCTCTTCTGCCAATTTCCGACTGAAATGTAATTAGCATATAATGCTTCAGACCCAGGGAAGAATGCTATTTATAGCTCTTGCTATTGTTCACATCTGAAACATGACAGACTGGAAGATACCAGTTCTGAGTGCCTTACATGAAGCACCCTATTGTGAAAATCCTCTGATCCCTATCAAGGCATTCAATACGATTCTGCTCCACTGTCAGCCTTGCAAAGGGAAAGTATTATTATATTTTTCAGATCGGAGTGTCCTAAACCAACACAATCAGGGGGCTCTCTAGGTCTGAGCTTCATACCTCTGAAGGTTGTCAAGGCCTCATAACTGAGAGTCCAATTGGGCATTTCTACTCAGCCTACTGGAGACCCAGCAACTGTCAGGCACAGGGGGACTAACCATCCTAGTTCCCTCAGAACTAAGGTGTTTCCTGAAACCTAGGACTTTCAATGCAAGAACCAGGACAGTCCAAGAAGACGGGGACAGTTGGTCACCAGAGGACAGGACCCTAAAGGAAGGACCGCTTTTCTAATGTACTGTGTCCAAAGTAGCATAGTAGCTTTGGCTAGGCTTGAACAGTTATCAAGACTGAATTATGTTGAATGATTAGGGAGTCCTAATTCTATGGTTGGGCCCCAATTTGAAGAGTGGGTATGAACCAGGACAGTCCAAGAAGACGGGGACAGTTGGTCACCAGAGGACAGGACCCTAAAGGAAGGACCCCTTTTCTAATGTACTGTGTCCAAAGTAGCATAGTAGCTTTGGCTAGGCTTGAACAGTTATCAAGACTGAATTATGTTGAATGATTAGGGAGTCCTAATTCTATGGTTGGGCCCCAATTTGGAGAGTGGGTACCCCTTAAGCCAGCGGTTCTCAACCTGTGGGTCGCGACCCCTTTGGGGGGCGAACATCCCTTTCACAAGGGTCGCCTAAGACCATCGGAAAACACATATATAATTACATATTGTTTTTGTGATTAATCACTATGCTTTAATTATGTCAATTTGTAACAATGAAAATACATCCTGCATATCAGATATTTACATTACGATTCATAACAGTAGCAAAATTACAGTTATGAAGTAGCAATGAAAATAATTTTATGGTTGGGGGTCACCACAACATGAGGAACTGTATTACAGGGTCGCGGCATTAGGAAGGTTGAGAACCACTGCGTTAAGCCAACAGCAGCATCCCTATTCTCAGTGGCCAGTCCATTTTGACGGGAGGACAGGCGGTAACTAGACAAGATACCGGTTCCTGGCACACCAAAGAGTCAAGAGGATCTATATTTGAGGAAAACAGGTTGGAGGAACAATACAGAGCTCCAAACTCAGGGCGAATCAGGAGGGATAAGCAAAAAGTAGATTTAGAATCCAAGATGAACACAATGGGCCTATGGATCTCAAACATGATTTTAAATAATTATCGGGGATGTTTGTTACATAATAATAGTAGTAGCCAGCATGTACTAAGCCTTATTATGTGCCTGGCACTGTTCTAGGCTCTTTAAATGGATTTACTAATTTAATCCTCAATCACCATTTGACAGTAAAATTATTTTCCCCAACATCACACAAATAGAGCTTGTGTTTTTAATCATTGCGTTATACTTCTTCTCATAAGCTAGTCTCTTAGTGTTAAAATACAGATTTCCAGGCCCATCCTCATGTAATAAATTTGCGGTGAGATCCAGAAACTGCATTTTTTTTAACACGCCTAAATGATTCTGATGCAGGAAAAGCAAGATCTCAGTGATCGAGAAACTTCCTCAACCCAACAGGCATGCAGGCTCCCCCAGGTCACACCGGAGGCTCGGGACAGTGAGTGTGGTTACAGCAGCAGTTCTAATTCTGTACCCCACCAACTGATCTGCCCGCTCTGGCAGTGGACTCTTCTACCCGCACCCAGATTGACTTGTGGATGGAATAGGACTGTGACTGCATGGTCTTAACTGAGGCTGGCAGAGGCAGGGGCTGACATCTTCCTTCAGCAGGCCAGTGGTTTTGCTGGTGAGAAGAAATCGCAAGAACAGAGCACTAAGGTGCACTGCTGAGCATGAGCTACTAAACTGCCAGAAGTGACCCAGGAATGTGTCCTTTAGTCTTTGGAGATGAGGTGGTTGTCTGAGCTAAAAAGTGGTGGTAGCATGCATGAATTGTCTGAAACACAATGAAGAAATGTTGGCATGTCTAGCATGATTTTCAGTCAAACACAGAATTAGCCCCAAAGCCAGCTGGTTAGGCCAGATATGTGGTCTGAGCAGTCCCATCTGGAAAACAAACAAAGCAGAAAAATACGACTGCTCTTCCTGTCCCCGTGGGAAGATTTGAGGGGGTGGGGGAGGGGGATCTCTGCCTCGTACTTTAAATGGAATTCTCATTCTCTGGCTTTCCCCCAATGTCGGCATTTGCATTTCATGAGTGGCAGATCAGGATCACTGTGCTTTGAACAATGTGTATGTGGAGAGAGAGAGGGAGAGAGAGAGAGAGAGAGAGAGAGAGAGAGAGAGAGAGAGAGAACAATAGCTTAGAGCTGTGCAAAGCCTTCCTATGCTACGGATATAGATGTAGCTACAGCTCACAGAAATAATCACAGTACGCATTTCAGCTTCTCTGTAATGTGCCTGTGTTCTGGAAGCTGAATGTCTTCAGTTGAGGAGAGCAGACAGAGTCTGTTATCTTTCCCCAATCTACTGGCAATCTATGGCCTTGGAGAACGGATGCAACACATATAGGCTTTTGTTCTTTTCTCCTACCCTTGTTCATGGATATTTTTAGATAATATGGCCGCACCAGACATACTGTTGTTCCTGATGAAAACTTCCTGGATTCTCTAGGCAGAGTGTTCACCTGCCAGCCAGTTTGTAGAGTGTAAGATAATGAAGCAAAATTAACATCATATCCATGCTCTTTCTTCTCCTAACAGGCTCAGCAGCTGGCTCTTCCCGCTGGGCTTTTTCCCCTTTTGCTTTGTGACTTGTGAAAGAAAAAGAAATAGGAAGAACAATTAGGAACATCATTTGAAGGTATGTGTGTCTGGTGGAGCCTTTTAAAGTGATATTCAAAAGCATCGGATTCCCACAATTCCTTGTGTGCTGGACTGGTCTGGCCCAGATTTTTTGTTTCAATGACATCCGTTCTTTAGCTTGGCTGTTGTGTCCTAGTCTCTTCTCCAATGACAATACACAGGGGATAAAACATTTCCCTTCTTTTTTCTTTTTGTCTCTATTTTAAGGGTAATTCCTCTAGTCTTTTTATTCAACCACAAAAAGGAATTCTTGTTCATCAATGGCTCGGCTTGACTAAGACTAACCAAAGGTGGATATATAGACAGATCTTAAAGTTGGTGGCCTGAAACTTTGTACCCATTGTAGGTGAGCCCCTGTGTAAAAATGCTCACTCTGCAGAAATCTGAGCTTTTAAACAGATTACAATAGCATTTAAAAGGACTCCTTTAAAAAAAATTCTTCCAAGATTGATTCCTGCAGATAAATGCTTCCAGATCATAATTAAAGATTGGTGGAAATTCATTGGTGAAGAAAAATTCATTAAAATCAACCTGTCAGGCCCTAGCTGGTTTGGCTCAGTGGATAGAGCACCGGCCCTTGGACTGAAGGGTCCCAGGTTTGATTCCGGTCAAGGGCATGTACCTTGGTTGCAGGCTCCTTCCCGGCCCAGGTCCTGGTCAGGGCTTGTGCAGAAGGCAATCACTTGATGTGCCCTTGGCCAGAATTGAACCTGGGACCTTTCAGTCTGCAGGCCAACCCTCTATCCACTGAGCCAAACTGGCTAGGGCCCTATTCTTGAACTCAGTGGAATGGGAGAACAATTTCAAAACTTTGATTTGGTCAATAAAAACATTTTTGTGTATGCCCATATTTTAAACATAGATTCTATTGTCTGCAAAGAGCTTTGGAACCCTCTAATCTCACAAGGCACAGAGAACACAAATGGGCCCGTGCCAGAGGGAATGCATTCTACACAGCTGTAGAGCTGGCCTGGGATGGCGGTGCCAGCACCATGTTACCAAGAGGCTTATGATGATTCAAATTACTAACATGTCTGGGAGTCATTTTCATTATCCTTACTAAATTACTAAATAGCTTTAATTGGCAAAACAAAATAGACAACAGTAAGTCTGGAGCATATAGCTCTTCCGTTATTGTTACAAATGCAAATCAGTGGTATATATAAAGGCAAGTGGACCAAGTCTAGGGCCCTTTCATAGAAACAAAGTGCTGTGGAGCTAAGATTATTGTGATAATCAAGGAAAAATGCAGTCACAAATCATTAGCAGAATTAACGCTCCATGTAGCATGCAACCTATTGCTTTACAAATTATCTAAGATAATTAATAGAAAATGTGCTACAATCATGAATGGTATTTTAGTCACTTCTTTGCCAGCATGCATTGCAAAGAACACTAATATTTAATACTCACATTTTTTTTCTTTCGTTTTTGCTCCTTGGAAGGCAATTTGCCAGTAGCTTGTCTATATTTAACATCATTGCTTGTTGACTTTGTCAAAGTTAATGGAACTGTAATTTGCCTCTCAGTCACTGTCTTAGAATTAGAGAACACTAAACCTGGGAAGGGTTTCAATCATTGTTTCTCAGTGGAGAAACAATTACAATCTTGGTTGGAATATGTTTTCTTGTGGTGGAGGACTCATCCCTACAATGCATGGCATTTATCATCCTATTTCTGGGCACTAAATGTCAGTGGCACCCCTCAATCATTTTGATGACCCCAGACTTCCACACCTTCTCAAATATCCCTTAAGGATACAGTTAGGCCATGGACTGAGATCCAGTGAACATCTTAAATTTACAGATGTCCAAAGATGCTCAATAGGCCACATCACATAGTAATTGGTGGTAGAGGCAATACTGGAGCTCAGGACTAGAATTCTGAGTCTGGAGAATATCACAAGACAACAGGTTTTCTCTGCCATCTAATGGAAACTTAATAATGTTCTCCCTTGTGCATAATAGCTATTTAATCAATATCTGCTGAATAACTGAGAATCCAACTCAAAGCCAATGTGACTCATTAGCAGATGGTCATCTATGACAAATGGCATTCTTAATAAATAAATAAGGAAAGGAATTTCACATTTGGACTCTAGTCAAATATTAACTGGAGAGGCCATGTATTGCCTACAGGGTCAGACTAAGGGCAAGATTGTTTTGTAGAAGGATGTTTGGGGTAAGGACAAAGCCAGAATGTTTCCATAAATAAGGCAGCTGGGGGCCAGGGAAAGCACTTCATACAATATCATGCTTATGGACTCTGGAGAAAAGACCCAAGAATATTTTCAGTAATACTTTCTCTACTTCTTTTTGCCAAATAAGACTTTATCTAGGAATATTTCACACACATTCCATTTATCACCACTCCACAAAAGTGGGCACCAAAGAGTAACCACAATGTGACAGGCCCTATGCTCAAGGTTGGACTATGGCAGGAAAACATACATGGCTTGCAGAAATGTGTAGACATGTGGCTTTGAAAAGCAAGTTCCAATTTCAACTCGGCCACTTTTCAGCTCTTTAACTAGATTATAGTCCATCTCTGAGCCTCAGTGTCTCATTTCTAAAAGTGGGGGAAACACTTGTGTTCTAGGATTATTACAGGAATTAAATATAAAATTATGTGAAAGTTCCAAGCACAGTGCCTTCTGCTTCTGAAAGTCCTGCATTTTCACAATAATTTTGCCACTCGTCGCAGCTAAGACTTTGAGTGACCTACACAACCACAGTTTCCTCATCTGTAAAGTGAAGATGACACCTGCCTTATCAACAGGTAAGAAGGACATTCACAGGGGTATAAGAGGTTTGAGTATTATGAGATTTGGCAGGGAAAAAGAGAGATTCATATGGATCTTAATCCAAATTTTAAGGTAAGGGCACATTCACAATAATATGCTTAACTGGCTTCAGATTATTAGCATTGGGTACAGAATTGGAATAACACAAATTCAGCTCCATAATGGCATGTGCTCTGCATTATTTTTATAGAACTAATCCTTACATGTCTTTTGCCAAAATAATCATATTCTCATAAATGCCTTTGTATTGCTGCAACTTTTACTCACACAAGAAATATTCCTTTCTTGTTCTTTTAAAGACATACATACATACATACATACATACATATGTTTTATCTCAATCCAGTTTTAAATTCTATGATGTCACAGTTGTCAATATAATTGTTTTGTAGTGAATGCAAATATTACTGAGAACTATATAAAATTTGCTTGGCACAATAAAAAAGACCAACTATTTTAGAGTCTGATCTGGATTCAAATCCCAACCTCTCCATGAACTAGCAGTGGAACCTTAGGAAGGTTGTTCAAAAGCTCTCTATATTTCCTCATTTCTAAACTGCATATCCCACAAGGGTTGTATGAAGATTAAATCAAATACTGTCTGAGGAACTCGTAAGAAAATACTCAGTGAAGATTTGTTTTAATTTCCAGTAGCTGGTTTGAGTCTTAGGATAAGAAAGACCATGTCTTCCTTCTTAGTCTAGCTAACTCCTTCTCATCTTCCAAGACTTTGACACTGGGAAATCTGCTCTGGGCAGCTCGTCACCACTATCAACCCACTTGCTGACTCCCCCATGGGCTAGGCATCACTTCTTGCATTCTCCTGACACTGTGTGTTTACCTATCTCAACTCCAACCATTCAAATCAGTTGCTGTGTTTTACCTCTTTGCCTTGGCCACTGAACAGGAAGAGCTTGGAAGAGTCCAGAAATTGCCTCTCACCCTGATACTCTAGTTCCACGCATGGCATAGGTGTTAAACATATTCTTGATATCTGGAAGTTGAATGAAATAAACACACAAGTTCTATAAAACCAGACCCCCCCAAAAGTCTTAAAACAATTTTCCTTCCCCAATTTCTCACTGGCCATGAGAGCTGTGATCTTATCACTGAAGCCCAGAGCTTTGAAGTCATTTGATAATGGTGTTAGTGGTGCCAAAAAGCAAATCAAAAGAATCTCTAAACTAGGGTTGTTTTTCTTTTGAATTTGAAAGCCAGTGTCCAAATTCTGAGATTTTGTGGCAAGAAATGTTCGTTTAGGACAGAAAAGAGATAATTTCCCATGAAGTGCTTCCCTCTTTCTACAACACTCTATGAGGCCATTTCTCTCCCCACCCCCCACCCCAAATAAATATAGGAGATAAAAGCAATGGTATGATATATTTAAGTCATTATTCATTTAAGGTCCTCATGGAAGTGGCATAATTCTAGCTATGGATAATTCTGTCTAAACCTGTCATCCCTCGGGTTACTTATCTCTGTATCTCTAGCCCCTGCTTGGTTTTCTCACTGGTCAGGGCAGCCAGATAGGCCTCTGAGGATGGTCTGTTGTATTTGTGGGAAAGGCAGGGAGAGAAAAGGGAAGAGAAGATATCTATTACTAATGTATTCTGCCAGCCTTTATGTGTTTTGCATACATTATTTCATTTAATCCTCTCAAAAGCCCTAAGAGGTAGTTAAGCAGTTCATTATCTCAGTCTTACAGATGTAAGCCCAAAGACTCAGAGATATTCGGTAACTTGCCCAAGGTCACACAGGCTGTAAGAAGCTTTCGTCACCATATGGATCTCCCACACAAGGCAATATCTTTTTGAAAGAAGTCAAGTTGCATGCAGCACATGGGCTAGTTCTTTCATACATTAACAGGCTTTGGGGTCACACAAAAGGATTGAGTCTCAGGCACAGAATATTCTGAGTGGATATATAATTTGCCTGCAAGTTACTTACTTAATCACTTTAACGCTCAATTTTTTTATCTGAAAATGAAGATTATAAAAATGCCCGCCGATAAAACAAGATAATGCTTGTGCTCAATTCAGTGCAACTATGCCAGTACAACATGCTTACTAGTAAATACGTTTTTACTGATGGAGCAGTCCCAATTCAGTGAGAGAACCAGTGTCGTAATCAACCCTCTAAGTACCAGTGAGCACTGTTTAATAATGACATAAAGTAAGTTTTATAGGAATACTAATGAGAAAGTGATGGTTTCTGCCCGAGGGATTAGGGAAACCTCCCAAGAGGTGGTGATGTTTGAGCTGAGCCTTACAGGATCTGTCATATTTTCCCAGTTTGGGGGAGAAGAGATGTGAGGTGTTGTATCACAGGCATGGGGAACTCTGTAAACAAGATTTGAAATGAGATAATATGTAGCCAGATAGGAAGTGATGTTAAGATGCATGGAAGGGATGGCAGGAGACCCAGCTAGAGCTGCAGGTTAGAGTCAGAATGTGAAGAATCCAGCATGCCAGGCTCCAGATTTGAGCTTTATTCTTTAGGCAGTGGAGAGTCAGGAGACCTTCCTAAGCAGGGGGAGCCACGTGTTCTCATTTGCATATTGGAAAGAGAATTGGGGAAGCCCTCTGACCATGGATTAGAAGACAGAGCTGGAGGCAGGAAGACCATTGTGACTCCCCAGCACATAACGGATGAACAAGAGTGTGAGAAGAGAGTAGGGCTTTAGTCCGACAGGATGGATTGTAGGTGTCAGTGATGCAGGTCTGTTACTCATTTCTCTAGGGCAATGCTGTTTTGTGGTTCATCCTCTTTTTCAGAATCAAACGTCTTATAAGTTTACTGCAGTATTTCAGAATTTGAGAAGTGAGAGGACTCTAAATATAAGAAACAAACAAGAAATAATGGTAGTTTTTGTGGGGTTTGCAACACCATGATGTTATTTGAGCTGGATAGCCTCCTGCCTTACTCTAAACATACCTTCAATATAATTTATAATACTTTGAAATATAAACAGCTATTGGAGTTGTCATTCTGTAAATGAACTGTGAATTTCATATTGCCATTTTCCCATGGCTCAGCATGCAAACATTCTTCTGGAGAAAGTATATTAGTCAAAAATCAAGTCATTAGGAAAAAAGAGTGAGAGGGGCTTTATTCAGGAGTTATTTTAACAACTTTGCCCCCAAAACATAAATGGCAGGATTAGCATGAGTGTCCCAGCACCAGGTGCCATCAAACTCAACTCATTGAGATTCTTAATGTCCAAGGATACATCTGAATTTTAAAGGTAGAAGACTTTTGTTTTCAGATTTTTATTATAAACTAAGAGATAGAATGCTCAGAGCACAGAAACTTTAAAAATTTTTAGTCCAAGACTTGGTTAGGAGCTAAGAGGGGACGATGTGAATATATGATAAATAAAGATTCAAAGGACAATTTAGGATATTTTAAAACATAGAATAATGGTAAACTATTTGATAAATGATGTTGGAACCTTAAGCTGGTCATGTAGAAAAAACAAAAATCCAGATTCTTACAAACTCATCAATCCAAAATAGACTCCAAATAAAAAATAAAAATACTAAAGCAAAACATTTTAAAATGTTCTCCTTTTAAAAAAAGGGTTGTGATTTTGGAATAAGGAAAACATTCCTAAGCCTAAATGTACCTAAAAGTCATGAAGGAAAAAGATTGATAAATTTGACAATATGACAAATAAAAAGTTTTATAAGTATCCTATATAATAAAAGACTAATATGCAAATCGACCAAACAGCAGAACGACTGGTCTTTATGACACACACTGACCACCAGGGGGCAGACGCTCAATGCAGGAGCTGCCCTCTGGTGGTCAGTGCACTCCCACAAGGGGAACACCACTCAGCCAGAAGCCAGGCTAACAGCTGGCTAGTGCAGCAGTGGTGGCGGGATCCTCTCCCACCTCCGCGGCAGCACTAAGGATGTCCGACTGATGGCTTAGGACTGCTCCCACCAACTTCAGTCCCCAGCACCTCCACCTTACCTTCATAGCACCCCCTACACACCATTAACCCCTTTGAGATCATCAACACTAATCTTCATCCTGACCTTTATCTCTGTTTATCAATCACCTCAAAAGCTCAGATTCCCCCATTATCTGGACCCTCACTCCCATTTGGCCCGGACATTCCATGTCTGACCCCACACCTTACCCTAATTCCTAAAACTGTTCTACTGCACTGTCACTCAAAAGCAGGTCTCCTACATGCTTGGCGTCTTCCCTGAGCATTCCCATCGACTTCCTGCTCTAACTACAACCTGGCTGTCCCTGAACTCAGTGCTTCCTCACAGGCTGTCCAGGGGCATCTGTTTTCTCTCCTCTCTCCCTTAATCACTAGACCTGGAAATTCACATAGGTGTCCTTCAGCTCTTCAGCTTCTCGTTGCCATCACCAGATCACCAGCTGTCTCTCCCCAACTTCAGACGTCATATCCTAAGACTGGTGCTCTTTGTTACAGTCATTCATTGGCTACTTCCCTCCATTGCTTAGACTTTTGCAGTCCTGGTTCACTTCCATTCTCTTCAATACTACTCCTGTCATAGTTCTTCATGATTGCAACATGTGCAGAGATGACCCTTGTGACATCTGGCATCTGGTTCCTCTAATGTCATTCACCTTATCTCAGTTACTGATTCTCCTGTGGTCAAACATTTCATTACCAATGACTATAACCTCTGTATAGTTCAATATCAGGCATTCTGCTCTACCACGTGCTTCTATATTTCCAGTTGGCTTTCTCTGGTGTTCCATTTTTAAAAAGAAACTTAATTTATTGGTGTGACATTGGTTAATAACTTATATAGGTTTCAGTGTACAATTCTATAATACATCGTCTGTATGCTGTATTGTGTGTTCACCACCCCAAGTCAAATTTCCTTCCATCACCATTTATCCTCTCTATACCCTCTTCTACCTCTCCCAACCCCTTTTTCCCCTCTGGTAATCACCATGCTGTTGTCTGTGTTTATGAGTGTTTTGGTTGTTTGTTTGTTTTTGCTTAATCCCTTCACCTTTTTCTGGTATCCCATCTTAAACAAGCATTTAACTATTACCACAGAGATAAAGAAGAGCATTCAGCCTACTGTCTCACTCACCTTAAGTTTTTAATTCCTTACTTAAATGCCACATTCCATCATCATAACCACTAGCTGGCATCTGTCTTCACTTTTCTCGTCCCCTCTTTTTTCTTCAAACACATCTGGTGTTATGGACCCAATTGTGTCCCCCCTAAATTCATATGTTGAGCCCCTAAACCACAATGTGACTATATTTGGACATAGGGCCTTTAATGAGGTACTTAAATTTAAATGAGGTCAAGGGAATGGGGCCCTAATCCAATAGGACTGGTGTCCTTATAAGAAGAGGAAGAGACACCATGGATGCATGAGCACAGAGGAAAGGACATGTGGGGACACAGTGAGAAGGTGGCCATCTGCAAGCCAAAGTGAGAGGTATCAGATGAAACCAACCTTGCTAGTACCTTGATCTTGGACTTCTGGCCTCCAAAACTGTGAGAAAATAAATATCTGTTGTTTAAGCAACCTGCCTATGGTATTTTGTTATAGTAGCCATAGCAAATGAATACACCTGGGAAAAATCCCAACCTTAGTTAAATCTCTTGTTCTGCTAACTTCCCATGTGTACCTATTCAGTTGAATTTTGCTGCAACAATAAAAAACACTCAAACATGCTGACTGGTCTCACATTATAGTCAAGACTAATAATGTGATGTATTGGTATTTCAGACATCATTCTACATGTCTGTAATCCATTTACTCTCCCACTCCCAGACACAAATCTCCAGCATCTTCTCCCTGACCCTCACCTTCATGAATTATGTTGCTTCCTATCTTGTTGAGAGAATAGAAGTAATCAGAAGAGACCTTTCTCAAGCTATCACCACATCTTCCTGCCTGGTCTACTTACTACTATTTTGCTTATTTATCTTGTTTATTTTTTGGTTCTTCCCAATAAATGTAAGTTACAAGAGAGCAAGGATTTTATCTATTTTATTCATTGTACCATCTCTGATGCCTGCAACATAATAGTCACTCAATACATTTTTTCTACTAATTAACAAGTGAATATGAGTGGGCCAAATTTCTTATTATACACAAAAACTCTTACAAATCAATAAGAGAAATAATAATTAAAATGGACTAAAAGTATGAATAGAAAGCTCATAGACAAAAGAAATATAAATAGTCAATAAACATAAAAAGGGTGTTTGTAATTGCAGGAAGACAACTCAAAACAATAAAGATATAGTAAATTTTATTTATCAAAATTTTTACATCTTGATAAAACTCATTGTTGGTGAAGATGCAAGAAAACAGTCACTTTCATACACTGTTAGTGGAAGTGTGAATTGGCGTTCTCTTTTGATAATACCTATCAAAATCTAAAACAAACATACCTTGCATAAGTGTTCATACACAACTTTGTTTTAATAGAAAATATTAGATTTAAATTAATATGAGACTTTAAAAATAAATTTTGTACACTTATAAAAGGAAATACTTTGCAGCCATTAAAATGAAAGAGATGGAATTTCATTTGCTGATATGAAAAGATATTCATTATAGCCAACATTCAAGCAATGAACAAAGCAGTCTATAGAGTGTGTGGTGTGTGTGTGTGTGTGTGTGTGTGTGTGTGTGTGTATGTATGTGTCCATTAAACATCTCTGAAAGGCTGTATAAAAAGCAGTTAATAATTATATTTTCTGGAGAGTAGTTCCAGGGAGTCGAGGAAAGCGAGTTCTTTTGTTGTTTTATTCTTCTCTAGTGTTTACTTTTCATGTATAACTATTTTATTTTTTTCAAAAGAGAGAGAAACACCTTAAAAGATAATGGTCAAGTTATTTTCCCTGTTATAATTTCAATATTGTGTGTATGTCAATATATTTACACACACACACACACACACACACACACACACACACTTTTATGTTTTATGCAGTGCATGGGGTTAAAGCAATTTCATGGTAGTAAATGGATCCAGTTTTTTTGTTCATTTGTTTAAAAACTGTTTTCAGAAGGCGAAAACAACCTGTCAGGATAGTTGATGAACTGTTCCTCACCCTGCGCAAACATCCATAAATTCGATCATGAAAAAAAATCATTTAGACCATTTGTTTGGCATTTCGAAGACAAAGCAACCAATCAATAAACCACTTCTGCCCGGCCATTGTGGCTCAATGGTTGAATGTCATGGGTCCATGAACCAGGAGGTCATGGTTGAATTCCCAGTCAGGGCACACGCCCCAGGTGCAGGCTCAATCCCCATTAGGGGGTGTGCAGGAGACAGGCAATCAATGATTCTCTCTCATCATTGATGTTTTCTATCTCTCTCTCCCTCTCTCTTCCTCTCTGAAATCAATAAAAAAAATACATTAAAAAAATAAAACGACTTCTAAGTTCGGTGTGTGCATAATACGTGTGTGTGTGTGTGTGTGTGTGAGAGAGAGAGAGAGAGAGAGAGAGAGAGAGAGAGAGAGAGAGATTCTTTAAACAAGAAGTATTATGTTTTAGGATTTAAGTAGATAAGTCTATTTAATCTTCCATGTACTTACTAATTGTCCAGCCCTGGGTAGGTCCTCTAAGTAAACAAACCTAAGTCTCTCCCTCAAAATTCTCACTCTGAAAGGTGGGAAGAACAGTGTAAACACAAAGGAAAGACTTAATGAAAGTTTGAAGACTGAGAGGCCACAAGCAGAAATCAAGCCACATAGTCAAGGATCAGTGCCTTTCTTCTGAGAGTGGGCCTTTGAAATCATGATTTTAATAGTTTATTCACTCCAGTAAATTATGACAAGTCAGAAATGCTTCTATTAAAATGGACCCTTGGGGCAAAACTCCTTACCAAACCAATTTGAATTAAAATCAACAGCAGAATATACAAAGAGAAGAAAATAGCTGATAGCATACCCAACACTGCTTTATAAAGATAATTAACTTTATTTATTCAGATATAAGAAGATGCTGCACACTGGAACATAGTGACTATTTGGAAATGCTGCTAAGGATGCAAGTCTTTCAGGAGAGTCCCTCCCTTCAATTCACCCTTCCTGAATTATTATGCCCATTACCAACCCCATGTCTAAATCAAAAAATTATTGAAATGCAAATTGAACAGAGCAATTTATCTGTGACTGAAAATATCTGCGAGTTAATAGAGCTCCACTGATGAGATCTAAACAAGACCAGGAAATAGCAGTACCTCATTTACAACAGTATTATTTAGCAACATAAATTGAACCACAAGCAATGTATAGCATGGAAGTCATAAATAAACAGCAGAGTGAAATGGAAGGAAAATGAGGAGGTACACAGAATGTGCTTTGTTAAAAGAGAAGGAGATCACAGGACTATATGAATAGTAGCTTGATACACAGTCAAAATTTCAAATTGCTCAGCTGGTGTTGCTCAGTGGTTGAGTATTGACCTATGAACCAGGAGGTCACAGTTTGATTCCAGGTCAGGGCTGTGGGACACGCCCCCCCCCTCCAGTGCATGAATTTTGTGCACCGGGCCTCTAAGTCTCATATCAGCAGAATTTTTACAATATGTCTGTTTGGGACTGCTGTGTTTCATTTAGCATAATGTCCTCAAGGATCATCCACATTGTAGCATGTTTCAGAATTTTCTTTCCTTGTAAGGCTGAATAATAGTCTATTGTATGTATATAACATATTTTGTTTTTCCATTCATCAATCAATAGATACTCTGTTTGTGTTCGCGTTTTGGCTATTGGGATAATGCTGCTATGAACATTGATGTACAAATATCTGTTTGAGTCCCTATTTTCAATGTTTTTGGGCATGTGTCCCGACATGAAATTGCTGGGCCATATGGTGATTCTATGTTTAGCTTTTTTTTTTTTGCCTTTTTTTAGAGAGACATAGTAAGAGAGAGAGAGAGAGACAGAGAGAGAAACAGCAATTTGTTGTTTCACTTTTTTATGCATTCATTGGTTTATTCTTGCACGTGCCCCAATTAGAAATCGAATCTGCAACTTTGGCATATTAGGATGATTCTCTAACCAACTGAGCTACCCGGGCAGGGCCTCTATGTGTAGCTTTTTGAAGAACCACCAACCTGCTCCATTTTACATTTCACCAGTAATGTATGAGGGTTACAATTTCTCCACATTCTCACCAACACTTGTTACTTTGCACGTTTTTTATGATAGCCATCTGTGTCGGTCTGAAGCGGTATCTCACTGTGGAAGGGAGCAGTGTTTTGATAAGCTCAACCCTGGGCAGGACTGTGCGGCATCTGGCTCTATCTGCTATCTGTTATTCCAGAAAGATGGATAGCAGGGCAGATATTTCACTTTCTTAATCTGAGCTAATTTTTACTTTTCCAGCATCAAGGATATATTAGAGAGAAAAGAAGACAATTATAAATTAAAACCTCTCTACTCAAAATGAGCCTAAAATCCAAAATTCCAAATCACATAAATATAATGCTAAGGCAGACAGAGACTTGGCTGTGGCCATATCAGCATGAGACTGATGGCTACTTTGATATTGGGGATTATCTGCTTTACTATTAATTAGCAGGGTGGCTTAGCTAAATCATTAGCTTTTCTCGGGTTTTTAATTTCATCCTGTACCACATGCAGTTAACAATATGACAAATGGGGTGGTGAGGGCCTAGGAGGGGAGGACAGGAGCGGGCTAGAAGAGGTTAATGGGGGGAAAAAGGAGGACCTATGTAATACTTTCAACAGTAAAGATTAAAAGAAAAAGAACTAAAAAAAAATATGACACACTCAATACTGTGTCATTAGATTATTCAAGGAGGTAGAATGTGAGAAAGGCTTAAAATTCAATGCCTTTCAAAGGCATGGCATCACTCTTACAACCTCTTACTCTGCTCTGAACAAAAATGGGAGACTAGAGGCATTGCTTCCCCTGCAAGCAAGACCATTCATTCTTCCCTTCATGTCAACTGAGACTCACAGAATATTTTCCTCATAACCCTCTGCTGTAAAATCAGGGCAGAGTCTGGTCAGAACCCACCTCTGGTGTCCTCCTCCCTAAAAGCTCTTCTGCTCTTCCGAAGGTGTGCTTGACCCATTTAGACTTTATTTTTGTGGATAAAGATAGGATTGATAATCTCTTTATATTTCAGCCTTTCTCCTTCAAGTGGAAGGAATGGCTAGTGAGCCTGTGAGCCTGAAATGCCAACGGTGCAATTTACATCTATCACTGCATAATTAGCAATTAGCTGAGCACAACAAAGGGGGAACCTGCTATGAATTCCTCTCCGCACAATCCAGACAAGGCGATCATGTTTATTTCTTCCTTTCAACGTGCAAATTGGGAACCATCCAAGTATTTAGCAAGAATAAAGTAGAGCATTTAAATGATGACAGGAGGCTATACACAATACAGTCAGGGCTTCTTTGGGGACCTCATTTTCATTGAGATCCAGGTTCCTGAGCCCAGATTGTTGACTCCCCAAAGAAGGATTTAAGACAATAAGAAAAATAAAATAAAAATAGAACATTAATCTGGGTAATGACTTCAGACCTTAGGTCACAGTTAGCAGCTGATGAGAAGAATTTCAAGCTGATACATAATACTTAAGAGGGGCACTGACCGACTCATGGCTTCTTCAATGCTGAAAGCCAAGTGGAGAAGTTCCTTGCTAGCATAAAGGTAAAGTAGACCAGTAGGACCAATGTACCCTTTGGCTTTGCCATTAGAGTAATAAGCACTCTGCCCCCTAATTTTCCTGCCACTGCGGGAACTATAAATGGCATTCCATGAGGCCACAAATTGCTATGGAACACAGCGCACGAGGGAAATTCTCTGGTTGTGTAAATGGTTGGGTTCCCACCCTAAAATTACAGGCCTCTCTCTGACAAAATGATGTGGGAGCCTTGTTATTGCCTGCTGGTCTGTGTAAAATCAGACTAATTTTACAGGGAAAAAATAGCTTTTTCTATCCTATGATCATTTCAGATGGGGGTTGCCAACTTTTGGTCAAACAAGTGGGCTGAAGGAGTGCTCATCTTCTTCCTTTATTTAAGGAATGGTCATCTTCAAAACAGTTGGGGTCCAAGAAAAGAAAGTAGGTTCCCCAAAGAGTAATGAGCTGGAAGTATATTTTTGTACTCTTCCCCCCATGATTCTAGACCTAAAGCCTCCAAAATGCCCTCTGTCCCATGTACACAAAGATTCAGTTAGGAGCTTGCCTGGATTCTCACACGGTACTCTCTCTAGGCAGCTTTCTTAAAACTCTCAGGGGAGGTAAACGCATCCTTCTTGGCTCCCACACTGCCTTGCTCATGCTCTAAGGTAGCTCAGGTCACTTTCCTGTATTTAAGTCTCCCCACTAAACTGTAATGCCCTGGAAGCCAGAAACTATTCCATTCGATTTTGCATCCTCAGTGTAGCCACAATGCCTGGTTCTTAACAACAATGTTGATTCTTAATAAGTGTTTATGGTTGAAAGTATCTTCTAAATCTTCATTTACCTTTAAAGAGAAAATTTAAACATAGTTTTAAGATACAAACAACAACAATCAGAAGATTTGCTTTACAAGTCTATATTGTGTGTCTGCTCCGGGCCGGGCAACCTGGGTGCAAAGAGGACTGAGACCCTGCTTCCATCCCAAGGAGCCCATTGGGAGACAGACATGAGGATGAATCAATTCAAGGCTAAAATAGAGAAGTAAATCAAGTGTTATGGAAGCAGGATGGGAATGAGTGACTCTGCCAGGGACCACCTGAGAAAACTCCTCAGTGGTGTTGAAAAATGGTAAAATGTGGCAGGCATAGGAAGATAAAAGGCATTCTAAGGAAGAGGAACCACTTCTGAAAATAAAAGTTCCAATTCTGAAAGGGCTGAGAAGAACACATGGTTAAGGCTGTGTGCCTGCCCTCCCCATTTGTATGTGTCCCCCCTCCTTCTCCCTTCACCCTCCCACCTCCAACACATTTGGTGGGGAATCTCTTCCAGTGGGGATCCATAGGAATTTTTGAAGGTGGGAAGAGATGAAGTTGGTCAAAATATACAGGCTTCCAGTAATAAAATAAATATCATAGGGCTGTAATGTACAGCATGGTGACTAGTTAATAACACTGCATTGCATGAGAGAGGAAATCTAAAAAATTCTCATCAGCCTGGCCAGTGTAGGCTAAGTGGTTGAGTGTTGACCTATAAACCAGGAGGTCATGGTTCAACCCGGCCAGGGCACATGCCTGGTGTGTGGGCTCAATCCCCAGTGCGGGGCGTGCAGGAGGCAACCAATCAATGATTCTCTCTCATCATTGATGTTTCTATCTCTCTCTCCCTCTCCTTCTCCCTTCCTCTCCAAAATCAATAAAAATATATTTTAAAAATCCTTATCACAAGAAAAAAATCTAGTAATTATATATGATGATGAATGTTAACTAGACTTGTGGTGATCACTGTGTAATATATATGAATATCAAATCATTATGTTGTTCACTTGAACTAATATAATGCTATATGTCAATTATACCTCAATTTAAAAAAAGAAGGAGAAAAAGGAATCTCTTCACAATTGTTGGTACTATTCTCAAAAGGAAACATAAAGCCTCTCCCCTTGGCTTCAAGTGGTATCCCTGAGAGAATGTTTCTGGTTGCTTATTTGTAGAATTAGAGATTCTTCTGACTAGAGTAGCCTTTAGGAACATCCTAACCCAGCCCTTTCACAGCCCCTCTCCCCACCCCCTTCTGCAAAGATGCCTGGGCAACAGTTCCAGAGCATCACTAGGAAACATGCTAGAGAGAACCTTGCAAGAAAATGAGAATGTAGCCTATCTACATTTCTACCAGTGGAAACCAAGGTGTTATCTTTAGTTCAGTTTTTCTCACTGCGCTTTCATCAGCTACTCCTCTGAGTGAAATGACCTTCCACAAGGCCCTAAGGACTAGACCAGGTACAGGGCACTTGTGTGGTAGCATCGCATATTTAAAAATCCTGGTTACCTTGTTCTTTTAATCAAGGCCAACTTTAAATATGTTTCTGAATTGCACCTTTTAACTGCAGTCATCTTGGCTTAAGTGGCCTGGGGGGACTATATTAAGCTGACTTGCATTATGGATAAAGATACACTGGGTCAGCTATACATTAATTTTAAGAGATTTGACCTACAAAAGTTCTAATTCAACTCCTATATTTTGAGTTTCTCTTAGCCCTTCAGGTTCCCTCTTGTCAGTCCTGACAGGTTTTCAGCACTCTTCGTCCACCCCTTCACTGTCCGAGGCTTCTACAGGGCACCTCACCTGGCACTCGCCTCCTTGCTTCCTAGACCAGAGGATTTAAAGCCTGATGTACAGTTGAATCACCTGGGAAGCTCAATTTTGTCTGGCTACTCTTCGTCCACCCCTTCACTGTCCGAGGCTTCTACAAGGCACCTCACCTGGCACTCGCCTCCCTGCTTCCTAGACCAGAGGATTTCAAGCCTGGATGGACAGTTGAATCACCTGGGAAGCTCAATTTTGTCTGGTTTTTTATTTTATTTTATTTTATTTCAATTCCAGGGCAGAGTGTTGGTATATTTTAAAAGGTCCCAGACAACCTTATTGTGCAGCCAACTTTGAGAAGCACTGCCCTAGACAGTGTTGTTGTGTTTTGTTTTGTTTTGAACTTTTAAAAGCTATAGAACTCTTTGTTCAAGTGAACATTTATGCAAAAAGCCAAAGTATAAGAGAAATTGGAGCCAAGTTTCTTTGGTTGATGAAGTGTGAGTTGGAAGGAAACACATCTCCATAGGGGACTCCATTTTATGGAGACTCCACTTTCATGGGTACTTCCCCACTCCATCAAAATATACCTTTTCTGGAAGCCACCTCACTAAACCAGGGGTCCACGAACATTTTCTGTAAATGGCCAATGAGTACATATTTCAGGCTTTACAAGCCATAGGATCTCTGTTGTAACTACTCCACACTGCTGTTGAGCACGAAAGCAGCCAGAGATCAAACGTAAATGAATGAGCCCGGCTGTGTTCCAATACCACTTCATTTACAAAAGCAGGCTGTGAGCCGCATATGTTTGCTGACTCTTGTTTTAAAGCATGGCCCTGTCCTAAATGATTGATTGCTAATCTAACAAGCTAACTATATTTATGTTTAACTTCCATCCAAGTTATATCCGTGCTCTCCAAGTTACGTGTGTAACTGGAGCCCTCTGATAACAGCCCACAATACCAAGAATTGGTTTTCCTAGATGGCTTTTGGTAGAGCTGAACCAAGGGAGTGATTATTTGGTGGGAGGCAAAACGTTTATGCAATGAGCTTTACTGGGACGACAGTAACTCAATCTATAGTCTCTTCTGCATTGGGGTTTAAAGAGCAAGGAAGTGAAGACCCTCCAAGCACCTGGAAGTCCCTGGCAGGAGGGCACAGATTTGGGAGAGTGGTATCTCTAATGATCTTGTCCCCGCGGTCAGATACTCATGATGTGGTGTTGGGGTAGAAATGCCTTGCCAATGTCTGCCGTGTTTACTTCTAAGAGTCTGTGCTCAGGCTTCTCCTACCTGTAGAAGAAGCTCAGAACAAAATCTGAGCAACAATACCCCAGGAAGGCTGCGGATGCTCCTTTAGTAGGGGCCACATGCGCTGACAGGGGGGCCATTCAGAGTTTTGGGATTTGGTTTGGCCTCTCAACAGTTCTGCAGGTGCATTTACCTTTGCACTGTCTGGCTCAGGATTGTTTCTTTGGGGCCACTTTCAAAATCGACTCCGTCTTCTGGTCATGCTGCTCCTGATGTGCTGGAGCTCACTTAACAAAAACACATTCTTTCTATTGCTTTCAGATTCAAATCGACTTGACATTCACTTTTCTTTCTCACTCAAAAAAAATGCCTTGATTTTTTTCATCTACAGCCTTCTGTAAGTCAGAAATGAAAATAAATGTTGGAACTCATTAGATGCTGAAGAATTTAGGGAGAAGTGTGCTGAGATTTGCAGTTTACGTATAAGTACAACAAAAAACTGAGGTAGATTGATAGACGATAAGAGGATAGTTAGATGGATATGTGGAAAAATAAGAGAAAAATGTTAATGGTAGAATCCAGATGGTAGGTATATAAACATTCACTATAAAATTATTGCAACATTGCTGTGGTCTTGAAATTTTCATAATAAAATGTTAAAAATAATAAATGTTGGATTATTCAAAATAATGTCTGCATATGGATTATGTCAGTGCTTGATTCAAGATTCAAAAACTTGGATCAGCATATGAGAACCACTCTACTTGGAGTAATAATTATGAGTAATACTATTACCAAGGAGCCAGATTGATTCTAATATTTTATTCTATAATAGTGGCTATGAAATCCTATTAAATATCAAGTGCTAAATGAAGTGCTCTGGGCTCAGCATAATTTATTCTTATTTATCTCTTTCTTCCCTTTGGATCACAGGTAGCCAGAACTGGAGTCATCATCATAATCCTTGGTTATACTCTCATTATTGGACCATGGATGGCCCACTTCTATTTATTTATTACTTAGTAATTGTATTAAGCACTTGCAAACCTACCACTCAGAATAAAAGCCACATCCAACCCAGTGGTCTTTCCACCCAATCCCAAATCATACTGAATTCTGTCATCATCATTCCTATGTTTGTGTGTTCTTCGTATTTCCAGGTAATCCTTTAAAATATTTTTAAATTGTTTTTAACTTTATAAAAAGGGTAGATTAATTTGACCAGTGTTGGGTTTTTTCCACTTAATATTATATTGCAGAGATTTACCCATACTGTTGCAAAATTATTTGATTACTGTGTAATATTCCATTATGTGAATCTACCAGTCATTTGTGTCAATCTACCAGTCAAAGTAGTTGTGTCAATTTGTATTCCCCTCAATAATATGATCTCTATCCTTAGACAACACTCAATCAAGTAGAATGTAAGAAAAACTAATGAAATGATTTAATATTACACGTACATAAATAGAGTGACTAATGGAATGGAAGCTTCAAGATCTGCCTCTTAGTGACAAGGAGAAAGTGGTAAATGGATTTGTCTGCCCCTCTCCATGGACATTCATTGGAGTTACGTCTAGATAGATGTCTTTGTTTCTCTCCTACTCCTGTTTTTGTAGTTTTAAAATTGTTTGCACTCTGTGAGTCTCTTGAGTTCCTTTTCATCTTAGAGACTATGGAAATGGTTTAACCTTCGATTCCCTGACAAAACCAAAAGCCCCTTCCTAACACAATTATTTTCTTCTACACAAAAAAGCTCCCTACACGCCTTTCCCAATAGTGGTTTGTCCTTCCTTTTTCATCAATTTTCTTCTATCTGGTGAGTGGCCTTGTGGTTGGAGGTCAGAGGTGCCAATTTAATTTACTTTGTTATTCAGCATCTAGAGATCTTACTTGAGCCTCTGGGTCTGTTAAAAACAGAAAGAGAAAAGAAAACAAATTGATGTGATTCATTTTATGGCTAATCAACTCCAGTCAGACTGCTGGAGTTAGTCTCATATCTGGACAGCCACCCCTGGAGATGGGTGGTCATGAGCAGCGCGATTGATAGGCCCATGACCCACACCCCTCAAGAGCTTTCACACATTTATTTTGCGTATCAGCTCACCCAGACAGGGGAGAAGTCGGCCACCTCTCCTGCAGGTGTGAGGGTCACCTCAGGCTCCCTGACAGCCAGTGTTCGGCCTGCTGCTCCTGCCTGCCAGTGAGCTCTACACCAAGGCGGCCTTATCAGATAGCGAGTTTCATTACATGCCATCCACTGGGGATCCTACTAGGAGCAATAAATTCATTTCACTGTGCTAGTCTCTAGACTATTAAAGCATTTTAGTCCTGTTTCTCCTTTAACTTCCCATGAGCCAACTCCCCACTCTCACATAATGCTATTCAGTACAGAGTGAAAATTGACTTTGACTCTGTTTCTCTCCCGTATAACACAATGAAGACACTTTGTCCCGGATTCACCTACAGCCTGGCGGTGTTATGGATAAAAACATGCCAAGCAGGCAGTCTTTTCTCCAAAATGGATTAAAATGACTTATAGCTAGCTATGCCTTGCTTAGAAAAAGAATAGCTGGGGAAAAAATGGCTTTCTTCTCATTTTTCATATCCTGACTAATACACTGCTTAAGGGAGGATGATCAGGAGAAAAAAAGAAAAAAGATGAAACATCACTGGAATATATAAAAGATCTAATCCCTTTCACTCTTCTTTCAGCCACAGATATCTTCCGCTGCCCTTTCCCCATGCTGAGAGTTAGCAAATAGACGGGGGATCCTGATGGAATTATAGAACATCTCCAGGGCTGGGCACAAGGTAGGTCTTAAAAAGATCTTGTTGGCTGATTGATTTGAGCAGAAATTACAGCTATGCCCGATCTATCATCTAAGTCAGCTGCAGGTCTAAACCCTGCCTATGACACATACCATCATTGAGTAAATTTATTAACCTCTGGAGGCCTCTTTCCTCATCTATAAAATAGGAGAAATAGTTCCTCCATCATAGGTTTATTGTGAGGACTAAGTGGAATAACACAAACAAACCTCCTGGTCCAATACTTAACATACAAGTAACAAAAATACGAATGTTTCCTTTTCTTTGTCCTCCCTCCTGTGTAGAGAACTAAAGAGAGAGGCAAGAGAGAACAAGAAGACAGAGCTGGATTGTGTGGTTTCAGAGAGAAAGCTTTGTCACACCTATTTGACTGAATGACCACAGAAAACCTGATCACCCTGTCTGAGGCAGGAATGAGGTTGCAGATATTCCAGATAACAACTGAGAGGAATGTCTTTGTGGTCAGAAGATGGGAACAGCTCTGCTTCCCAGGAGGCTGTGCTCATGCTGGTCTTAAGTGTAACCAGTCACACTGTCCTCTTTATGTGTCCTGGGCTTCCTAGCTGCGTGGTTGGTACCAACTCCAGCCCTAGTTTCATCTTAATTCTTCTCTTCACATTCTTTCTCTGTCACCCACCACTCCTCTCGATGTCCTTGCTTAGTGTCCACAATGTTGTGTGCTATGTACCTTTGCAAGCCACCTGGTACCCTACCTCATTTCTCTGTTGAGTAATGAAAACTCGGCTTCCCTACTTTTCTCCCCTCAGATCTGCACCAGGCTCTTCCTTTACGTGCCTGATGGGAACACTGGAGGCTTGTCAGCTCTTTCAGCCACAGTCCTGCCTCAGAACAAAGGGAGGGTCTGTTGCTTCCACAGCCGTGGTCAGCCCCATCCCAGAATAAGGGGAAATTGGGGCTGAACTTTCCAGAACTCTGAAAAAAGCCCCCCTTTCTGCCAAGAACATAGGTGACAAGTCATCTTCTCACTTGTCTGTCCAATTAAAGACATTGTTTTATAAATAACTAGAGGCCTGTTGCACGAAGAGATTCGTGCAATAGGCCTTCCCTTCTCCTGGCTGCGGGCACCGGTTTTCTTCCGGCACCCGGGACCCAGGCCTTTGCTCAGGCCGGAGCTGTCTTCCGTCTTCCATCTTCACAGCCCAGCCGGAGCCGCCTTCTGTCTTCCCTGCTCCGGCTCGCCTTCAGTCTTTGCTCCGCCGCTTGGAGCCTACCTATGCATATTAACCGCCATCTTTGTTGGCGGTTAATTTGCACATCGTGCTGATTAGCCAATGGGAGGTGTAGTGAAGGTATGGTCAATTACCCTGTTTGTCTATTATTAGATAGGATTATTTTTCTAAAAATGTTCCCTTCTTAAGCATTTAGTTCCTTAGCTAAGCATTAGAAAAGATCTGTCCCTTTAAATAGAATAACTTTAAAATACCTGGTATGGTCAACCCTGAGGAGTTCCTTGGAAAGTGTGTGAAATCCATCAGAAAACTCATTTAATCCATTCTTAAACTCTGGACTTAGTTCTGAAGGACACCACTAGAACTATTATGATTGGAGGCAAATGGGGAGTGAATAAGGACAAATAAGAGATTGTCCACCTAAAGTTGTATATTTGTGCCTCGATATGTTCAAGTAGCCCATCAATTATTAACTGACTGGGAAAATCTCCAAGAACTGCATCAAAACACACAGCACCAGAAGGCACTCACCCAAACAGGTTCTATTTATTGAATGTTGTTTACTACCTCTTGGCAGCTTTGTCTTTTTAGAGGCTGTTTGGAAGTCTCCCTGAGGTATATACTGTCAAAAGGAGAGATCTGTGTATGGATTTCTTAAATAAAAGACCGGCAGAATCCCAAAGGCAAGTGTGCTAACTTCAGATTCTTAGAGAAATCAAAGAAAACTGTTGATTCACGGACCCTCCTATGTTGAGTCCCTTCAATCTGTAGCATCAGCTCAGGACTGTGATTTAGTGATAAGGATTAGACCTGTAAATCAGGCTAAGATATGATGAAATTCAGAACTTAAAACACTGTGAGTGTGAACTGACGAATAGATATTAGAAGAGAAGAAAATTCATGGTATTTAAGTGGTAAGTTGGTGTAGTCCATTCTTGGAATTTTTTTTAAATTTGAAAATCCTTTGTTTTGTTATCCTAAAAGGTAGGAGGAGTTGAGAAAGAATGAGAAACAGAGGAAATTTTATTCTGTAGGTCTGAGAATTTTTTTTTTTACCACATGCAATATAAAAACGTGGCTTTCAAAAGCGTACACAATTGAGTAGTCTGTTGGGTATGAAATTGTGAACCTATTAGGTCTGTTTATTGAGTTATCTTTGCGATGAGCATTTTGTTGAGGCTTCACTTTCAAGGAAATAAGAATGAGATGATGGAATGAAGAAAGGGGTTGGGAAAACTGACCTGCTAAGATCTCGTGAGTAACTGAGCCTGACCCTGACTCTGCAACACAGCCACAGAGATGGCCACGCATCTCAGTGTGTTAAAGGTGACAGAGCAAAGCAGCCATTGCGGGGAATCACATGGGCACTTGCATAGGACACAGCAATTTAATGCATGCCCATGTCTCTAGTGGGGGCTGCTTGGGTGGCTGTTGCCACCAAAGTCACTGAGAAGCTCAGGTGTCTACTCCTATCTGAAGCTAGAGGCACGTGGAGGAGTCTGGGGTACCCACTGGAACCTACAGAAGGCAAGGGTGGGCAGTTTCGTGGTGAGGGTGTCCACGAGCATCTTTTGCATTTTCTCACCACCAACCCTCCTCACAACCTGGGAGGAGGCCCATGTGGAACTCTTAGGGCATTGGATGCAACATTGCTCAGGAGACAGTGCTAGCCAAACATTTGGATGGCTTGTTCTATATTAATCCTCATTTTCTGATCAGACAATGGAGACCACGGGAGGTGAAAGTACTTACCTAAATCCACCTGAAGCAAGGCGGTGGCTGAAAAAGTACTAAAACCTACGAATTACAGATTGCAGTCCCTTGATTAAGCATTCAAAAGGGTTGTTCTTCTTGCTATAGGAGTACCTTAAAATGAATAAGCCCATGATTGTAGGATCAATAAAATCTCAATAACTTTTAATCTAACACAGTGATTTTCAACTGGTGTGCCACAAGAAAACACACTGATGTGCCGCAAGAATTTTTACAACAGGCAATACCTGACTATTTAGTCAGGGACACTGACCTCCTTTCCCTTTGATTGTCACATTAAAAAATGACAACAGCCAACACAACAATAATTGTTCTCTGCTAAAGAATAAAAATTATACCTACTTTTTGTCAGATCAGCAAAAAATGTATTTTTTGCTGTGTCACCGAATTTTAGTAATTACTTTATGTGTGCCATGAGATGAAAAAGGTTGAAAATTGCTGTTCTAACATATAGAAGCATGTTTGGAAAAGATTGACAGGGTTTTTAAAGGAGAGAAAACACATGAAAGCATATGGAACTATTTTAAAAGAAAATATTTCACAAATCTGGAGTATAATTATTGTGGCTTTTAAAAAATTTATTTATTTATTATTTTTTAATCCTCACCCAAGGATATTTTTCTATTGATTTTTAGAGAGAGTCAAAGGGAGAGGGAGAGACAGAGAAATATCAGTGTGAGAGAGACTGCATCGTTTGATTGCTCCCACATGCATCCTGACCAGGGCCAGGGATCAAGCATGCAACCGAGGTACATGCCCTTGACCTGGGACCCTTCAGTCCAAGGGCCAAGGCTCTATCCACTGAGCCAAACCAGCCAGGGCTAATTTTTGCTTATTGTAGTATTGCACCACTCGCATTTCCACAGACAGTATAGTACTGAATCTCAGGGGAATGGTGATAGGGGCACAGAGTGCTAGCTCTGTCTAGAAGAGTGAGAAATTGGGGTTCCATCTTCCTTTGGTGACAATTCAAAGGAATTCACCATATTTTTGCTACGTCATCTGAAGATTTATATCCCCAAAATAACAGCTGTAATGTACTTGATGAACAGCATCGTATTCCATAACAGCTCTCGGAGTCACATGCTCTGTGCTATGCCTAATATTGAATGACAAAATGGAGATGAATTCTTGGACTATAACCATCACCCTCTCCTACCCTATATTTCTCATTGTGTGAAAACAGTGCCATTTCCCCCTGAACAGCAGACCTAAGAAAGACTTACATTTTCCTTTTACACTTCCCCTGAGGAGCAAATTTCACAAGAAACAGTTACATCAACAAAAGCAATTTTGTGCCTAAAGCATTCAGAAATCCTCAACCTACCCGGCCATCATTAGCATTCCATTGCACACTTCGTTCCTAACAAGCACTCCTTGGCCCTTGCAACGGTGATCACTGCAGCTCTTCTTCACTCACTTTAAATTAATTCATCCTTGGGGATAATAGGACTGCCAGGTTAGCAGCCCTAGAATCTAACCTCATAATTGTATTCACCTACAGCCTTACAAGCCTCCCTTAGCGATCACTTTTTAAAAAAAAATCTGATTCTCTCCACATCCTGGAGTTTAGAAAGTAGGCAGTGAAGGGCACAGCTGACCCAGACCTAAAGGTTGATTTCTAAATTACATAAGTGAGGAGATAAAGCATTCTACTCCTTACTGGGGATTAACGGATACTTACAAAGCACTATTAGGTGACATTACTGTGAGTGATATGAGTGAAAGAATTCATGTACAAAACCACACTCTTCCCTTGAGTTTGCTAATCTTGGTTGATTTTAACCCATTATCTCTTTTTTTCTTGTGTCTAGTTCAGAAATGTATTTGATGATGATAATAACTTGGTGCCAACTGAAGTAAATAAAATACTAACCTAATTGGAGATTTAAGAGATCAAGTTGATGCCATATTTGAAGCCCCTCCTCTGAATATTATGAAGGAACCGATATTTTTGAGCACCTGCTGTATGCCAGGCTTTGTGCTAGTACTTTACATTTACTGTCTTATTCCATATTCACAACAACCTGCTGAAATAGACTTTTACCTCCTTTGATTACAGAGTAGAATTTGAGGTTTATAAATGTTAAGTCAATTGTCCAAGACCACACAGATAGTAAATAGGTGGCAGAGACAGACTCCAAACTAATAGCTCAGAGCAGGTCCTTTTTATAACTTTATGCAACTCTCAGGCAAACCATTACTGCCCCCCGCCCCCCACCCCTCTCCAGGAAAGCCATGCTCTGGTGGGAGCAGGAGGACAGGTCCAGCTGGTGACGCAGGTTATGAGGCCAAGCAGTAAAATCTGTATTTGTGGGAGCTAAGATCCACCTTCTTGACAAAGCTCTGAAACTTTGGCTCAACAGGTCATATCCAAGAAATTGCAGAGTAAAGTTATCCCCTCTAGGCCCTTGGGAAAGCCAAACCCAAAATACATATCCATGGTTTCAATCAAAGCCCATTACAGGAATTACAGGATGTGTTGAGCAGAAAGAACAGCCATTCGTTGGGTCAGACTGTGCTGGCAGGAGAGACAATTGCTGAGCAAAGCTGAATGAGTCTAAAGTCAGAACAGAGAGATCCAAGCTGGGCAGAGCCAGTGGACAGCTGCTCTGCTAAGTTCCCTGGGGAGCAGTCTTTTTCTGAAGTAATTGCTTCAAACCCTGGCCTTACCTGACCTTATTTTTAAATGTGTCTCCCCCCTAGTAGTCTGAGAAGCTTCGAGGTTCCTCCCAGGGAAGGTTCTAGAAAAAAGCTGTATAGGGAAGTCTAGGTTAGTTTAAACCTCTGTGTCCCCAGGATCAAGCTTAGATCAGAGGAGGGCCTCAATACATATTTGTGGAAGGAAGGAAGAAGTGAATAGTAGACCAGATTCAAGTACCATTAACAAGTCATACCAAACAAGTCTGGGGTCCAAGGTTGTGTATCAAGAAAGGACAAAGGAAGCCATAGCTGAACTCCCCATGTGTCATGGCAACAGTCAGAATAGAGGACTCAGTCACTAGAAGATGTAGATTGAGGGACTCCTCAGTTACAAGGACAGGCTGGGGTGGGAGAGAAAAAAGCCAATTATTGGAAAGTGTGGAAAGAATAAGGGATACATCCTGCCTCTAAGGCAGTGGTTCTCAACCTTCCTAATGCCGCAACCCTTTAATACAGTTTCTCATGTTGTGGTGACCCCCAATTTCATTGTTACAAATTGAACATAATTAAAGCATAGTGATTAATCACAAAAACAATATGTAATTATATATGCGTTTTCCGATGGTCTTAGGCGACCCCTGTGAAAGGGTCGTTCGACCCCCAAAGGGGTCACAACCCACAGGTTGAGAACCGCTGCTCTAAGGAACTGGGAAATTACTTAAAATCTTAATCACCAAGACACAGGAAGGAGGAGAGGCCAGAGTACCAGGATGTGCAGGCATTGAGAATAGCAGGACTAACAAGCAAGATCCTGACTAGTATATTCCCCCAACTGGTGCCGTTGCTAGTCTTAGGATAACATTGAACCTGCAGGAGGAGTTCTGTACTCTCACAGAAAATGCTCGAGGTTCAGCAGACATGGAAACCTAACAGTTATTGTACATCTTCCTGGTGGCTAGTTTCCTGTTTATTCATTCTGCCCCCTGAATAGCTGAGGGGATAAGGCAAACACTTCTTCATTTGGTAAAAGATCTGCCTCACCTGATCAATTTTTAAAAGAGAGTAAGGACAAAAAGCACTGATGAACTGTTAATTACCTGGAGAAATATGGCAGAAAGGCAGTTTATATATAAGCACAGTTCTTTTAGGAAAGTGTGATACAAAGGAGCAGAATGACCCTGAAGGGAGAGGCATAAAGTTTCAGCTGACTAGTACCTTATCAACCCACTCCCTGGCTGTATACTCCTGTACCCGGGTTATTTACCCCTTGCTAGCATCCTCTGCTATTCCCATCTCAGTATACATTGCATAGTTTTTACAATTGCCAGATTTTATTTTTATCTCTATAAACTCCAACAGAATTGGTAACATGTCAATTTTTTTTCATCTTTGTATCCCCAGAACCCAGGTCTCTGCCTGTGATGCTCAATAAATAATATTTGGATGGATGGATGGATGAATATCAAGAATTTACCTCTAATTTCAACTACAGGGAAGAAAAAAATTAAAGGCAAAAAATACAAGGATAGTGTTGCTTCTAAGTTTCTCCTTGGATGGCTCCTGTAGTGCAGTGTAGGAACATATAATCTCTCTCAACACAGAGCTTGAGGCTGGAAATCCAAAAATTACAAGAAAAGAATGGATGACAAGACAAATGCTATAACTTAACAGTAATTTCTAGGTCACTGGCAAATGACTACCGTTAATAATTACAAGCTTTTATGGGACCCTTTCTATTTTCAGAGTGCTTTCCCATCATTAATTTGTTATTTCTCACAACATCGCTATGAGGCAGATCATCACTATTATCACATTACAGATGCACTAAGGATGTCAAGTTGAATTTAATTGACCCAGGAATGTACCTATTTTTAGTAGTTCATTTGCCCCTCTGCTTTCTGGTCTTAAAAATCTATTGATGCAGCCTAGAGGGTGGTACTGCTAAAGTGCAATTTAGAAAGAAACATTGAGACAACCACAGAGGATCACGGGAGCAGAGTAGGTACTAAATTTCAGAAAGGTAAGACGCGCCAGAGAGAAGCTTTGATGTATTTTAGAAGAGCATGCATGAACTTCTGACCATTTTCTGAAAAACGACTTTTCTCCTAAGGTTACTGCCACCTTGAAAATACGGGTTTAGTTTAACATGCATAGGGTTGAAAGCAGTTTGTACAATTTAGCCTCACAATGCTGAGCCAGGTTTCCTACAGTGCTATATCTGAGTCCTAGGACCAAATTACTTTGTTCATAAGGGAGGTACATGTGATTAGACATTCACTCCAAGGACTAAAGCAAGTATGATCACATGCTGGAGATAGCATTGCCCAAAGAAGGCTGGTGGATCTGTGGAGCAGCTTTTCAATTATTGGAACTGTACGTCTACATATTCAGGGGGAGTGTTTAGCTTCCTGTGTATGGCATGTTTGTCCTCCCCCTCTCCACTGTCTGGCTTTCCATTTGTCCACCTGAGAAGCCTTCCCAACAAGCACTGAGGTTGTCTTTGTTGTGGGTTAAATTGTGTCACTCAAAAAGATATGTGGGCCCTAGCTGGTTTGGCTCAGTGGATAGAATGTCAGCCTGCAGACTGAAGGGTCCAAGGTTATATTCCAGTCAAGGGCACATGCCCAAGTTGCAAGATCTATACCCAGTAGGAGGAGTGCAGGAGGCAGCAGATCAATGATTTTCTCTCATCCTTGATATTTCTATCTCTCTCTCCCTTCCTCTCTAAAATCAATAAAAATATATTTAATAAAAAAGATATGTGGGAGTTCTAACCCCCTAACACCTCAAAATGTGACTTTATTTGGAAATAGGGTTGTTGCAGAGGTAATCAGGTTAAAATGAGGTCATTAGGATAGGCCCTAATCCAGTATAATGGTGTCCTTACAAAAGGGAAATTTGAATACAGAGACAGATGGCCGTGTGAAGACGGAGTGATGCATCTCTAAGCCTAGGAACACCAAAGATTGCCAACAAACCCCCAGAAGCTGGGAAGAGGCTAGGAAGGATGCTACCCCTATGGGTTTCAGAGGGTACATAGCCCTGCCAATGAATTGACTTCAGACTTCTAGGCCTCCAGAACTGTAAAACAACACATTTCTGTTTTTCTAAGCCACCTATGTGGTACTTTGTCATGGCAGGCCTAGGGAACTAGTACAATCCTATTAATAGATAAATTTTAAAAGAGATGAAAAGTGACATGTTGTCCCCACCACTGTCCAGTATTTAATTCTTCCTCATGCTAAGTCACTTCCTAATATATAATAGTGCTAGGGACCCAGTGCACGAATTCATGCACCTTGAAAAAAACTGTGGGCCATGAGGCTGCAGTGGGCACAGGGGTGGGTCTCAGCCCATCTTTTGTGCCCCTGCCCGGCCCCTCCCAGCCTGGACCCCAGTGCCCTGTCTGCAGGAAGCTCTGCTCCCGCAGCCGCTGCTCCCACATGCTGACGGCACCGAGAGTGATTGGGGCTGGCGCCAACAGCAGTTGCAAGCAGGGCCAGCACGGTCAGCAGGTGCAAGTGGCTGCTCCAGCACCAGCAGTGGGTGCGAGTGCCTGGCAGGACTGCGGTGTGCAGGAGCAACGAATTTTCAATAACCATCAGAGGCTCGCCCCAATGACAGTGACCGGCACCCCGCCATGGTCTGGCGCCCCCACTCACCTGCTCCACCATCCCACCACAGCAGATGCCCACCATGTTCTGGCTCTGCCACCTGCTGCCGACACCCGCCATGTTCTTCACGCACCCCCTGATGGTCAGCGCATGTCATAGCAACCGGTTGTTCAGTTGTTCCAATGTTCAGTCTATTTGCATATTAGGGTTTTATAGATAGATAGATAGATAGATAGATAGATAGATAGATAGATAGATAGATGAGTGTGTGAAAGATGATCTCCACCATCCAGATGTTTGGAAAACATTTTGAGTTGCTTTATTAACAATTAAAATTATGATCTCAGCTCTGCATCTTAGAAGCTGCCTTCTAAAAAAGTATAAGATTTTTATATTAACAAACTATATCTTTAGTTTGTTAGGAGACTCTCATTTGAAAACACTTTGATCACACAAAAGACACTGGGGAAAAGGTGAATGATCTGATACAACCTATCACCACCACAGAGAAAGTGCTCCCAATGCAGATCTTACTAGTATCCATCACAACCAATGTTTAAAGCAGTAAATTAAACCCAAGTGACATACAACAAAAGAAATAACAAAGAGTAAAGATTAATAAGACAGAATATATAAAAATAAGAAAATCAACAACAAAAGTTGGTTCTTTGAAAAGACATTTAAAGATGATAAATATTTAGCACAACTGATAAGAAAAAGAGAAATAAGACGCAAACTGTGAATATCAGAAATATAAAAGGAACATTACTATAGATTAAACAGATGTTAAAAAGTTGATATTATAAATGACATTATGTCAACAAATTGACGATTTGGGCAAAATGTACACATCCAAAGAAAAACACAATTTAGTACTTCAAAGAATGCATAAATTACCCATAGCGGTTCTTACAAAGCCACAGAACTTCATGATATGATGGATTCGTAGATTTGGGGGGTCACAGAGGTGGCTAGAAATGTGTCTGGGAGGATAAATCCAGGCCACACTGTGACGTTCTTTCAATGAAATGTCAAGGACTTGAGAATTTATTCAGTAGACCATAGAGTCCGTTGTGATTGAGTGAGGCAATATGACCAGATTAATGATATAGAAAAATTCTTAGCAATATATGAAAGAAATTGAAAATTGGAGAGAAGACACAGGTAGTCTAGATAAGACCGTCACAATAACGAGAGAAGAATGAAAGCCTGATGCGGTGAAGAATTAAAAGGTGTATTCTTCCATGTTCATCCATGCCTACCCTTAATCTGAACCTGCTAAGAGAAGAAGTACAGATTCTGCAAACATTGGCTATGCCTGGGAAGTTGCCATCTCCATCTCAGGAGCATCTTCACTGTTGATGGCTTGCGAGAGAGGGACAACCCCCTGGAGGACCACTGTCAAAACGTTTTTATTCTGACAAGTTCTTGGGTGCTAGTCCTTGTCATGCTTCATATCTCAGGGCACAGTCAAGCATGAAATTTCCTGTGAAGTTAAAAGAAAAAGTTATGTTATCTGTTCAAAAATCACAGGACAGAAACTGCAAACAGCCCAAATCTGAGGACTACAAAGTTGGATCAACATTTTTTGACACCAGCTGCTTTACCTGGGGAATGTAGTCTGATAAGATAGACAGGAAATGCTAAACAGTAACAAGGGGGAAAGCATAGGAATGCTGCAGCTCGTTTATGCTTTTATCTGGAAAAAGACTGCTCCTCCAGCCCTGTGGACATAAGAAACCCCCCCTGATTTATAAACAAGGTATGTATGCACAAGCATCCAGCAGAGACAAGACCCCCTCCCTTTTCCTTTTTGTCTCTTTCTATATAAAGTATATGAGATGGGGGTATATGCAGAATGGAGTTAGCACAGCAGACCTGGTTTGCTGCAAGATTGGTCCTTGGCTGGCATCTGGAATTTAGATTTCAAGAATGTCCTCACCATTGACTAATCAGAGCAGCTCGCTGTGTCTAACGTGTTTGTACAAACTATATGGTTTATCCTTGTATTAGTCAGGGTTCTCCAGAAAACAGAATCAATAGGATGTGTGTGTGTGTGTGTGTGTGTGTGTGTGTGTGTGTGTGTGTGTGTGTGTGTGTGTGCTGGGGAGGGAGCCTATTTTAAGGAATTGGCTCACATGATTGTGGAACCTGCACGATGGGCTAGCAGGCTGGGGATTCAGGAAGAGCCAATATCGACTTCAAGCCCAAAGCTCATCTGCTGGCAGAATTTCTTTTATTTAGGCCCTTGACTGATTAGATAAGGCTCACCCACATTAAGGAGGGTATTCTGCCTCATTCACTGTCCACCAATTTAAATGTAAATCTCATCCAAAAACACACTCACAGAAACATCCAGAATAATGTTTGACCAAATATCTGGGTGTTATGGCCCAGTCAGTTGACATAAATTTACAATGCTGAACCCCTGCTTTCTTTCTGGCAATCTGGATATATGTGGTTCATGCTTGACAGAGGTTGCCTCTGTGATCAGCTCCCAGTAAAAACCTTAGGCACTAAGTTCCTAATGAGCTTCCCTGGCAGACAACATTGAACAAAGGTTGTCACAACTTGTTGTTGGGGGAAGTAAACACATCCTGTGCAAACCCACTGAGAGAGGACCTTTGGGAGCTCGCATCTGGTTTCCCCCAGACTGCATTCCATATGCCTTTTCCCTTTGCTGATGGTGCTTTTCATCCTTTTGCTGTAATAAATCATAATTATGAGTTTGACTAAAGAGTCCTGTGAGTCTTTCTAGTGAATCATCAAACCTGGGGGTGATTTAGTGGACCCCTGGTGCAGGGTATTATAAGAGTCCGTTTTATTCCCCCTTTCCCTCGAAATATTGAAAGGCGTAATGCAAGTAAATCACATATTGTATCCAAAGGACATTATAATTAATAACATTAAAATAGCTCAAGAGGAACTAGTAATTATATAGTATTTTGGAAATATGAATTGCTACATAAATACTAGGTAACAATAATAAGACAAATTCTACTTTTCTATAAATTCCACAGGACATTTCCACAGATTTTTATAGGAAACAAACTTAATTATGTATGCCCAGCAAGAACTGTTGTAAACCATTTAAACAGATCTAGACTGTTTTTAGTGAGAAGGATAAGTACAGAGATCCAATAACCAAAGGGAAAATGTTTGGGAACTAGTAAATGAAATTTCAAACCTAATAGGTTTTGAAATCAGCTTATTGGAATTATAAGGAAATAGTTCATGCATAATGATCCCTAGGTTTTGCTTAATGGTCATACTAATTAACTTCTCAAATTCAATAAAAGTGTAGGAAATGTATGTATATTCAGTAATTGACAAATAAATCATGTTAATTACATATTCATATAGCCAATCATAATTCTTCTAACTCAGTCTATTAAGCAAGAGTTCTTTAAGATAATTATTCATTTTTAAAAATGTATAGGGGGTGGGGAGAGGTAGGAGGGAGTACAGGGGCTTTAAATGGTGATGGAAGGAGATTTGACTTGGGGTGGTGGTGAACACACAATACAATATACAGATGATGTATTATAGAATTGTACACCTGAAACCTATATAATTTTATTAACCAATGTCACCCCAATAAATTCAATGAAAAAAAACTTAATGAGCCTCAAAGAATTCTCAACTAAATTTAGTCTGGTTTCTCATCCTGATTAGATTAACTCCAAATGATTCAAACCACAATAGCATGAGGGATGAGAAATAGCCTTAAATAACTTTGTTGTTCACACAACCTTTAGGTTGTGAGTTATCAGCCCCAAGACTGTAAGATCCTCAACAAGCAAGAACCACATTTTTTCCATGTCATGTAAATTCTCTAAGGTGCTTGGCAGCACTGTGTACCCTGTGGAGTACTCAGTACCTTCTGTTTGATGGTGCTGACAAGACCTAAAAAACTATCCCTCTAAAAACCTACTATTAAAATGTAACAAAACTGCCCTAGCTGGTTTGGCTCAGTGGATAGAGCGTCAGCCTGCGAACTGAAGGGCCTCAGGTCTGATTCCTGTCAAGGGCACGTACCTCGGTTGCAGGGTCCTCCCTGGCCCAGGCCCTGGTCAGGACACATGCAGGAGGCAACCAATTGATGTGTTTCTCTCACATCAATATTTCTCTCTGCCTTATCTCTCTCTTCTATTCTCTCTAAAAATCAATGGAAAAATATCCTCAGGTGAGGATTAAAAACAAAAAAATAAAGTAACAAAACTGAAAAAAAGTATAAAGTGACTCCTACTGGTCAGCAGTTTTGAGGCTCCATGATGCTATATAAACAAGAGTTTTCTAAATCTTTTGGTATTAACATCCTTTTGAGTCCTGCTTTAGTAAAATGTGTATCCCCAAGGCCTTATAATATCCAGATACAATCTCTGGTGGGTTTGAAGGTGTTGGGTGACTTAGTGCTGGGATTTTTTCATTTTAGGGCTGCACATCCACTGTTGTTGCATGGGGAAATGTTAAACAGGATTACCATATGACCCAGCAATTCTTCCTCCACAGCAGATGACTGGTCAAAAGCCTCATCCCCAGGAAGTGATTAAAAGCACACACCAAGAAAATTTTATCCAACTTTGTATCACAAACAAGGCTGGCATTCAATCCCTTGACATGTATAATCTAAAGCAGTGATTCTCAGACCATCAGCACCTGGGAACTTGCTAAGAACAAATTATTTGTCAACAACAACAAAACAACTCAATTCAAAAATGGGCGAAAGACGTATATAGTCATCTATATATATAAAAGCCCAGCGACCAAACAACGGAATGACCGAAAAAACAGGTTGCTATGATGTGCACTGTGGTGGCCAACTGGCCCAATCCAAACCCCGACTGGCCCCCCGCAACCACTCGTGGCCCCTCCCCCTCGCTGGCCCCGCCTCCGATTGCCCCCCCCCATCGGGGGCAGGGCCGGCTGGCCAACTGCCTGCAACCCCTCCCCCTGGCCAGCCCTGCCTCTTTTCGGCCCCCATCAGGGCAGGCTGGCCGGACCCCACCTGTACACAAATTCGTGCACCAGGCCTCTAGTTTCATATATATAGCCAATAAGCATATGGAAAGATATTCAGCATCATTAGCTGACGTGTCAAAGCCTGACATTATTAAGCCTTTGGATGCTGAAGCATTCATGTCAAAAGACATTCATCTCAAATAAGCATATTGCCAGCTGCATGACACAGCTACTAGCAAACCAACTAAATAAGGAGCCAGGCTGCCCCATCCATGAAGATCCTTTTATAGAAATCTCTGGGTAGCCTAGATAACTGACCACTTCAGTGCCCCCCCCACCACCACCTTCTCCCTTCCAGTGCTCTGGTTCTGGCTCCTCTGGCTTAAATTTCCCAACAAGGAGTGAACTATAGAACCCCAGATACCTCACTGTCAGACCCTAATAAAAGCAGAGCCCCCACTCTCTCCCTCTCTTCTCATTCTCTCTCTCTCTTTCTCTACCCCCATGACCTTGTTCCTTAAAGTTCTCTCATGATTTTTGCTGAAGTGTGTCCTGCGATCATAGTAAGAACCACAATATTCAGCTCAGCCATAAATAGGGGCCCCAGTGGGGGAAGTGTACTCAGGCAAGGTCCTCAGGCATATCTAACCTAGAGCACTACCATCAATAGGCTTGGGACCTGTGGAACACTAGGTGGGTCATTAGGTAAATGCAAATCAAAACCACAATGAGATGCCACTTCACACCCATTAGAAAGGATTTTTTTTAAAAAAGAAGAAAAAAAAACAGCAAATATTGGTGAGAAATTAGAACTTTATACATTGCTAGTGGGAATGTAAAATAGGGCAACCACTATGGAAAATGATAGTTCCTCAAAAAGGTAAACAGAGTTACCATATGATCTAGCAATTCCACTTTTAAGTATATATACAACAGAACTGAAAGCAGAACTCAAACAGATGAGTGATACAACATGGATGAACTTTGAACATATTATGCTAAATGGAGTAAAATGAAGTAAGCCAGACATGAAAGGACAAATACTGTATAATTCCACTTATACATAAGTTAGATTTAATGAAGACAGAAAGGATAACAGAGGTTACCAGGAGCTGGCAGGGTCAGATATAGGGAGTTATTGTTTAATGGGTACAGAGTTTCTGATAGGGATAATGGAAACATTTTAAAAGTAATAGTGGTGATGGTTGTATAACATTATGAATACACTAGAGGTCCTGTGCATGAAATTCGTCCACAGGTGGGGTCCCTCGAGGTGGCCTGCAGAGATTGGGCCCGAGCTTGCACCCCCAGCCTCACAGCCCCACAACCCTGCCTGGCACCCTTCCTTGGCCTGGCACCACCTGCTCACCAGCCCCGCCCCCCATCCACTGCCACTGCCAGTCACTGTCTGTGGGGTGACCATTGGGGGATCTGTTCACACCTGCAGAGATTGGGCCCGAGCTTGCACCCCCAGCCTCACAGCCCCACAACCCTGCCTGGCACCCTGCCTTGGCCTGGCACCACCTGCTCACCAGCCCTGCCCCCCTCCACTGCCACCGCCAGTCACTGTCTGTGGGGTGACCGGTGGGGGATCTGTTCTCACCCGCCTTGGCCTGATGCTGCCCGCTCACCTGCTCCACCATCTGCAACAGTCCCAGTCTAGTCGAGGCCCATTGGGGCCGGCAGCACCTCCACTGCCACCCACTGCCAGTGCCACAGTGCCGACGCCAGCCATGTTCTGTGCCACCCCCTGGTGGTCAGTGCATGTCATAGCAAGTGGTCAAACTCCCGGTCAGTCGAACTCCTGCCCAAGGGGACAATTTGCATATTAGGCTTTTATTATATAGGATTTAATGCCACCTAATTGCATGCTTAAAATGGGAAAAATAGTAAGTTTTGTTATATGTATTTTACTATAATAAAAGAATCATGATGAAAATGGAAATTCTTAGGCCCCACCCCAGACCAACTGAATCAGAAACTCTGGAGAAGAGCTGTCCATCTGTGCTTGTATAAGCCCTCCAGGTGTTCGGATACAGTCTGGAGTCTGACAGCCACTGACTCAGAGGGGTCTGAATTAGTGTCAAAGTTAGAATGATGGAGGCAGACAAAATTTCTACCATGAAATACAGAGTGCAACTGTACCCTTATTGCTAATCGCTAGTTGTGCTCATGAAATACAAAGATCCAACCACCACTGTGTGTATAAGGGGGCAGGAGTGACAATGATGATGAAGGGAACTGCATTTTGTTCGATTTTGTATAATTTCAAGTAACCAAGAAATTCCAGTGTAGAAAATGGCACTATTAAAGTGGTTTCTTTAAAGCCAAGGATCAAAATATGTGCCCATAAAATGACAGACTCCTTCCCATGTCCAAAGCTTGTCCAATAAAGGTGTCAGTCACTTTTATGAGCAGTGCTCTATGAGCACCCTCTCCTGGGGCTGGGGCTAGAGGTCCAATAGGAGGAGGTGATATTACCAAAGCCCAAAGCCTACACTGTCTGAGGGGAGGTTTCCAGGGGGATCTGGCTCCAATAAAGAAGGGGCTCTCTGGCAGGAGACAGACCATGGAGGCCACTACCCAGAGAAGCCACAGGAAGCTGAGCCTTCTCCCTTCTTCCTCCTCTTCTGTAAGTATCTCCAGTTGACTGAACCCACCAGGGAGTTCAGGAGCCTGGGAAATGTCCCATGTGGTGCAGTGCAGAGCAAGGGAAGAAGCTGATATGAGGTCAAACTGGCAGCTAATGGGCACTTATACCATGAACAATGGAGATGCACCTCTTTCTACTGGAAAGAATATCACACTCAAAACGAAAACATTTACATTTGGGGCTACCTCTGTCATCTATGAGACGAAAGAATTTGAACAAGTCAATTCACCTTCTCCAGACTCAGGTTTTCCTGAAAATTAGGGGTAGTTATGTGATCAACCTCCCAGGGTTGTAATTATCAAGGGGAAGAATGCGTGCGCGCATGCTTGTCAAACGTGGACCATCATATGAATACAGCGGCATTATTGCTAAAAGCAGAGCAAATGCTCTGAAGAGATTTCCATCCACTGTGAGAAAGTGGAATTAAGGCACCACCATCAACCTTCCAAAGAAGAACCAGAATGCTGCTCTTCTCCTATCGACATCACTCCTTCCTTCTTCAAAACCTGAACGTGGAAAGCCAGGCTGGTTAAACAATGGGATAACTCACAGCATGAAGAACTTTTCAATTCTGTCTTCAAACAAGTGTTGGCTGGAGAGGTTAGGAGATCGTTTCTGGATAGGTACCCTAATGTCTGGGCTCAGGACATGCACCACTGCTATAAGACATAACAGGAAACTCTATATTAGCTATAAACTTAGGAGTTTGGTCAACATTGTGTCTAAAATTACTTCTACTTTTAACATTCCATGTCTTTCCAGTGACTATCATAATTTTTTATTTAGAAAAGCTGTGCCATACCTGGAACAAAGCCGCCAAAACTATAAAATAAAGACTTCTATGGCATTCGCCTTTCTGTGTTAATGACTACTTTTGAGAATATTAGTATGGAAATATGTCAAGATAGCTGAAATAGTTTCTGTAAACATCCTTATATATCTTCCCATTTTATTTTCCAAATTGAATAATTAGACTCAGGTAGGCCCATCAGCAAGTAGTGCTTCCTAACCAGGGACTGTTTTTTGTAGGATTGCCGGGGCTTGGCTGCTGCTGGCCTAGTGATGTCAGCAAGACCACAGGGCTGGAGACAACCAAGACAAACAGAGCAGGCCTTCTCATCGCCAAAGGACAGTGGAGTCTGATCTCAATAATCTCACTCTCCCAGTAGCAGAGGCAGGCTGGAAAAACTGACTTCATTAGCAGAAAAAAGCAACCCTGGGAGTTAAGAATATTTGAAGAGGAAAAACCTAGGAAAGTCTGGACTTATTAATCACTTGGCAAGCGGAAGGGTAGAAATTTGGGTGCAAATGTGTGGCCATATTCTGTGGACACAGCTGGGTAAGGCCAAGACTCCCATGTTGTAAGGGGAACTAATAGTGAGAAGTAGTTGTCAGCAAGTATTTTTGCTACTATTCTCTTGCCCACACTTGTTTTCTGTGGCCCTTGTAATAAATCACTTGTTTTCTGTGGCCCGTGTAATAAATCATAATAGGAAAAGAGTCTCTGTAGCTGATTCAGTAATATATGAATATCCCTGGCAATGTTCCTTAGAAGCCAGGCATTCTAAAGAAAGTAAAACTGGAAATAACATAGGAATAACACAGACTTCAAGTCAGCAAACTGAGAGTGGTGGGTTCCATGAAGGGTCCATATTCTATATCTGTTAGGGACACTTTGAGAAGCATTGTAGTATGTACTTGATAAATGGATGCTATTGATAGTGCTATTATATAAATGCACTGTACTTCTGAAAGAAGTTCTCTTAGTAAACTCTGACTTTCTGATTACTAATGTCTACTTAGATTTCACATGAGCAATAAGCACCCTCAGTATTCTCAATTGCTACCAAGAGCTACTGGGTTTTGTATCTTAATACGTGTCTCTGTCACTTTGGAGTGTCCCCTTCCTCGAATGATGGCCATCCTTGGTAGCTGACCTTTTGTGGTCTCTCCCACCTCTCCAAACCTCAGTGGTGATGATGATAAGTTCCCCAATGTTAATCAGGCTTAAAATAGTAAGTCAGCCAAATCAATGAAAGCTTGGTTTAATTAAGGTTGAGCACCTCTTTTTGTGCTTGAGAAAATCCATAATGATGCCCTTGCTCTTTAGAAAGGGTTGACTGAAGTCTAAAGATTTTCAATAAGTTCAAATTTCCAAAGAGATTTGTTTTTCAGAGGGCCAAAGAAAAACGATAAAAAGAACTTGAGAGGACTGTATTGGTGAAAATTTTAAAGGCAATTACCCACATTAGTCACATTTTATCCATTTTCTTTCTCTGCTTCTTTTCTAAAAAACTAGAATGGGAATCCAATAAAAATTCCATGATAATGGAACAGAGCTCTTTGTGAAGTGTAAGTACACTTGAGATATAAATTCAAATGGCAATGCTGTAACTGCCAGCTGATGTTCAAATAGTATGTACAACTTAGTGCTGAGATGACACTCTATAAAGATACAGATCACTGGTGTTCATAAGAACTTCTCCTTGGGTGACCTTGGGTTGGCATGGAGCTCTCCCAAGAGGGTTTGTGGTAAGATTCTGGGCACTCTGCTTACAGAGTGTAACCAACTACGCTGCATTCTGTCTGCCCCTGAAGCACAGGAGACCTGGGTGCCCAGAGGGATAGCTCCTCCAATGCTTATAATGCCATTAATACCACTCACACTTTATAATAAAGTCTGGGTAATCAATGGTGATACTTCACAAATACACACTGCACCTAACTGGCTGATTAGTCTTTATTGGATGTCTATGATGTTTTCAGTGTTGTATCAAACAACTGAACTACAGTTATTGAAGGCATGGTTCCATGAAGCTTTTAACAGAGTAGAGTTATCTCTATTTGCAACCCTCTATATGTGAGGACCCATATGCAAGGGTGATGTTAAAAATATTTAACAACCTGTATGGCTCAGCCACCAATCAGTTAGATAGATGTTAGTCAGCAACAATCGATGCAGCCCTATGACTGCTTTTTAGCTGAACATCAGCTCTGCTTATTTTGGATTATAGACAAAAGAATCTGGTGCATTATAGGAATTCCACAATAAAGATGTTACCAATCCCAGAATCCAAAGAAGAAGACTAAATCCTCTTGAGCTCTTCAGCCCTAAAGGTAAAATGATCTACAGAGGTAGATGCAGAATAGTCAAATAAGGGATGGAAGAAAGGGGCTTAAATTTTCTCTCTAAGGCCCCTCTGAATTTTTGAAAGAATAGAATCTCTTCTTAGGAAAAGAAGTCCCATTGTAGCAACAACAATTCACATTGTGCGTACTTCACTTTAGCAGATATTTCAGCAAAACAATTTAAAGGAAGAAATCAAATTCTAACACTAGAGAAGCAACTCTTTCTTTGTAATGCAGAAGTTTATTATTTGTTTATTTATTTATTTTTAAACCTCACCCAAGGATATTTTCCCATTGATTTTTAGAGAGAGTAGAAGGAAGGGGGAGAGACACATAGAGAGAAACATTGATGTGAGAGAGACACATCAATTGATAGCCTCCTACACAGGCTAGACCGGCCAGGGATCGAGCCTGCAATTGAGGTATGTGTTTTGCCTGGAATCAAACCTGTGACCCTTCAGTCCTTGGGTTGAGGCTCTATCCAGTGAGCCAAACCAGCTACGGCTGTAATGCAAAAGTTTAGACCAGCTTGGTAGGTTCCGGCACAGGAGATAACATAGCCATGCTGGTCTCACACGGGACTAGGTTCCAATAGCACACATTTTCTTCCTGAGCCAGACACAGGATCTCTGAGAGATGGAGGGCACAGCAGGAAACTGGAGAGGGGGCTAACTCCTTCCTGTGCCTTCTTGCAGCAATAGCTGCCCACTGCTCTGTGAGATCCAGAATTACTCCTGTTCAAAGTCAGCTTTGCGTGTATAGTTTGCGTATTCTGAATGTCAGGAAGTCTGAATGCAGAAAGCAGTATGGGATGGGAGAAAGCCAAGCTTCTTGAAAGAATGAGCAAAACACTGATTCACTGTGGGACACCATTCAATACCAAGGCTCACCATGACAAGTTGGAGAAGCCTAGAGTAAGCAGTGTAGTGGAGATGGTGGTAATAGAGAAATCCATTCTGAATGAGACTTAGGCCGTACTTTCTCAAAATTGGGAAGGCAAATAAGATTAAGTAGTTCCCCCAATTATAGAGTACACATGTATAACAGGGATAATGTTCAAGGACTTCCTTTTTTATTTATTAAAAAGATGTTATTCAGAAAATAAACAATGATGTCTATTTAGAGTGTAATTAAAATAAGATAGTCTCCTTTTCATAATACACATGAACAGAATAGTCAAATAATGTAAATGGGACTTTTTGAATGTTAAAAATACCCCCTTACCCTGGTCGAGTCTGCTTCCTTTCAGCGGCTTGGATGATACTCACACACATTATGGAAGAAAAAAATCTCCTTTACTTAACATTATCTGAATGTAGATGTTAAAAACATCTACAAAATATTTTTACAGCAACATTAGCTTATTGCTTGATCAAATAACTGAGTACAATAACTTAGCCAAGTTGACATATAAAACTAAGCATTACAATCCACCTCCTGTCAACTTGGCATCCATACCCATCTTCTTAAACTGTCCTTAATCTCCAAATACAATGAGCAAATCATACTTCAGCCTATACTGTGTACAACTGAAAATGTGCTCACCCTTTCCTTAGAAGACGATGCTAAGTCCTCGGATGATTCAGTTTACTCTTCCCCTTGATAAAAAATATTGTAACTTAAATACTGTGATAGAAAGTTAACTGTTATTAAGAAGTCTTATGTTATATGATAAGGGGATAAGAGAGGGAAGGAAAAGTATGTAGATCCATAACAAAATAAGGAAGAAATACTTGTAATATTTAAGTCCTAATTTCTACAATTGGCCAAATGATTGTAGCTGTATTTATTGGCTTCTATCACCCACTCCATATTCTTCTTACTCACAGCAAGCACCATAGCTGGTCATGGTACTTTGCCTGGTAGAGTGACCCAAATTTTCATTTCTGAAAGGTCTGGGCCATTAGTAGCCTTGCATAAATTGGGCTGTTACAGTTTTTCCATTGACTTCAACCACAGGGCATGTAGTACTAAGAGATTCCCTAATGGATATCCTGTACTCCAGATATACTCTTTCTTATCTCCATTTTGTAGTGGCAGCTCAATTTCCCTTGGTAATTAGGATCAATCACCCTAGCCAAAACAACAGCTCCCCTCTTTGCTTGTTAATTCAGAGGCATGAGGTACCCAAAGTGGGTAGGTGGCAGTCTTAACTTCCAATTCAATGAAATCATTAATGTGTCTCCTGGTGGAAGCATTCCTTGCTCTGGAACTAAGACTTCTAGACTAGCTGAGCATAAGCTCTCAGGGATAGGAGGCAAAAATTTTGCTAGTGAGTCACTAGTGGTAATAGTGAATGGTACCACTCAATCTCCAGCCCTTGGTTCTAAGACTTGTGAATCCTGACTGTGGGAGAAACAACACCATATATTAGACACTGAATTAGAGTATATATATCTGCCCAGAGGACAATGCCCCAGGCTTGCAAAGCATTGCCACCTGGCTTGTGCTATCTTCGAGGGTCTTCCAAAGGCCATTTAATATTTTATCAAGCTACCTCCTTTAGGATGATGGGGAACATGACAGGACCACCAAATTCCACAAAAATGGGCCCATTACCACACCTCATTGCTGTGAAATTCGTTCCTTGACTGGAAGCAATGCTTATTACAATGCATGGTAGTGGATAAGGCATTCTCTAAGTCCACAGAGGTAGTTTTGGCAGAAGTACTGTGTGCATGAAAGGCAAATCCGTTACTAGAGAAAGTGTCTATTCCAATAAGAACAAAAGACTGCCCGTTCCATGAAGAAGTGATCCAATATAATCAACCTGCCACCAGATAGCTAACTAATCACCCCAGAGAATGGTGCCATATTGGGGACTTCATTTTGGTGTCAGATATTGACAGATTAGTCACTCTGCAATGACTATAGTCAGGTCAGCATTGGTGTGTAGAAGTTCATATTGTTGAGCCCAGGCATACCTCTGTCCCTGCCTCCATAGCCACTTGGTTTATGAGTCCATTGGATGATGACAAGAGTGCCTGAGAGAAAGGGCTGACTGGCAGCCACAGAATGGGTCTTCCTACTCACTTGATTATTAAATCCTCCTCTACTGAGAACACTATTTTGTGGGTATTCACATGAGATGCAAATATACTTACGTTTTTGTTTTTTTTTCATCACGTTAGAGAGATGGAGCTATATACCCCTTCTCAAGACTTCTTTGGTACTAATTTTCCAAGCATTCCTTCTAAGTCTTACTATTGATCCAAGCCGTGGCCACAGCCCATGAATTGGTATATTAGTGCATATCTACCTATTTTTTCTTCTAAACAAAATGAACAATCTAGTGCATAGCTCAAATTTCTGCTTAATGGGATAATTTCCCTTTCCCACTGTCCTTCAGGTGTGTCCCTGAAGGGGCTGCAGTGCTATAGCTTCACTTTCAGGTGGTGCCTGCATATTGTACAGAACCATCTGTAAATTAGGCACAGATTTTCTCTTCCTCAGTCAAGTGATTCAAGGGAACTATCTATGAGGCCACAAATGTGGGCTGGGAGAGAATAATGTAGTAGTAATGGGAGCCATGTACACTTGGCTCCTGATGTAAGGTTGTTTCTCATGTAATTTACTTGTGCTTTTCAAGGCCTGCTCATCTCATATACACTATTTCCATTTGATCGTGGAGTGTGTTGTGCATACCCAACTTTATGGCTTTGTGGGTCAGACAACACCCGGTTCATGATGGGCAGCTCACATCACATGGTAACTTCGTGAGTCCATGTGTAAACATTCAGTCTCTACCAAGACCCAATAGCATGTTAAGTTTCTAAATAAGAGAGTAATTATGCACAAAGGATGACAAGACTTTGCTCCAAAAATCATGTCTGTGCTGTGATTCACATATAGGGGCCTGCCGAAGGCTCCAAAGCACATCCCTATCTGCCATGAACTTCAAGCACCGTTGCATCTGCTGGATCATATACCCAGGTGGCAGAGCAGCTTGCATAGCACCCTGGATTTGATGCAGAACCTTCTCTTCTTCCAGACCCAATTCAAATTCAGCAACTTTTTGGATCACTCAGTAAACAGGCCAGAGTCACACACTCTGAGGATATGTCTCCTCCAAAATACAAAGAAATCCATTAGGCATTGTGTCTCTTTTCTAATTGTAGAAGGGGCTAGATGCAACAACTTACCCTTCACTTTAGAAGGGACATCACATGCCCCAAAACACTGGACAGGTAGAAATTTCACTGAGGTGGTAGGCCCCTGGATTTTTGTCAGATTTATTTCCTACCCTCTGACAGGCAAATGTCTTACTAATAAGTCTATAGGGGTTCTTAATTCTTGCACACAAGATCCAATGAGCATACTGTCATCAATGTGATGGGCCAGTGTGATGTCTTATGAAAGAAAAAGGCAATCAGAATCTATGTGAACTAAATTATCACACGAGGGTAGGAAGTTGATATATCGCTGAGGTAGGACGTTAACCCTATTACAGTTCTCGTACTGAATATGTCTCCTAGGTAACTTTTTAACATCCCATACCAGAAGCCTTCCCCAGTTCTTAATAATGACAGCTGACATTTGCATAGCATTTATCCTGTGTCAGAAACTGTTCTAAGCACTTGGCATATATTCATTCATTTATGTCTCATAATGACTCTTCATATCCCCACCTTGCAGATGAGTTTACAGAGAGGTTATGAGTTCTCCTGGATTACTTAATGTTTAATTCTGAGCAACAACATCAAAACAAAGACAAGATATGAAGGAGTAGGCAATACCAAGAGAAATTGCAAACAAACATCACTGAACTCAAATGGCTTTCATTCATTTCCTTCAACAATCCAAACAACTGCAAGCAAGCAAGAAGAGACAGTGGGTGGAAGGCACACACCACATGTTCAGGTATTGACTAGTGCCTTTCACTGTTTGGCTGCCACTTATTCCCAGCCAGTAGGTCTGGTGGTCTCTGTTCACAGAGGTCTTTGCTCCAATCTTCACAGGGGTAAGTGTTTCCCCATGGTCAGTATTTGGTGCTCCACAACCTGCAGGCATTAAGTTTGTCATGGCTTGGCGGACTTAATAAATCCGAGCTTCTACCAGTGAACTTGGATTTGGGAAAGATTAATGAGAAGTATATGGATGAAATAATCATATCAAATCTAGTGAAATATGAAGACTGTGCAAGTTTATGACTGTGAAACTTACAAAGTGTGTCCATACAATCCCCTTGGGGAAAAGCAAACATATCAATGCAGTTCAGAAGGAGAGGGCCCTTTGAACCCTCTTTTGCATCAACAATATGGCTATGTGCTCACACTTTTAAACCACTTGGACATGATTTTTCTGAAAACAGTTTTCAAAATGATAAGATACTACACAATAATGATCCTCAACAATTATTCTTGGAGATATTAGGGACTGTATAAAATCTTAAATTTTCAGATGAGGAAACAAACCTGATTTTTCATTTCTTAAAATTCCTGTTATTTGTAAAACGGTGGGTATTTATTCCCCGTCACTATCTTTTTCATAAAGGAAGTTGTGAGGAGATGGCTATTAATAGTGGCTATGAGTTCCTATTGAAACTATACCACATAAGAGAATGAAACTAACAGTCAAGGAGTACTTATAAAATACCTAGGTCTTTTAATCCTCATGCCATGCTACAATAAAGTCAGAATTTTGGAATGACAGAGCTGAAGTATATCTACCAAGATTAGCCAACTAGTAATCTTCAGAGATGTGATTCCAGCCCGGGTTTGTTTGACACCATACTTCGTTTTTTTTTTTCCACTAAGTTATTGTGCATTCTTCATGGAATTGCATTTAGCTATAAAAGATTAGGTAATGATATCTGCCCTTTTGTGTTTAGAACTCAACATTAGGCCATAAAAACCTAAACCATATAAATACTTAATGTTAAGTACTTTTACTACTTTCTACTGGAGGGGAAAAAAGCAATTTCCAATTGATTGAATGCATTTTCAGACAGTTTACCAGTACTTTTAGGCAATGCAGCCTTTTTATCTCTATGCAGCAGAAATCTTCTTATTTATTTTACACTGATAAACAGACATGAGAGATGCATTTTAAGTTAAGGTGAGCATTACTACTTCTCCTGATCTATGAATAATTGGCCAATAGGGAATCAAGATGAGATACTCCTTATTTCTCCCCAGATGAGTTACAAACATCTGAGGTATGTTGATTCACCCCTGCTCTTTAAAGCTACCTGTGCTGTGCACTAATTTATGATCCAAAATAAGGAGAATGTGTGTTGTGGACAGATTTTAGTTGCGCTGATGGAGTTTTCCTATCCAGCCACACATTTGTCAATTTATGAACAATGACACACATTTATGAAAGATGAATAATGTTATAGTGATAATCTGTAAAGCCATATTAGATGACAATAAATGTTCCTGACCTTGTATTTAGATGGTAGTTCTAAATAAACTTACCTATTTATAAGGTAGGAATATAAACATCACATATATTATATTAACTAGAGGCCTGGTGCACGAAAATTCATGCACTCGAGGGTGGGGGGTGGGGTCCCTCAGACTGGCCGGTGCCCTCTCACAGTCTGGGACCCCTCGGGGGGTGTCCACCTGCTAGCTTAGGCCCGCTGCCCGGGGGATTGGGCCTAAGCCGTAAGTTGGACATTCTTAGCGCTACTGAGGAGGCGGCTTGTGGCTGAGCAGAGCTCCCCCTGTGGGAGCGCACTGACCACCAGGGGGCAGCTCCTGCATTGAGCATCTGCCCCCTGGTGGTGAGTGCGCATCATAGCGACGGGTCCTTCCCAGTTGTTCCGCCATTAGGGTCAATTTGTATATTACCCTTTTATTATATACTAGAGGCCCGGTGCACGAAATTCGTGCATGGGAGGAGGGTGTCCCTCAGCCCAGCCTGCACCCTCTCCAATCTTGGACCCTTTGGGGGATGTCGACTGCTGGTTTAGGCCTGATCCCAGGATGTCCGACTGCCGGGATCAGGCCTAAACCGGCAGTCAGACATCCCCCGAAGGGTCCGGGATTGGAGAGGGTGCAGGCTGGGCTGAGGGACACCCTCCTCCCATGCACGAATTTCGTGCACCGGGCCACTAGTATATAATAAAAGGGTAATATACAAATTGACCCTAATGGCGGAACAACTGGGAAGGACCCGTCGCTATGATGCGCACTCACCACCAGGGGGCAGATGCTCAATGCAGGAGCTGCCCCCTGGTGGTCAGTGCGCTCCCACAGGGGGAGCTCTGCTCAGCCACAAGCCGCCTCCTCAGTAGCACTAAGAATGTCCAACTTACGGCTTAGGCCCAATCCCCCGGGCAGCGGGCCTAAGCTAGCAGGTGGACACCCCCCGAGGGGTCCCAGACTGTGAGAGGGCACCGGCCAGTCTGAGGGACCCCACCCCCCACCCTCGAGTGCATGAATTTTCGTGCACCAGGCCTCTAGTTAATATAATATATGTGATGTTTATATTCCTACCTTATAAATAGGTAAGTTTATTTAGAACTACCATCTAAATACAAGGTCAGGAACATTTATTGTCATCTAATATGGCTTTACAGATTATCACTATAACATTATTCATCTTTCATAAATGTGTGTCATTGTTCATAAATTGACAAATGTGTGGCTGGATAGGAAAACTCCATCAGCGCAACTAAAATCTGTCCACAACACACATTCTCCTTATTTTGGATCTTAAATTAGTGCACAGCACAGGTAGCTTTAAAGAGCAGGGGTGAATCAACATACCTCAGATGTTTGTAACTCATCTGGGGAGAAATAAGGAGTATCTCATCTTGATTCCCTATTGGCCAATTATTCATAGATCAGGAGAAGTAGTAATGCTCACCTTAACTTAAAATGCATCTCTCATGTCTGTTTATCAGTGTAAAATAAATAAGAAGATTTCTGCTGCATAGAGATAAAAAGGCTGCATTGCCTAAAAGTACTGGTAAACTGTCTGAAAATGCATTCAATCAATTGGAAATTGCTTTTTTCCCCTCCAGTAGAAAGTAGTAAAAGTACTTAACATTAAGTATTTATATGGTTTAGGTTTTTATGGCCTAATGTTGAGTTCTAAACACAAAAGGGCAGATATCATTACCTAATCTTTTATAGCTAAATGCAATTCCATGAAGAATGCACAATAACTTAGTGGAAAAAAAAAAAACGAAGTATGGTGTCAAACAAACCCGGGCTGGAATCACATCTCTGAAGATTACTAGTTGGCTAATCTTGGTAGATATACTTCAGCTCTGTCATTCCAAAATTCTGACTTTATTGTAGCATGGCATGAGGATTAAAAGACCTAACATCATAGTTGCTTAGAGTTGCAGCTGAGAGGCCGGCAGCGGCAGGAGGGGAACGTTGGAGTCCGCCGTCACTGGAGCAAGCACTCCCTGTTCGCTGATTAGCCAATGGGAAGGGTATCGGTCGTACGCTAATTACCATGTTTCTCTTTTATTAGTGTAGATTATATTAATAACATGTGACACAATTTATCACCCGTTTCAATATTCTTCAATGCTAAATTTCTGCTTGACCCATGTAAACCTTGTTTTTCCTTAACACACAGAAATCTCCATCTGTGTCTGTTCTATTGGAATAATGCTGTTTGTGTAAACTCCCACAATGCCTAGTTTACTATTGAACAGGGGGCAGGAAATGGAGACCTCACTAAGATTATTCCATGCATCCTGCCTCTTTTGACGACAGACAAAAATAGTAGGTATAGACAGAAGAGAAAAGTAGTTGTTGAAAATGACATCTGAAGAAGAATGATGGATTGCAGTGAGGTTTTTATCTTAGTTTGGGAGGGGACAATGCCTAGTTTACTATTGAACAGGGGGCAGGAAATAGAGACCTCACTATTATTCCATGCATCCTGCCTCTTTTGATGACAGACAAAAATAGTAGGTATAGACAGAAGAGAAAAAGTAGTTGCTGAAAATGACATCTGAAGAAGAGTGATGGATACCAGTGAGGTTTTTATCTTAGTTTGGGAGGGCGAGGAGAGGTGAAAGGAGAGGACAGATTCAGTTAAAAAGAATTAAAAAGAAAGGAACATATCCACAATTATTTGAGTCGAGCTTAAGGTGAGAAATAAAAGTACAGAGATAACAGAAAAAATCATAACTTTAATAGTTAACATCTATTCAACTACGAATTTGATTTTGCAGAGAGGAACGGTAGACACCACATAGTTCAATAGCTTGTCCAATTTACACAGCTAGTAAATGAGAGCTTGAATTCCAGTCGTGGAAATCAGAATCACTATTTTAAAAGGGAGTATTAAGAAAGTACACAGCCTGGCCAGTGTAGCTCAGTGGTTGAGCATCGACCTATGAACCAGGAGATCAGGGTTGGACCCTGGTCAAGGCACATGCCCGGGTTGTGGCCTCAATCCCCAGTGGGGGGCATGCAGGAGGCAGCCAATCAACGATTCTCTCTCATCATTGATATTTCTATCCCTCTCTTTCTTTCTCCCTTCCTCACTCTGAA
>NW_005356870.1:5050795-5051743 GCF_000412655.1 Myotis brandtii | reverse complement strand
TATATATATACTGCCCAGCAAGTGTGGCTCAGCGGTTGAGCGTGGACACAGGGTCCAACAGATCACGGATTCGATTCCCGGTCAGGGCACATGCCCTGGGTTGCAGGCTCCATTCCCAGTAGGGGTGCGTGCAAAAGGCAGCCGATGGATGATGATGGATGATGTTTCTCTCTCATCGGTTTCTGCCTCTCTATCCCTCTCTCGTCCCCTCTCTCTAAAAATCAATAAAAACATATATAATTTTAAAAAGTACACAGAGTGAGAAAACTTACAGAGAAGGGATATCGAGATCAAGGGGATAACTGGGGAAGGGTAGGGAGAGAAGACTGAATTACCAATGGACTGATAATAGTTATGCTTTATTAACGGACACACGCTTTGTACATATGTTAGCTCATTGAACCCCGCTAACAATTCTGTGAGGTAGCTAGTATTCCATTTTTCAAACAAGGCCCCTTGCTAGATGAAATACGACACATTTTCTTCTCGCACTGAGTTACACCTGAAGAGCAGGCTCTGGGCAAGATAAGGAAAACTAAAGGTGACTGGACCAGAGAACGGAGCAGGGCAATGTGTAAGCCAGCTGAAAGCGAGAAATGCAGGAAAGTTTCCCATTTGGGCAGACACTGCTTGCAGCTTTCAAATCTCCCCGCCGGCCCGCCCGGGCGTCACAAAGCCCGCCTCCCAGCCACCAGGCCACGCCCCCTTCCGCGGCCGTCATCCGAGCTCCCAATACTTCCCTACTTCTCCTCGACCCCGCCCACCCCGCCAAGCATCATTTCCTGTGCGCTGGATGCTGATTGGTCCGGAAGTCGGAAGTGAGGGCGGGCTGTGGGGCCGTTGCCGCAGTGACAGTGCTGGGGGAGTCCGAAGATGGCGGCGTCGCGTCGCTCTCAGCATCATCACCACCATCATCAACAGCAGCTCCAGCCCGCCCCAGGGGCTTCG